>NW_004949099.1:11926406-11953635 GCF_000317375.1 Microtus ochrogaster | reverse complement strand
TGGTCATCAAAAGAACAAATAATCCAATTTAAAAAATGGAGTACATAACTAAACAGAGAACTCTCAACAGAGAAATTTATAATGGCTGAAAGACATGCTCAACATCCTTAGCCATCAGAGAAATGCAAATCCAAACAACTCTGAGATTCCATCTTAAACCTGGAAGAATGGCCAAGATCAAAAACACTGATGACAACTTATGCTCGAGAGGCTGTGGGGTAAAGGGAACACTCCTGCATTGCTGGTGATAATGCAAGCTGGTACAGCCCCTTTAGATGTCAGTATGATGATTTCTTAGAAAATTAGGAAACAGTCTTCCTTAAGACCCAGTAATACCACTTTGGGGTATATATCCAAAGGACGCTCAATCATGCCACAAGGACATGTGCTCAACTATGTTCATAGCAGCTTTGTCATAGCCAGAACCTGGAAACAACCTAAATGCCCCTCGACTGAAGAATTGATGTAGTAATATGAGCGGCAGGGCTGCGTCCCCAGCACCCCAGCCGCCTGGCTAGCTTATGCCCCGAAATAACAACACACAAACTGTATTCATTTAAACACTGCTTGGCCCTTTAGCTTTAGCCCTTACTGGCTAATTCTGATATCCCGATCAATCCATCTCTAATAAATTGTGTGGCACCGGTCTTATCAGGAAAGATTCAGCATGTCTGACCTGGCGGCTTGCTTCATTGTGTGCTGCTGCCTCAGAGAGCAGAGCTATGGCATCTGCCTGGGAGAGGGGAGCATGGCGTCTCTGAGCTTACTTCCTCTTCCTCCTAGCATTCTGTTCTGTTTACTCTACCCACCTATGTTCTAACCTATCAGGGCAAGCAGTTTCTTTATTTAATTAACCAATGACCTTCCTCCATCAAATGGATAAGAAAAATGTGGTACATTTACACAATAGAATACTACATAGCAGAAAAAAGTAATAATATCTTGCAATTTGCAGGCAAATGGATAGAGCTAGAAAACATCATTTTGAGTGAGGTAACCCAGACACAGAAAGACAATTATCACATGTACTTACTTATAGGTGGTTTTTAAATATAAAACAAAGAAAACCGGCCTACAAACCACAATCCCAGAGAATTTAGACAACAATGAAGACACTAAAAGAGACATACATAGATCTAATCTGCATGGGAAGTAGAAAAAGACAAGATTTCCTGAGTAAATTGGGAGCATGGGGACATTGGGAGAAGGTTGAAGTGGGGAGGGGACAACAAGGGAGGGGAGCAGAGAAAACTGTAGAGCTCAATAAAGAACGAAATTATTGCTGTTGTGTGACCCCCGCATTGACAGTGTGTGTGGTGTATGTGTATATGTGTACTGTATACCTGTGACTATTCAGGCAGAGGCCAAAGGAAGACATTGGATCTGTAGATTGGCTTTACTGTCTTGAGACAGGGTCTCTCACTGAGCCAGAAGCTGGACACTTTAGCCCAGCTGGCCAGGGGCCTTCCAGGATCCACTTGTCCCTCCATCCCCAGTGCTGGGGTTACAGGCATTTACAGCCACACCTGGCTTTTTACATGGGCGCCAGAGATTTAAATTCAGCTCTTTCTGCTCTCACGGGGTGCTTACCTTCCGAGCTAACACCAGGTTTTAGAGACTTGGTTCCTGTTTCCTTCATTCTTTTTTTCCACTGCACGAGTGTGGGAAAATCACCATTTCTTTGCTCTGATTGTTTCTCATCTTGAGAAACAGAAGTAATGCCATCTGCTGCTCCAATGTCCTGGGTGAGCTGTGAAAGGTGGGATGAGGTATGTCAGAGCCCTAAAAAAGCTTATGTAAGTGTGAGCTGCAGTAGCCCGGGAAGGGAGGCTGGCTCACTCTGTGTGCAGATTTTTGTTTCAGAGTGCCCATGGTATTTAATGATTGTTGGTCCCTTCTTTCAGAATCAAACACACAAGACTCAGGTCAGATTGCTTTGGGGTTTTTAATGCCACAGTGCATAGCCACAGTTTCAGGTGTGCAAGAAATGACACATTTATCTCGGAAAATCTTTACGTGGTGAACAGAAGCAAAAGCAAATGAAATAATAAATGGTTCTCTTTATATATCTCATCCTTCTTTAAAAAAATAACAAACCAGTCAGCTCAGAGCCAATTACATTTCACCTATGCTCTCATCTGAAATGATCGGTTTCTAAAACAAATGTGTGTGGTGGAGATGGGCTCTATGTGAGTGGTAGGAGGAGGGAGGCTGGCGTTGTCTGCCGCGAGGTGTCATGGCACACTATCTCTACCGTGCAGACCCCTCTTTTCCTGGAGTAAGACGCCCACAGAGACAGAGAGATTAGGTTAAATCTCACATTCAGCACATAGTCACTGTGAAACCAAGCTGAAGTCCTTCCTAGCTCCGTGCTTCAGTCTGGACTGGTTACTTTTCTCATGGCTGTGACTAAATACTGTACAAGAAGAGGCTTAAGGGATGAGGAGTTTGTTTGGGCTCACAACTGGAAGGCAGAGCCCATCGTCGTTGGGAAGCGACAGCAGCAGTGGCAGGAGATTGGGGCAGCTTGTCAGATTTCATCCAGAGTCAGGAAGCTGGGAAGAAGAGGAAGGCTGCTGCTCAGCTGGCTTTCTCTGGTTTGGGTTTTTGTTTTTCAGTCTGGGAACCCTAACCTACAGAGGGAAATGGCCCAGATTTATGATGACTCTTCCTGTCTCAGCTAACCTATTCTAGAAACTTCTTTTTTAAAAAATTATTTATTTATTATTCTGTCTGTGTGTATGTCTGCAGGCCAGAAGAGGGCACCAGACCTCATTACAGATGGATGTAAGCCACATGGTTGCTGGGAATTGAACTCAGAACCTTTGGAAGAGCAGGCAGTGCTCTTAACCACGGAGCCATCTCTCCAGCCCCTTCTAGAAACTTCTTAAAGACTCACCCAGAGGTGATCCTAAATCCCATGAAGTTGGCAATCAAGACTGAGCATCAAACAAACACAAAGATTGAGCATCCTGGTCTCTCCATTTGGGGATTGCCTTAGGTGAGACCTAATAGAACTGCAGCAATGAAACCAAGTTGAAATATACAAAGCATGTGGGACTTGGAGCTCGGCCAATGGCTGATTTATTGTTGGTCAATCTTCACGAATCCCAAGAGGAAACATTATAGTGTTAATTTTATAGGCTGGTGTAAGGCTACACGGCCACCCTGGGAAGGGAGTAGACAATGGCTTCATTCATATCAGAGCATATTCCCTTTGGGGATTTTAGGCAATATCCAGGTTTATTTATAAAGCCAGGGCACATTATTCTCCGAGTATAATTAAGCACTTTAAAAAGCCCAAATAGGAAACAATTAGTCACTACCAAATGGTAATCTTAATAATTCCAGATAATTAAATAGGAACTTCCTGTGGTTCATCCTTGGGGAGAAACAGCTTTTTCATGCATCCAGGGGATAATCTGTAAATCACAGGTAGCCTTACTCCAGTGCCTTATTGTCTGTTTGCATGCAGGACGGTATGGAGCAGAGGCAGGGGCCAACCTTCACTATGAATGTCAACACTTCCAACATCTCTATCCCGGTGAAAGTTCCCCACATCATCCTTAAGACCCTATGACATTCTCTCCTGAATCATAAAATTATCTCTTAAGGAAACATCAGCACTAGCATGTTACTTCCCAGATTGCCACAGGCCCCCATAAAGAACACTGTCATCTTTCTGGCATCGTGTATGCATGAGATTTGATTTCAAAGTTATCCTCTCAAGTACCAAAGGTAGCAAAGATGCTAACATTAGGAGCATGACCACAAAGGTGTCTCCAAGTGAGAATAAAAGCCCAGGTTCTGGAACCTGAAACCCCTGCATGCGATCCTTGTTAGGTTTTCAGTTTCAATTGTACTTTGAGTGTTTGTTTCCCAGCCTGGGTGTACCATTTTGGGAAATGTTGGAATTTCGTAGGTGGGGCCTAAAATGGGTCACTAAGGGTTGGCATGTGAAGGGCGTACCTGGCCCCCACTTCCTGCCTTTTTCTCTACTTTTTGGTCTGCTGTGATGTGAACAGCCCCCCTTACCTGCTGCTCCCAGTTCCACGAATGTAGCTGTTCCTTCATGTCTTCACCTCTGAGACAGACTGAACCCTGAAGCCAAGAACACACTTTCCCACACTGAAGCAACATCTGTAAAGTGCACATTACAACAACACAAATCCAGTCCTTAACCAGCCACTCTATGTGGGCACCATAGGCAAAGTGCTTTGCAGCTCAGTGAAAACTGTAGGTGTCTGCTATTTACTTCTTTTGTTCCTAAGGCTTATTGTTTTTTTGTAAATTTTGTATGTGTTTGTGCTGGTCCATGCATGTGCAGGTGTACATGTGTGTAAACTCATGCATACGAGGCCAGAAGACAACTTTAGTATTGCTCCTAAGGACCTAGCCACCTTTGTGTTTTAAAAACAAAAGACAGGGTGTCTCACTGGGGCCTGGGGTTCTCACGTTAAATTAGGCTGACTTTCCAGTGGACCCCAAGGATGGGCTGGTTTCTACCCTCCCAGGGCTGGAATTACAAGCATGTGCCATCATGCCTAGCCTTTGCTCATTTGTTTGTTTTTGAGATATCATCTAGTAATGTCAGAAGCTACAATCATAAAGTCTCATCAACATGACCACCTAAACAGGAGTTGAGCATGGACAATGCCACCAGACATGCCAAAGCAGAGGAGGGGAAGCCCAAGAAGCCTCAACCCTAATCTTTACACATGGATTCTAGGAACTCAACTCAGGTCCTTCTTGTCCTTGCAAGGCGAGCACTTTGCTAACTGAGCTGTCTCCTCTAATTCTATTTTAAAGTGAAATACCCAGGTTTATCTGCAGACTAGAAGCAAAATCAATCTGTCAGCCAGTTGCTTGGTCAGTTAGTCAGTCAGCCAGTCACTCACTCAGCATTTCCCTCTCAGGCTGAGTTAGGTGTTCCCTCTGAGAGAAGGCTGCTGTGTAGCTGGGATATACAGGCTTCTACAGTGTCTCCTCTACTTGGGCTAGGCAAAGCTATGCTTTCTACCCATGCTCATTCAATGTTGAGTTATAACTATTTTACAACCTCCAATCTTCCCGTCACCCCACTGCCCCTAAAGAGTGGACTCCAAGGTCAGAGACCTGAGTGTGAATGCTGGCTGTATGTTCTTAGGAAAGTCACTAAAACTAAAATTCCACGGCCTTAACATTCCAGCTTATAAGGGCTGGCGAGGTGGCTCAGGGATCAAGAACACTGACTACTCTTACAGATGTCCTGAGTTCAAGTCCTAGCACCCACATGGTGGCTCACAACTATCTACAATTATAGTCCCATGGAATGATCTGATTCCATTTCCTCATATACAAACAGAAAAAGAAAACCACTCATATAATTAAATAAATGAATAAATCTAAAAAAGAATATAAGGGGGAAAACCTTACTGTTTTATAAAATGGGAACATAGTAGGTACAACTAGGAACTTAGGAGGTACAACTGAGCAGCCATTGCTGAACATCGAGATCTAATGTGGTAGAATGCATGCACCAGTAAATGTTCATTATTAGCTTTACAGTGTGAGCAAACAGTCACAGAGCTTTTAAGTAGAAATACAGATAAAGACTCTTGTCTAAAGATAGGATTGAAGACAAACACAACTACTGGAAATTTTATAAAAAGGAAAGGTGTACAGAGAAAGTGGGAAAGAGAGAGAAGAGAAGAGAAGAGAAGAGAAGAGAAGAGAAGAGAAGAGAAGAGAAGAGAGAAAGAAGCCTAAGCAAAACTAACTGCTGCGGGAGCTCCTTCCGCTCCTTCAGCCATTAGCCGTTAAGATACCAGATGACTTGGGTGTGGTCTCTTATGCTACAAATGCAGCTGTAAAGCCTGTAGTCGCTCTCTTGCTTCTGGCTCTCACCTCCAGCTGCTAGACTCTGTTCCTGTTCCCCGTTCATGAAGAGGATTGTGATCTAGGACAGGGATCTGCAAATCTCCCCCCTAAATAAACAACCCTTTATTATACGTAATTCTGAACTAGTGTGGGATTATTTTGTATCTTCCTCCATCAACTAACCATCTGTCTCATCTCCGAATATGTGCTTGGTCATATTAGTTTCGAGAAGATAAGTTTAGCAGAACAGTGATAGAACTGCCGAGAAGGCAAGTGAAGGGGGAGAGATATTTTTAAGGTGATGAAAGGTTCTACCCTGTGGATGGATTAATGTTGATCTTGGAAATGTATTGGATCTTACAGCATTGAGTTAGTCTTCATAAGAGCAGGGTATAAAGTGAGGCCACCCCACACGTACCCCCTTTTGCATACAAGCAGCTCTCATTAGTGGTGTGGGACAACGGTCTGTATTCTGTCAATTATATTTTAAATAAATGCTGATTGGCCAGTAGCCAGGCAGGAAGTATAGGCGGGACAACCAGACAGGAAGTAGAGGCCGGTCAATGAGAACAGGATTCTGGGAAGAGGAAAGCCCATTCCTCCGTAGTCCTGGCCCAGCCACAGAAGAAGCGAGATGTGACTGCCCTGCCGAATAAGATACCAAGCCACATGGCTAATACAGATAAGAATAGTGGGCTAATATAAGTTATAAGTGTCAATAAGAAGCCTGAGCTAATGGGTCAATCAGTTTATAACTAATGTGGACCTCTGTATGATTTCTTTGGGACTTAATGACTGCAGCGACCAGGCAGGACAGAAACAGAAACCCCGACAACACTTGTTCCACTTCTTTGTCATGCTGTCTTTGCCAGGACTCTGGTGCCATGAGTTGGCAGAAGAAGGACTTTTGTCTCGTTCACTTCAGTGTACACAGTTTATAAATAAGTCCCTTGGAGACTGTGGTTGTTAATCTTCATGGGATTTAGACTTACCTAGGAAACACACTTCTGGGCATGTGTATGAGGATACGTCCCTGATGGCAAAAACCTACTCATAATGTGGATGCATGATCTTATAGCCCGGGGTTCCAGATTGAAGAAAAAGGGGAAAAAGAAAAAGCTGGACAGCAGCATCAGTTTCTTGGGGCTTCCCAACTGTAGATACACTGTGTCAGCTACCTCATGTTCCCATGGCCATGAGTTCCCTCAAACCACAAAGCAAGTCAGTTCTTCCCCCCATTAAATTGCTTTTTCAGATATTTGGTCACAGTACCGAGCACAATAACCAGCATAGGGAAGAACACAGATTAAAACCAGAACATATCCAATGCCTGCTTGCACCCAGCACCCAACTCCCTTGAGGCAGTTGGCACAGTGATTGGGGATTAAATGACTTGACACTTAAAGTCCTTGACATTATGCCTGGCACTGCTTTCAAATGCCGGCTACCACCCTCTGGCTGCTGACCTTCCAAATTCCCATCTAAACCATAAGTGTGGATTTCACAAAACCAGTCTGACAAGACCCCCTTCCTATCACCTCAGGGTCCAGAGATTTTTCCAAAGAAATCATGGCAAATCGAGGTTTCCAGGTCACATGGGACATGACTCTGAGCCTTAGTGTCCTTGGGTGAGAAATGATGACAGGCCACTAGATGTTGCTCAGGGACTGCCATGAGGTTAAATGATATAAAGTGTCAGATATGCTGTATCCAGCCAGTTCCCAGTGTGGAAACAGTGGCATTGCTGTCTTAGCTGCACAAAACTCTGCTCCCCAACATCCAGCTATACTTTGAAATGATGGAAGAGAAGGATCTGTATGTATATATGGGTCCAAGATTCCTAGAGCTCTTCTGCTGCCACTAGAAGCCAAAGTCAGCATCCCAAGTCCCTTAAAGATACAGTCACCATGAGGCTATGCTGCCTCCCTGTGGAATTTCACAGACACAGGTCTGTGGCAGCCAAGTCTTCCAGTGCAGACATTCAAGGCCAAACTAGTCTTGGGACAATTCCCTGAGCTTCCTAACTACTTTGCTCACATATTACTGCTGTTCAGATCCCACTGGCTGGGTTTCAGTGTTGCCCTGCTTAATACAGCAAATCACAGCGTACCTGCTACACTCATGGTGGCTCTAGGTTTCCCTTTGTTCATTGAATTAACTAGCAGTGGTGTGTGAGAGAGAGCGGGGTGGAGGGAGATTTTGAAGATAAATAAAGCGGGGAAGGAGGAATTCATCTTCTCTGGTGACAGATACCCGAAGGAAACAACTTAAGAGAGAGGCAGCTCCCCGTTGAGAGAGTGCATCACGGAAGGGGAGGCATGGCAGGGGGAGTGGCCCCCAAGCAGGGGCTGAGACAATCACTTGGCTTCAGGCTGAGAGCAGCATCTATGCTGACCATACGGGTAAAAGACTGAATGTCACTATCAGTGGCTTCATATTGCTTTATTGAAAACTCAGCTCGGCTGGTTCGTTTAACCATTTCTTTTCTGTCCTGGCAAAGGAGAAGGAGCGCCATCTACCGTTAGCACTCGTCGCACGGCACACAGTCCCCTGAGACTTCCCAGGGATTCTTTCATCAGCTCTGTTCCCTGTGCAGAAGGCTGTAATTTTCCTTCACTTACAGACAAGAGAACTAAGACCGAAAGGAGATGCGCAAGGTCACTCAGTCACAGAGGGAAACAGCTGGGCTCGGAGTCCGGGGCTCTCAGATGCTCACGCAAGAGGGAAGGAGAACACAGTCACAAATGAAGAAAAAAGGGCCACACTTCTAGTAGAATATTCCAGCTCAGGGGATTCAGAGGTCACTCAAAAGGGCTCAAGGGTTGTTGATACACCCTGCAGAGCCTGTCCTTCAGCCCTTGCTCTCTCTCTAAGGACCCTATTCAGATCCCCATCCCATCTGTGCTATTGGCAACAGCTGCAGCTGAGAAGCAGGTTTATTTACTTGAAGCCCACAGAGAACTGATGCTCTCTACACTGTGGGTACCCAGGGAGGGTCCATTAAACATACAGAATGGGGCCTTGGAGTCAGGGGGGCTGTGAGTTGGGGGGGGACTGTGAGTGAGGGGGGCTGGAAGTTGGAGGGGCTGGGAGTCAGGGGACTGGGGGGGGGTGGGGGGGGGACTGTGAGTGAGGGGGGCTGGAAGTTGGAGGGGCTGGGAGTCAGGGGACTGGGAGTTAGAGAATACTTTTTTTAAAAAAAAATATTTATTTATTATGTATACAATATTCTGTCTGCATGTATGCCTGAAAGCCAGAAGAGAGCACCAGACCTCATTACAGATGGTTGTGAGCCACCATGTGGTTGCTGGGAATTGAACTCAGGACCTTTGGAAGAGCAGGCGATGCTCTTAACCTCTGAGCCATCTCTCCAGCCCCCTAGAGAATACTTTTACTAACCTTTAAGCAACTCATTAATCTTGCTCAGTTCTGCACACACTCACACACACACATCACACCACACATCTGTCTTACCTTCCTATCCCAAAGGAGGGTGACCTGCTGGAATCCATATTTGCCATTTGCTTTTAGTGTCTATGTTTTGAGAGACCACAAGAAGCCTTCTTCTGGAACAAACCCTAATTAGATGTAGATGACTCTGCGCGCGCGTGCGCGCGCGCGCGTGTGTGTGTGTGTGTGTGTGTGTGTAACAATGACCCTTACTTCATAAGAATATTGGAGACTCAGATTGTCGAAAGGGAAGCAGTTTATGACCTTGAAAACTCAGGTGTCAGGCTAGAGAAAGGGCAGAGGTGGCCAGGGCAGGGATTTTGGCATATATAAACATATATCCCAAACTGCATTTCTCTGCCTTGTTTAGTTCTCACTGCCTGAGTTCCTTAGGGAGTACAATATTCCCAATGTATAGCATTGCCTAGCCCTAAAGTCCCATCCTATAAGTTCAGGACACACAGCCTCCTCTAGGAGGACCTGTGATTTTTTTTTCCTTTTCTGATACAAGCACTCAGTCCTGTCACAGACTGCCTTTACAAGCCTGGGATGAACTGGGAGAGCCTAGACAAGCAGCTACCAGCTGCAGAAGACAGGGCGCCAGTGTCTCTTGCTTCCTGGTAATTATTTGATGAGTTCTAAACACTTAAAATTAAAAATAATTTATTCACTTCTAACAGTTTGGGTATTCATGTGTGCATAAGTGCACATATATGTATGTGCACATGCGTAAACATGTCAGAGGTCAGCCTCAGGTGCTGTTCACCTTGTTTTTGGAGACAGGGTCTCAGATTTATCAAAGCTGGCTAGCTAGCAAGCCTCAAGAATCTGCCTGCCTCTACTGCCCCAGGGCTGAGCTTACAATTGCATTCAAGCACTCCCACCTTTTAAACATTGGTTCTTGGGGCTCGAACTCAGGTCCTTGATCTTGCAGCGCATGCCCTTAACTGGCTGGATCATCTCCCCAGCCCAGCAAGTGGTTTTTTATTTGTATGGTTTGTTTGCTTCTCAGTTAAGTTCTATCCGTGAGTCATCTGCTGGCCCCCTCTTGAGTCATCTGATCTCCATTAAGACCTCGCTTCCACTTGGAAGTGGATTTTCTTTTCCAGTCATCGGGCTTCATCGGTCTAGCACAGACTCTCCCTGGAGTTTTATGTTCCTGCTTGTGTGACAGGTCCCTGGGTTTTTTTTTGTGGCCCATTTGTTTGGCTGGATTTATATTTTCTCTTGTCTTTTCTGGCCTTTCACTCCTTCCTCCCCTATTACATTTTGCAATCAACTGATTTTAATCTGTTTCACTTGGCTTGGCTGGGCTCTGTTGGGTTTTCTCTGTTGAAGGGTTTATTTCTCAACATGTTTTTGCCTCTTCTCCCTTGCCGTCAGATGTTGCTGAGGAGTGAGGGCTTTCAGCCGTCCAGCAAGAGCTGGACAAGGAGAGCAGCCATGGGTCTGGGTCCCCATTTGTCTCACACAGCCTCCGTTTGGCTTGCTAGTCTTATGTCCAGTTCAAGAACTGTTTGGAACGTTTTCTCTCAGACGATAAGACCTATTTAAAAGTGTATTTGCGTAGAGCTGGGGAGATGGCTCGGTCAATCATGAAGTCCTTGCTTCACAAGCACGAAGACCTGAGTTCGGATCCCCAGCACTCCAGTAAAATGCCAGGCACAGTGGACTAGAACCCTAGCATTGAGAAGGTGGAGATAGATAGTCATGAGACCCTTCGGGCTCAATGAGAGACATGATCTCAGGAAAACAAACAAATGCATGAACACGGAGAGCAATAGAGGAAGACTCCTAACAGTGACCTCTGGCCTCTGCCTGCACACACATGACAGTGTGCTCATACCTCTTACGCCAGCAAGCTGTGATTTAGCACACTTGGACTTCATGGGTTCTGGGACAGGAAGCACAGTCTAGCATGTGTTGCTGTCTGAGTTGACCTATAGCCTGGGAAAGGCCTCTGCTTTGCAGTTCTTTTCCCGAGGCTGTGTTTAACAGTGTTGTTGACTTCCCTTCTCATTCATCTCCAGCTTGTGACTAGGCGTCCACATGGACTGTTCCTTAGGGAAGAACACAAATAGGTTGGAGGTGAGGAATGAGAAGTGCGGGGGAGAGATACAGCACCATGCCCATTCATTTACTTAGACGAATGTTATGAAATTCAAATTGCAAAGTCCTAAGTGTTGACTCAATATTTTCCATAAAAACAGGGAATGAATCCTGGAGTTCTCCCCACTCCCCTCAAGTTCTTCCAAGAGCTTCAGATGGCTCACGTGAATCTGATCAGAGCTCCAACATTATTTATCCAACCTTAAACAAGTCACTGGAAAGTTCTTGCAGGTCTCCTTCTGACACTTGGAAAACGTACGTAAGTATTTGCTCTCTTGGGATAAAGAAGAGATGATGGCTGTGCAAAGCTGAACTTACCAGACACCACCAAGTACAGACATTACAATGGTTACTTTGATGTGTTGTGAATTCATTTCCAAACATCGGGCTGCCAGACTCTAGGACACTGGAGGCATATATATGATGGGGAAAACAGTTCTCTACCCGTAATGGATACACCTTAACTCACGCGCCTTTATTATTCCCCTTGTCCTGCTGCCCAGGGAACCAAGAGACAGTCTGACTATATAGCACCCTGTGCTTCCTCTGAGGGCTGTAAGAGGGGTCCCCCACTCTACCTCAAGGGCTTGAGTCTCCTCTGAGACCCTGCCCTGCTGCTAGCTGCCTGTGTCTTTGTCCATGGGCAGAATAACTCTTCTAATAAACCTCTCCCAAAAGGACAATCTACTTTAGTGTCTTCTTTGAACCTCCAAACAGAGACCTTGTGCATGTACAAAGTTGTTGAATCCATTTACATATTCATGAGAAGGATAAGCAAGATGCTGTTGCCATTGGGAAATCCTCTCCATGGGGTGAACAGCCCTCCCAGTCTGCCTAGGACAGAGGACCTCTTGGGAAAGCAGGACTTTGAGATTGAACATGGCCACGTGCTAGGCAAATAGAGATGAGCTGGTCTTTCTCTCCCAGGGTGGTGATGGACCTGAGGCAGGGAGAGACTGACAGGTCAGGTAAAATGGGATCCGCCACTTCCTTATTGACTCTAGGAGTCACGGGGGATGACACACATATGGATTAGGGAATGTAACCTCCTGGCAACTGAGAAGTTGGGTGATCTTCAAGAGATGCTTCCAGACTCCGCACATGGGGCACCCATCAGCCGAGGCAGGATAGTCACAATAGCTATCATTATGCAAATCAAAGAACTGGATGGCTCAGTGTGCTTAGACTATTACCCAGCGCATAGTGGGTATTCCCCGTGGCAGGCATTATCATGTTTCTGTGCTTGGTAAAACTTTTATATTGGTGTTGACTAATTATGTCATTGAAATAACAAGGCTGTTATTTTTAATATGAGGGAAATAAGTCATAAAAATGGATGCCAGGCATTGGGTGGTATACCTTTAATCCAAATACTAGGGAGGCTGAGCAGGAGGATGGTGAGTACCAAGCCAGTCTGGGCTACAGAACAAGACTTATTCTTTAAAAAAAAAGGGGGGGGGGAGGAGGGGAGGGAAGAGATTCAGAGCATATGTCAGTGACAGAGCTCAGGCATGTATGAAACCAGGGTAGGCTCAGCATATGTACACACATGGGTGTGTGCACGCTCCACATTTAAAACGTGTCATCCCATAACTTAGTACCACTTTTACATCTTTGCTGTCTGTCTCTCCCTCCCCTACCCCATCTCTGATTTTTCTATGCTATTAAGTAAATATGTTTGAGTTCAGATAATCTCAGCAGTAAAAAATAGAGCCTGGGACCTCTCTTCTGTCATATGGAGGAATGGGTCTTACTCCCCACCACAGCCTTCTTTTTAACTACTTATTTAAACAATGTCCATCTGTCTCCTTTCATCAATAGAATGGGATGTCTGACAAGGGGAGGGGTAGCAGAATTCACTTTATCTGCAAGCTGTGACACTTTCTTTGGGGGGAAACACGTTCTCTCTGAAAGTCGCTTTGGTGACACCCAACAACCCGGCGATGGAAGACGGTTAAGTCAGTCATGCCTTGGGTCACGTTTACCTTCTCATTGTGAAAGAAAATGACGTGTCCATGAAGGCCCAGAGCCCTGGAAGCCTGTCAGCAAGGTGCCTGTTTGAAGACAAGAAATTAGTGAGAACTGTTAGTCTTGGAAGCTCTCGCAGAGTCCTGTTTCCAAGAGGCATACAGTTTTAAACGGAACCGAGGCATCTGGGCGTAGGACGGTGTGATCGTTTCTTCAGGCTGACAAGCATTACTTTTCCCAGAGAGACTGCAGACAGCATTATTTCGTGAGCTTACTTTACTGCTGGTTATCAGGCAGAATCTGTCATGTTCTTGGACTGTTGAGACAAAACAGTGCTGTTTCGTTTGAATCAACACAAATGCCACCTGGGAAAACAGCCCACCTCCCCCGCTTCTCTTACCCTCGGCTTGCTTTTAACTGCTGCTATGGAGAGGCAACAATGGGCACGAGGGATGCCAACGCTGTCTTTAGAGATGGGCACCCTGAACTCACGCTCGGGTCCTACAGGCCAGCTCCCAGTCTCCTCCCTGTGCGGTGGTTGTCAAGGTTTCTGGAATCACAGATGACATGGATGACAGTGAAGACTGAGAACATTGCTTGTCACACTGAGCGAGAACCCTCACCTACTGGTGTGGGTGGATTTCTCTCCAAGAGGGTGGGATTTGGAAGCTTTCGGAGCAGTGGCGGGTGGATGCGGAGCCCTCTAAGTTGTATGTACCCTCACTCCCCTCCTGGCACGCTTCATTCTTTGTGAGAACTGTCTCAAGTGACTGTGCCTACCAGAGTTCCCCATCACAGGAGAACCCATTGGGCCATGCCTGGCCAATCAAATCATGCCATTAGATTTTATTTTATTTCAATTTTTTTTATTGCATCCATGTAATAATATTTTTAATGTTTATTTCATTTTTTTAAAAAAAATTGAGATGCATTTCTTTGGATATTTTATGCATGTAGATGTTTTGCCTACATGGATGTTCACCACAAGCATCAATACAGCCAGTGTTCCTGGAGGCCAGAAGCGGGCATTGGATGTAAGGGAACTGGAGTTCCAGACCCCCGCGAGCCATGTGGGTTTCTGAGAATTGAACCTGGGTTCTCTGAAAGGGGAGTCAGTGATCTTAACCACTGAGACAACTCTCCAGCCTCACATATTCATATTTTATATAATCTACTATGATTTTTATGGATTTTTTTTGAGACTATCACGACTCCCAGTAAAGGCCTCAGAATAAGTCACACTGACTTTGCAGGCAAGGACTAATTAAACACTTTCAGGGAAGTTTGCTCTGGGAAGTGTGTGCTTTATTTATCTGTATCCCCTTTCCTCAGAGGGGTGGGAAAACAATCAAAATGTAAAAGAAGTCATTTGGGGGTAGTCTATTATAGTACTGATACATTGGAATACAGAGAATTCCTCCCTGTTGTCTACTTGATATTTTCCTGTGTACCAAGCTCTGGACATTGGCTCCTTGGCTCAACCTTCATCGCAGTGTAAGGAGAACCCGTGACTTAATCCTCCCCCTTCACAGATGAACCACTGAATGGAAGCTCACAGTTTCAGCTAAGCTGCCCCACCTTGAAGATGGAACTCCCAGCATCCACCTGTCTTCATCCCCAATACTGGGGTGGAGCTACTGAAACCATGCCTGGCTTTTTACATAGGTGCTAGGAATTTGAATTCAGCTTCTCATGCTTACACAGCAAGTACCCTTACTTACTGGGCTGGTGTGTGTGTGTGTGTGTGTGTGTGTGTGTGTGTGTGTGTGTGTACATGCTCCAAAGTTCACGAGTGGAGGTCAGAGGACAATGGGTGTGAGTTGGTTCTCTCCTAACATGTGGGTCCTGGGGATCAATCCCAGTCATCTGGTTTGAAAGCAAGTCCCTTTACCACTAAGCCAATTGCCACCCCACCCCACCCCATGCTTTTAAAAAGTGGATTCTGGGGACTGAGCTTAGGTCCTCATGCTTTTCAGTCGAGCACGCTACTGGCTAAGTGTCCCCAGCACAGAGGGTCCAGCTTTCCCTGAACAGAGGTCTCTAAGCAGGAGTTTGGCAGCTCTGGCAGCTGTGTTGGACAAGGTCTCCTGCTACTGACAGCCCTAGCCCAAGGTGCTGTGTTTAGAGGGAGAATTCGCCCCTCTGAGCCCTCATAAAGAAACCCTTAGACGAGTTTCCCACGCTGGAGTGCCTCAAGGGAGCGTGTGAGCGCCTCGACAAGAGGAGAAGCAGACACTGGCGGCTTGACAATGACGGCTCTGGTGTGGGCAGCTGAATGAAGTAATGTAGACTGCAAACAGTCACCTGCCAACTCCTCTCTGCACTCTGGAATAACAGCATGAAAAACAAGGGTTACATCACAATTTGGGGAGGAGAGAAGACGTCTTACTGAAAGGCAAGGGATGGCATAGTCCTCCAAAAACATCAATCAACACAGACAAAATCTCAGAAAAGCACCAGCCAGTTAACAACTGTTTAGAAGCAGCCTTCTCTTTCAGCCCTTGCTAGATCCCGGGGCTATCACAGGGAGAAAAATAGGTAATACGTGGGGCTTGAAATCTAGTGAGGAAGACAGCAGCGCAACAAAGGATCACACAAATGATTAAGTTAGTATACATAAGCACAAGGCTGCGTACGATTTATCCTTGTTATATTTTGCTAATGGCAGGCCCCAGAGAGCAATCGATCATCATTGATATGAGTAATTAAGCTGTTATCTCTCGGGTCTAAATCCAGCTCTGTCTCTTCTGTCCTGTGGTTATGTACAAAATAAATTTCCCAATCGACTTTGTTGGGAGTTTCCCTGCAGGGTTCTATTCACGGGACGCCTAGGACCGGCTTGGAGGGTGGGTAGGAGTGAAAAGCAGAAGGCTTCGGAACAAAGGCTTCTGACTGCCTACTTCTGGCTCCTGTGATTAGGTCCCAGCACTGACATTTTAGCTGAGCAACAGGAGCCAGCTCCACTGCTCAGCACTGGCATACCTGGTGCTAACCCTGGGCTTCCTGAGAAAGTCCTATCTTACTCGCTCCTGCCACGTGCTCTCCTCAACGTTGAGGACCTCCAGCTCCCTCCTTTTCTTTCATTAGTATCAGGCAAAGCCTGGAGAGTGTGTTTGTGGGTGATAATTTGCATAAGCCCTCCTGTCTCTGTGTACTAATTCTCTCTCCTAAACCTTTGTTTAAATGCCTAGGAGGGTTTCTGTGTTTCCCCCATCCCAACTCCACCCTGTGTATCTTGACTCTGAGCCAAGCTCTGCCCACAAAGAGAAGGCCAGTGATTCTATCAGCCAACCAAAGCAAACAACCCAGTAGGGTCTGGCCCTTCTCTTTAGGGTGGCCACCTCAGAAGTCAGAATCTGGGGGCACTGGCTATAGTATCTGGAGAGAGAGCAGAGATCTCCTCGGAGTCCCTGCCTAGAGAGAGCTTCTTGTTTAGTAGGAGGATGGGAACACAGGCAAACAGGAAGCAGGCAGCTGGGCAGGGTGGGTCTGCATCCTATGGCTACTACAATGACTTATCACAAATTGATAATGACTTATCATCACCAACAAAAAAAGATTCTTGTAGTCAGGAGGCTGAAGGTCTGAAATGTCACTGAAGCATCACTTCAGTCTCTAGAAGAAAGTCAGCTCTTGCCTCCTTTATCAACTCAAGGCATCATTTGGTTCTGGCTATGCAGCTCCAACCACTGTTTCATCTTTATGTCAAGTTTTTTTTTTTTCCTGCCTCTTATAACAAACAAGACTCGTGACTGCAGTTAGGCTCCCCTGATTAACACAGGAGAACCTTGTTTCAAGAGTCTACAGTCACTGTATCTGGAAGAATCCCCTTTTGAGAGAGAGAGAGAGAGAGAAATATAGAGAGATTATAATCTAGATTCTAGGGGTTACACTGAGTGTTTTTAACAATCGGTTAATAAAGAAGCTGCTTTGGGCCTATGGCAGTGCAGAATAGAGCAAGGCAGGAATTCCAAGCAGAGACAGAGGAGAAAGGGAGGGGAGACAGCTAGACACCATGTGACTGCGGAAGGAGACAGACACATTGAACCTTAGGGGTAAACCACGAGCCTCGTGGTAAAATACAAAATATAGGAAAGGGTTAACTTAAGATGTAAAAGTTAGTTAATAATAAGGAGCCTGAGCTAATAGGCCAAGCAGTGTTGTAATTAATATAGTTTCTGTGGATTATTTGCATCCTGGCAGCCAAGAAATGAAGGAGCAGTCACTGCCTACAAATTGGTATGCTAACATAGGGCAGTTACATCCACATAAAACATAAGAGAGCTTGAAAAAAAATTTGTACATACACACACACACACACACACACACACACACAAACAGAGTATAGTGTAACTTCATGGTAGCCAGTTTTTTTTTTCTTCACATGGGCTCTGTTTGCTGGCAGCAACCAGGGGTGCCGAGGTTCCTTAAAGAGAGGTCTTCCCAGTTCAGCATTGCCAACAAAGGCTGCATGGCCTCTTTAGGGGAGGGCTTACTGGTTAGTGCTAGTTGTATGAATAGCTCTGGCTCTTTCAGGAGGCTGAGCACTTAAATGGGGTCTGTGAGCAGCATGTTACAAATTGTTTAATAGTGACAGAGACCCAGTGTGACCCTGGAGTTGGGGCAATGTGCATGACTCTCAGAGGCAGTGAACATGTCTCTGCCATGTTGGACTGGGTGGAGCCAACAGGCAGGGCCATGGAGTTGGTCCTAGCCATACCCGCTTAGCATTTTTTTAAAAGCCCTCCTGGTCGAAAAATAAGTACAGATATGCAGTAAAGATAGATTCAGAGAAAAAAAAAAAGCCTCTAAATGGGTCATGATGTTGGATAAATGGACGTAGGCTTTACACAGAGAGAAAATAGTTATAAAAAAGTAAAGTTTTTAAAGAGACAGAGTACAGACAGTCATAGATTAAAGGAGTAAAGAAAAATGTGCCTTGTAAAGATGAAAAGTACACAGAGAATCTGGATTATGTTTATTATTTTGTTTTCTTTGAATTTTTTGACTGTTGAATGAACTAAGTACAGAAAGAAATTTCATTGTACAGGCTGCTAAGATAAACCAACATATATTTTAAAGGTATCTTGATTTCAAAATTTGGGTCTAAGGATATGTTACTTTGGAAAAGAGGTTCTGCTTTTGTTTCCACAGAAGATAGAAAGTTATGGCTTCCTTACCAACTATTATGGTTTAATCAAACAAGACTCCCTGACGCAATGGCCCAGAGGTCCAACATTCATGACAGCTTCAGAACTGCTGGCTGAGAAGGAGCTACCACACAGGCTACCTCATGAAAGACCTGATTAACAGCACCTGCAATCAGTAGGAAATAGTCTAAGGAACAATGCCCGAATTCCCTAAATGATTGTTTATAAATTTTTTTTCATTTAAAGGTGGATATAATATAGAGATGAATACTTTACATTGGTATGAATCTTGGTCTGTTGATACAAATTCAAGCTCAATTTTGTTATATGTATTTCTGCTCTTATTTAAGGTATTGTGCTTGTGGAGCTCATTTGAACATGTAATGTATAATTAAGAAATACAGGTTAATAGATAATCATCTATAAGTCAAGCTTGTAGTCATGCTTTTTAAGCTTTCTAGATGTACAGAGATATATTTCAGATGCATAGGTATTCTTCAAACCTTTCAAAGGCTTACAGAATATGGCATTTAAAATGTTTTAAGAACTTAGACTTTTCTTGACAGTAAGACATGTCTTCTAGCAGTACCGATCTACTTCAAGAGGATTATGGACATCAAAGAGCCTCCTTATGAGTTTGCTAGCTATTTGGGCAAGAAACTGCTCTTGTCTGGATTGCTTTATGGTATGCTATATGAATTGGACATGTAGGACCCACAGAAAAATGATTGCTAAACTTGCCTAAAGGTGAGGCAGTCAGTCCTTCAGAGTTCCTGCTTCATGAAAGAGTCTGCCAGACATTCTGCAGGATACAGATGAAAGTGACTGCCAATATAGGAGGAACTGTCTTTGAAATTTCCTGCTTCATTGCAAAATCTGCCTAATACTATGGGCCTGTAGGCTGAAGATGGATGTCTCAATGTTACCAAAGAACTTTGAGTGACTGTCCAGGCAGTGAGATGTCTCTGTCAATTCTAGAGTTTTGGAAGTTGCTTACAATGCACTTCCTGTTAACTTTGGTAATATTATATCCTTCTGAAGTCTTTGATGGAGTTGAAGGATAGGTAGTTATAATTATAGTTTTCCTTAGTTATGATAAAACAGATATAAATATTGCAATTGTAATTTTTGCTTAATACCTGTTTTGTTATATGTAATTTTACTATTTTAAAGTTAAAACCTTCCTTTTCATTTAGACAGAAAAGAGGAGACGATGTGGGATTCCCTTCTGTTTGCTGTGAATATGTTTTATTACCATTGGTTAATAAAGAAGCTGCTTTGGGCCTATTGCAATGCAGAATAGAGCAAGGCAGGAATTTTAAGCAGAGACAGCGGAGAAAAGAAGGCAGAGTCAGACAGACATCATGTTGCAGCCAAAGGAGAAAGATGCCCACCTGCCGGTAAACCACGAGCCTCATGGTAAAATATATATAAATATATAATAGAGATAGGTTAATTTGAGATATAAGGGTTAGTGAATAAGAAGCCCAAGTTAATAGGCCAACCAGTATTTTAATTAATATAGTTTCTGTGTGATTATTTTGGGTCTGGGTGACCAGGAACAAACAAGCAGCCTCCTACTACAGGTCTGTCTTTGGAGAGTGACCATCCAATCCTGTCACACAGTAAAAGATGGATGCACGCAGGATTGGGCCATTTTGGATAGACGATTGAGAAAGGTCTCCATGACCAAGGAACAGACCTGGAGCTTGCAGCATCCTGTCCCAGGTTCAGATTGTTCCACTTCTGTCTCGCCCAGAGCTGTCTCCTTCGGTCCACACCAGTGTAAGCGCCATGAGGCAGGACCCTTTTCCTACTTCACAGAATGCTCTTGGTTACTTCGACACCTCTCTCCACAAAGCCAGGGTTAAAATTGGAATATCACGTAATAAAAATTGGAATTTTCAGCATATCTTTAATTCTCTAAGATCATACCATAAGATCACTCAAGAAAATATTGCAAATATTACAAAGACTTGCAGGTTTTCATGCCTGTTAAATACATGCTTTACGGAATAAAAGGGTTTGAGATTAGAAGGCAACTAAAGTCTAATTAGCTCAGGGTTGGAATGTGGGTCAGTTGGTAAGTCTTGCCTAGCATGCCGGAGATCTTGAGTTCGATCCCCAGAACCAGACAAGTTGGGTATGCTGTCTCATGCCTGTAACTCTGGCATTCAGGAAGTAGAATCAAACTCATCCTCAACTCTAGCGAGTTCAAGGCCAGCCTGGGATGTATAGGACCCAGTCTCAAGAAAGCCTAGGTAGCTCAGCAAAGGCATGATCTCTGTGAGTTCGAGACCAGCCTGGTCTACAAGAGCTAGTTTCAGGACAGGCTCCAAAACCACAGAGAAACCCTATCTCAAAAAACCAAAAAAAAAGTGTTTATTACTATATAATAATCATGCATAATAATGGATTTCATTGTGCATCTTTAGCATATGTATTTGGCCATATCCACCCTATTCTGAATTTCGTTTTCATGAAACTACTTTCCAGGGTTAGAGAAATGGATGTGAAGGAGTGCGTCTATGTTTTTCCACCTGTTACTCCTCTAAACCCTACTGCGAGCTCAAGTCCTGGATAGTGACACAGAAGCTTTTCATTCTGCTGGTAGTGAAGACTGCTGGCAAACACTTGACCTCCAGACGGTCACAGCCCGGTTCCCCTCAGGCAAATGAAGCAAGAGCAGCGGCAGACCAATTACAGGGGCTAGTGGAGACCAGTTGAGAAAGAGGCTGCCAGCTGCTAAGTGGACCACAGCTAGCCCATTCACGGATCCAGACTGCATTCACCATCTTGTTTCAGTAATACTTTTGACCTTTATTCTGATCCTTTCATTGAAATTAGCATCTGTGTGCCCCAGGCGCTCTGCACCCGCAACTTTGCCCCACCTTAATTCATCGGAACAACCGTGCCGTGAATTGTGAGCCATCCCTTTTGAATTTTTATTAACTTGTGTGTATATGCGTGTATGGTGTGTGTGTGTGTGTGTGTGTGTGTGTGTGTGTGTGTGCAAACATGTCCAGGCTAGAGGACAAATTGGGTATCATCCTCTTCTGTGCTGGGGTTACAAGCTTGCCCCACCATGTGGAGTAATTTTATGTGTGTTCTGGGGAATAGACTTCAGGTCTTTGTGTCTACAACGCAAACACCTCACTGACTGAGCCCCATCTCCAGCCTCTGAAAATCCCATGAAAGTTTAGGGAGGTTTTGGGGACAAAAATGTATATAGCCACACGACACACACAATCATATACTATCAAGGAAGCTCGCAGAAATGTTAGTCTGTGGGAAGAAACCCACAGGGAGCCAACAGCCCCATTGATGTCGTGTATAGAGGAGCTGGGCGCAATGGAACTCACACAACTGAACCACACAGCTTGCTCCCAACACCTGTCCTTCCTCACGAGGCCAGTGCACATCCAAGAACTCTAGACTGAGCGAGAAGGCTGTTTGTGAACGCATCGTGAACTATTAACTCCAGGGGTGACAGCACAAACGGGGTTCGTGAGGCCGTGAGGAGAGAGTTTGCTTTCTGACGCAGGGACGACAGGAAAGTGGTAGTTCTGGGAACGCACATGGCTTTTCTCAAAGAAGAGCCATCTGCAAGGTCCTTCGTGACAATCCTAGGTTCTGGCCTCCAGTCTGTACAACCGTGGAGATGACCTTCACAGTTTCCTGCTTGATGATACCCATAAAGCCCTGAGCCGCCAAGGACAGCATCCAAACACCCGACTCTATCGTCAGCAACGCCTCTCTGGCTGAGCAGCCGGTGCTGCTCCTATCTCACTTGTCAGCTTCGATTACATCCACACGGAGTGAAGGACGAGCCCTGTGAGGGGCACTTGACCAAGAAAATTAAAGTAATTTAGCCCTCATCTAGTAAGCTGCAGGGAGGGCAGGTCTCCAGGCTGTTTCATTTGCTGATTTAACCCCATGCAGATGGTTAAATGATAGGGATAATCATTTTTTAATGGAGACATTAAAAAAAATCTGGAAATGGTATTTCTTTTGCACTGCAGAGAATTCATCCAACAATTTTAATTTTATATACAACTTATTAATATTCAAATGTAATCCTGATTTCAGGTTTCACAGGAGTTTTAATAACTGGAAATTTCAGCAAAGAAATTAGTTTCACTCACGAGCCTGAACCTGCACTTTGAATATTGGCCATTAGGTGGCAGTGTCTGACAAAGGGTTTTGCACTTTTCTGCATTCTCCCCCCCCCTCCCAAATTCAAGTTTAAAAAATCAATAGGCAGCGCTTATTTCTTACTATTGGAGAAACAGCTGGTTTCAAGCTTTGGAAAAGAAAAAAATTATTTTAAACAAATTCTCTAAACATCCCAAATTGATTTCAGTAAGCCAGTATTATAATTACAAATTAAATTTTTGGTAATTTAGATGAATTTATACCAATGAGAATAATTTTATTTTTAGGGGTGTGTGTGTGTGTGTGTGTGTGTATGTGTTTGTGTGTGTGCGTGCGTGTGTGTGAGACAGTTCAAGTGTGTCTTCTATCACTGAGCTGGATTTGGTTAGACTAGCTGAGTTGCAAGCTCCAGGCATTTTGTTTTGTCTTCCCCCATGCTGAGGTTACAGGCACACACTGCTGTACCCAGCTTGTATATTGGGTTCTGGGGATCGAATTCAGGTCCTCGTGGTTCTGTGACCATCACTTTACCAACACAACCAGCTCCCAACCCTAAGAATAGCTTTTGTTTGTTTTTAAACTGAATTGACAGAGGCACATTCCCTCTGTTCTCTCTTGCAGCATAAATTTCCAATAACATCACCATTAGATCTTGCTATTATTTCAATTCATTTGACTGTTAAGATTTGCCAAAGAGAAATTACAGTGTTTCTGCCATAAAACCTCTCACCTTCCTTTCACGTAAGAACTAACAGCCTGGTGTGGTGGTGCACGCCTTTAATCTCTGTGAGTTCAAGGCCAGCCTGGTCTACAGAGTGATTTCCTGGACAGTCAAGATTATACACAGAAACCCCATCTTGACACCCCTCTCCCCGCAAAAAACATGCTAAGTACTAACAAACAGGGAAAAAAAAATAAAACTAAGGTGAGATCCAGGCAGTGGTGGCGCTTGCCTTTAATCCCAGCACTCAGGAGGCAGAGGCGGGTGGGTCTCTGTGAGTTCAAAGCCAGCCTGGTCTACAAAGATAGTTCCAAGGACAGGCTCCAAAGCTACAGAGAAACCCTGTCTCGAAAAACAACCACAACAACAACCAAACTGAGGTGAAGTGCATCTGCCTGCAATTACAGTACTTAGGAGGCAGAGGCAGAGGCAGGGGGATGACTGCAAATTCAAGGTGAACCTCGTCTGCATAGAGTCCCAGACCAGCCATGGCTACAGACTGGGATCCTGCCTACAGGCAATGTCTTCTTCTTCTTCTTCTTTTCTCTTCTTCCTTCTTCTCCTCCTCCTTTTTCTTTTTCTCTTTCTTTTTTTTTTTAAGAAAAATAAGAAAGAAAAGAATGGGGAAAATATTTTTGTTAAAAGAGAATTCAGAATCTGCATTAATTCTGAATTAATTAAATCTGTTAATTTTGTCTGGAACCTTAGCTGTATTTACTTTGAATATTACAATGTTTTGATTTTTTTTTTCTAACTGCCCTCTGTCTGTCTGGTTTAGACCATGTCTCAGAAACTGCCTTTGGGACAATGTTGCATTTCCAGTGTACATGCAGGTTACAAAACGACACCATTTTTTTCAACAAACGTATAGGGCAGGGAGTGTGGAAAGTAACTAAGCAAGGTCTCTGGTTCCCGGAAGCTGGCAACCCGGCTGAGGACATGAGAAGAAATGTGTACGTGTCCTTCTGAAAAGACCAGGATGATCTCTGTGGCAGAGCAAAGAAGGCAGGTGATGGCTGTCACAGTACAGAGCATAGAGGTTTGGAAGGACATTATGACATTGCTAACCTTTGAGTGAGTCTCACTTGTTGCACAGAGGGCTGCATGCTCTTTCCTGGCTGCCCCTCTAGCTTAGACCCAAAATAATCACAGAGAAAGTGTATTAATTAGATCACTACTTAGCCCATTAGCTCTAGCTTCTTATTGGCTAACTCTTATATATTAATTTAACCCATTTCTGTATATCACCACAGGTCATGGCTTACCAGCAAAGTTTCAGCATGTCTATTTCCGGCTGCAGCTCCATGGCATCTTTCTGACTCTATCTTTCTTCCTTCCAGAATTCCATTTAGTTTTCTCTGCCTACCTAATTTCTGCCCTGCTATAGGTCCATAGCAGTTTCTTTATTCATTAATGGTAATCACAGCATACAGAGGGGAATCCCACATCACTCACTCAAGGAGGACTTGTGGGTCACGGGATCTACAGACACAGTTCATCTAGGGCACAGCAAAAGCCAAAGCATACACAATGAGAAGCAGTGGGTGATGAAGTCAGGGCTGTGGGGTCCACGCAGCTGGGCATGTTCAGTGGAAAGAGTGAGTGGAAGAAAAAGCAGAACAGTCTTGCTAGGCCTAGAGACCCTGAGAAAAGAATTAAAATCCCTATCAGAACATGGAGAGCCACTGAGGGCTTAATTTCTTAAGCTTAGCCCCAATATTGCATGTGAAGACGCCAAAGTTTAATGCAATGAAGCCATTTGCCAAAGGCTGCCCAGACAGGAAGGCGTGGCTCCACGTAGGTCAGCCACTGACTCAAGTCCATCACACGCATAAACCAGGGCCTACCTTGAGACTCACAGACATGGCTATAAAGAATGCCAGACAATGCAACTCTTACTTTTCTATTTTAGGATGTGGAGATGGAAGAAACTGAGCAAGAAGGTGTGATCTAACTTTTAAAATAGATAATGAATAAAGTGAAACTATAATTATTAGTGAGATGGCTTGGTTAATGAAGGGTTTTCTTCTCAGGCACAAGGACCTGAGTTAAGAACCCAGTTACAAGCTCCGGGCTGCCACATGTGGGTATAACCCCAGTGTTGGGGAGGGGAGAGGTTCCAGGCTCATCCCTTGAGTTGCTTGGCCAGCTGGCCACATCCGTGAGCTTCAGGTAAAGGGAGGAACCTGCCTCAAAAAATAATCCGGAGAGCAATAAAAGACATTCATTGTCAGATCTGCAGCCACCACATGTGTGATGACCAAGCTTGGTTGTCAATTTGAAGACAGCTGGAACTAACTAAAACCCCGAAATGTCTGGCACACTTGTGAGGTATGGATAGAGGGAGAGAGAGATTCATTTGATAAGCTGTGTTACTCTAGAGATTACCCTGACTAATACACCATGTGTGTACATGCCTATATGAACATGTATGTAAACCCCCTCCCACAAAAGTTAGTGCGCATCCCTGACACACAGACAAAAGAAATGGCTGAGTTAATCTGAATTCAGTTCTGTTAAAAAAAAAAAAAAAGGCACGCCCCAGTTGGGATTGTTAAAAAAAAAAAAATCCTGTCGTAGATACACCTTTACACCTTTAAAGGGTCCCAAGAGCCACACCTAATACAATTGCCTCTTTGTGAGCAAGTCTGGGGTGTGTGACCAGCTTCAAATCCACAGAAATGTCAAAAGTCACGGGCTGCCACTCTTGTGACTGTAGTGTGTTATGCAAGCAGCCACTTAGCAGCATGGGGAGAGATCCTGGCAGCTGCTAGTGTGAGCTGCTAGCGTGTTCACCCCGGAGCTGCTCTCACATTCCCACACGGCTACAAGGAAGTGAATCTAGTGTGCCACCTTTACTGGTGCAAGATATGTTCCAATAGATCTGTGAGACAACAGAGAGTGGCATGATCTGTATAGTGCGTCCCTCATACACACATGACAACGATAGTAACCAAATAAGACACCTACAATAACATCCTGTGTGGCGGTTTTAATAGTTATGGCCCCCATAGATTCATATGTTTGAATGCTTGACCCATGGGGGAGTGGCACTATTAGAAGATGTGGCCTTGTTGGAGTGGATATGGTCTTGTTGGAAAAAATATGTGTCACTGTGGAGATGGGCTTTGAGCTCTATATGTTTAAGCCATGCCTAGTGTGACAGCTCACTTATGTCGCCTGCCAATCCAGATGCTCAAGCCACACCTACTGTGGATCACTGTCCCCTTCCTCTTGCCTGCAGATCAAGATGTAGAACTTTGAGCTCCTCCCCACAGCACCATGTCTGCCTGCACACTGCCGTGCTGCCTGCCATGATGATAACGGACTCAACCTCTGAATTGTAAGCCAGTCCCATTGACATGTTGTGCTTTATAAGAGTTGCTATGGTCATGGTGTCCCTTTACAGCAATAGAGACCCTAACTAAGACATCCTGTAAGGAAGTGGTCAGCATCTCTATTCTGAAACATGGGGTCATTATGAAGTAAAACGCGGTTTATTTAACAGACACACCTTGGTATCTTAAGTCAGTCTGTTAAGAGGGATAGCAAGGTTCACAGACGGAGAGGAGCATATACAGTATCGATACACTGACAAAGAGGTGTGTCTGGTGGGATACAACAAGATGGCCTGCAGTTTCTTCATGCTGATTGCAATGACACATAATTAGAATACATACATGTTGAATTAAGAGCAGCGGGGCTGCGTCCCCGGCACCCGGCCGCCCCCATGGCTAGCTTTACCCGAAATAATTACACGGAAACTGTATTCTTTTAAACACTGCCTGACCCATTAGTTTCAGCCTCTTATTGGCTA
>NW_004949099.1:11923821-11925414 GCF_000317375.1 Microtus ochrogaster | reverse complement strand
TAGCTCTTGTAGACCAGGCTGGCCTCGAACTCACAGAGATCCGCCTGCCTCTGCCTCCCGAGTGCTGGGATTAAAGGCGTGCACCACCACCGCCTGGTGCGGTACATTTTTAATATCAAGATTTCCCAGCCGGCTGTGGTGGTGCACACCTCTAACTACAACACTTGGGAAGCTGACACAGGAGGATCACTGTAATAAGTTCAAGACTAGCCTGGACTACACAGGGACTTGGAGCCAACCTGGGCTATATAGTGAGATCCTAGTTTAAAAACAGCAACAAAAGGATTTTCCAAATTGAACCTTCTCTTTCCCACATACTGCCTGCCAATACTCACCCTGGCTAGTGCTTTTAGGAAGAAGTCCCAGGCAGTGTAGGGAGCCACAGTGGGATAGCTCTCTAATTGTTAGTCAGAGCTCAGCATCTCTGGGAACTGGATAAAATGTATACTTCTCTTTGGACTGTGCTCTGCTCCTTGGAAAGGTCAAGTAGTTATTAGGGTACTTGGTGCTACAATATCCAATTCTTTCCAAGTAAGACAGAGTGGCTTCCACAAAGATGATTTTTCAAACACGTACATCAAGCTTATCACAGGCAAGACATCACTTTGTGGACTTTTGAAAAGTCTCTATGATGCATATATTACGTGACTCATCTTGCAACATTCTTTTAAAATTTAAAATATAAAAGCAATGGTTAGACTTACAGAATTCTCTCAAGACGCAGCACAACTGTGGCGTGAACCTGGGAGGGACAGGTATAAAATCCAGCCCTGCACCGCCTCCATGAGACTGTCTCCTAGGATACCAATCAACGGAGGTTCTGAGCAAATGATCTATATGCATGGAAAGTGCTAGAAGGATAAGAGGGCTGGGAGGGAGGAGGAAGTCCTGCACAAGTTTTATGTTCATTCAATACTTTCTTTCCTAAACAGATTTAGATTTGTCTCTCTGTTGTGGGAATTCAGTCTGATAAGCCTGATAAGCCAATGTATTGGGGTGAAGAAGCCTTATGGGCATAGTCTTTTCTGGTACATTACCAGATAAGCACTGAGGACCAAGGGTCCCGCATTCTCTGGGACAGTGTGGGACTGACAGAGCTATGGCTTGAAGCTTCCTTTGGCCCTTCAAGAAAGAGGAGAATTGGTTCTCTGGCAGGACAGTGAGCCGCTGGAGATGTGACCTGGATTCCTCTTCTGTTTCGTAGTCATTGTACATGGGTTTGATTTAATAAAAGGTAAAACAGTCCCCAGATTTCCCTCTTTGCCCCACAGTCTCATGAGTGCTGAGAGTGTAGGTGTAGATGTTTGCACCATGCCTGGCTAGTAAAACTTCTTGATTTTTTTGCATTTATTTATTTGATTATTTATTACCATTAATTTAGTTTTGTGGTGCTAGGGATACCACCCAGAGCTACGTATATAGTCAGTGAGCATTCTGTCACTACGCCACATCCCTAGGCCTGAATCTAGTTTTACTTATCAATGAATGTATCCATATGTTCCATATGTGTATACTAGCTCTCTTATCTACACAACCAAAGCACCTTTGGTTCAATTTGTCTCTTCAGTTCCTCTTCATCAGGAAAGAAAGGGG
>NW_004949099.1:11919260-11923672 GCF_000317375.1 Microtus ochrogaster | reverse complement strand
AGAGGAGCCCCATTCCGTGACTTCAGATCTGCCTTCATTAATATGACTCTGGGCTGCACTGGGTCTGTGTGGCTGATCCAGAAAGCTCTGAGGCTGAAACCTTCCAAACACCTAACAGACTTACAAAGCCTCATATGCCCTGTGCTTTCAGCCTAAGGCCACATCCCCCCCAATCTACCGCTGGGGTTCAGGGCCTCTGGCAGACCAGAAAGGCGTGTGAACTGTAGAAAGCACAGCAGTTTCTCAGTGGGTTGCACAGGGGTCTCATAGCCTCCTTCTTGCTACTGTCCCAGCACAGGAACCCACTGGCAGGGAAGGCTGGAGCTCCGTTCACCAACCCGGGGCATTATCAGGATTTAGGCTTCCTGCCATTCTCACTGCTTCCTCTCCACACCCAAGGGACTTCCTGCAGTGCCCATGGACAGGGCAGGGGATGGCTAAAACTCCTTCCTGCTGCTGTCCCCATTTCCCAGGAGCCAGCTGCAGCAAGTGCCCCCTTGCTGTCTGTGATGCTCGCTCTGGGATGCTCCCCAGAGAGCTCCATCTCCATTAGGTCCCTGCAGCTGCCAGGCTGCTGACTGTCTCACTTAGACTCAATGCAATAAACACTTCATGCTTGACAGCCTTCACAAGCACACTGTGACTGAGCACACCAGTGACTTCCAGGCTGGGATTGAGAACAGACGCTCTGTTACTCAATAACAAGTTGGGGGCAAAAATGAAGCACAAGATGATTAATTTTTCAAGTATTAGAGCATTGAAAACATTGTGCTTTGTTTTTTTTTTTAAAAAGACAGTAAAATCCTTTGGTGTAAGTGATAGCATACCTGACAGAAGTAACTTAAGGGAGGAAGGATTCACTTTGGCTCGCTGTTCAAGGGGATACAGTGCAGTGCAGCAGGAAAGACATGGCAGAGGGAACTTGGGATTTTGCTTGTTAAATAGGCATGGATTGAGAAGCAGAGAGAGATTCAGCAAAAGCTGGCATGAACAAATCCTCCACCCCATCACCATTTCCCATGACTCACTTCCTCCAGTTAGGTGCCAACTCCTAAAGTTTCTACACCCTCTCCAAATAGAGCCCCCACCAGGGACCAAGAATTAAAACACAGGAAACTGCAGGGAGCAGTTTACATTTAAAGCCCAACAACTTTAGTTTATGACGTGATGGTCATGAGAAATAGGATGCATTGTGTACTTAACATCTTCACCCAACAGTCTCACATCTGCAGATGCAGAGAATTTGCATAACTGGTCTAGGCACAAATGCCTGGGAATCTGGACCAAGATGACACTGAGTTTCAGTTCCCATGACTTAGTGCTGTAAGGTCTCTACATCTTGCTGTAGAGATAATTGATCATCTATGCTCATTGCTGCTCTATTCAGAACAATCAAAAAACTGGAAACATCCAGCTTCATCAACTAACAAATGGATAATGAAAATGTGGTACACTTATATGATGGAATATTATTTAGCTGTTAAAAAATTGAAATTATTGCTGGTTGTAGTGGCTCATGCTGGGAGGATTTGCTAAAGAAGGTGGAGGGAGGAGGATCACAAGTTTGAGGCTAGCCTGGGCTACACATTCATAGGCCAGTGAATGTTAGCACATGCCTTAATTCCATCACTCAGGAGGCAGAGGCAGGTGGATCTCTGTGAGTTTGAAGCCAACCTAGTTTACAGAATGAGTTCCAGTACAGGCTTCAAAGCTATACAAAGATACCCTGTCTTGAAAAAAACTGAATTTATGAAACTTGCAGGTAATGGGATGGACAGGAAACAATCATCCTGAGTGAGGTAATCCAGACCCAGAAATAAACATTATACGTTTTCCTTATACATGGATGTTCGTCTTTATGCTGTAGATATATGTAGAAGGAACAGTGGGCTGCGTTCCTGCTGCCTGGCTCCTGGCTGCCTGGCTAGCTTATGCCCCTAAATAACAACACACAAATTGTATTCATTTAAACACTGCCTGGCCCATTAGTTCTAACCTCTGATTGGCTAGTTCTCACATCTTGATTAACCCATTTCTAATAATCTGTGTAGCACCATGAGGTGGTGGCTTACTGGGAAAGATTCAGCATGTCTGACCTGGTGGCTGGCTCCATCACATCTGCTTGACTCAGCTTCCTTTCTCCCAGAATTCTGTTCTGTCTACTCCACCCACCTATCTTCTGACCTATCAGGCCAAGCAGTTTCTTTATTAACCAATGAAAGTATGACCCTCCTCCATCAGATATATGTGTTTCATTTAAAGTAACCACAGACACTAGGGAGCTAGAAAGGGATGGTTGGAGTTGGGGCGAGGTAGGGAATCTCATAAGAAAGGGGAAAATAGAATATAGTATTAGAAAGGGGAAAAGGAGAAACTGGAGTAGGAAGGTTAAATAGGGAGGGGACGAGAGAGCAGGGTAGAGGGGGAATATAGAGAATAATAACTGACATAAAAAAGTCAAAGTCAAATGGAAGCCTACTATTGTAGAAGCTTCCTAAAATATATACATATGTAAAAGGAATCTAAATGGAGTCACCACATACTGAGGAGACAATACCCCAAATAGACAAGTCCATGAAGGTTTTCTGTAACAAAGAAAAACTCCTACGTTTTCACAAGAGCATCACCAAACTCTTACAAATAGAAATCACTTTCCCCTCCCTACCACTTCGTCCCCAGATGTCTAATACACTGCCAGGCACAGAAGTCTCTTTGTAAAGATGTAGACTTGGTCTGTAGCAGCAATAATTGCTGATGCTGTAGTTACATATGGTTATGAGTCACAATGTTGATCCTGGGCTAGCTGGTCATCCCAGAGATCCTCCTGCCTCCACCTCATCTTACCATTGTTGGAATCATAAGCATGAGAAGACAAGTCTAATCTCCAGAATTCATGTGCAAAAGTCAAGTGGTAATCCCAGTGCTGGGGAAGTAGAGGCAGACGGATCCCTGGGGCACACAGGTCAGCCAGTCTAGACTATTCGTCAAGTTCCAGGCCAGTGAGCAACCCTACTTCAAAAACCAAGATAGATCTAGAGAGATGACCCATGGATAAAATGCTTGCATAAAAGCATGAAGACCACAGTTTGGATCCCTGGAGTCACAGAAAAGCCAAGCATCCACCTGGTAGTTCCCGCATTCCAGAGGCAAAGACATGGACTCTTTAAGCCAAGCTAACTAGCCAGACAAGCTGAATCCACAAGCTTCATGTTCAGAGAGACCCTGCCTCAATCATAGAGAGTAATTGAGGAAGGCATCCAACCTCAACTTTGGGCTTCTACATACATGTGTATACATTTTCACATGAACCTGCACACACATTCATGACTGTACACATGAAAACACCACACACACACATATTCACACACATAAATTCATCAATTTTGACATTGCATGATATCATCATTCACAAAGATCAAAAGATCTGTCGGAAAGTAATGCATGATGCCAAAAACCCAACTAAGAGGCCATCTGCCACTACAGGAGCCCCACGATTCCCTTTATCTTGTTGCCACTTTGAGATGTGACTTTTAATATCCCTTCCCTGAGGGTTGAGTTTTTTTTTCCCTATGTGGCTAATCCCCTCCCATTTCTTGAAGTCAACACAATTACAATCTGCCTTTCAGTTGATCTCATATAATGCAATCTGTCTTATGTGCCCCATCCACAGTTTAGAGCTGTCCATTTGTTGAGGATGGCCTGCATGCTCATCAACTGAGACTTGTTCTCATTGTTACTGATTGTGTGTATGGGTCTGTTGCAGAAGCATGTGTGTGTACACATAAGAGTGTATCCATGTGTGTGCATGTGGAGGCCAGAGACCATTAACTTCAGATGTCATTCTTGAGGCAGTGACCACCCTGCTTTTTGAGAGAGTGTGTCTCAGTGGGGCCTGGGTTTGCCAATTAGTTCGGGTTGGCTGTCTAGAGAACTCTAGGAACCCACCTGCCTCTATCTTCCCGGTGCTGGGAGCACAAACATGTGTCACTGTGCTTGTGTTTTAACCAGGATACTGGGGGTCACACTCAGCTCTTCATGATTATACATCATAAGTGATCTTGCTCCTCTCTCTTGACAGGCTTTCCAATGTTCTGTCCTAACCTCTGGAGCTGAATTTAAATCTGAAGGCCAACAACACTCCAGGGAAGGCCATGAGTGACAAGTCTTTTGTTTTGGGATATGTATGGTGAAAGGGTAAGCTAAACATAGAAGTTCTCCTTGAAAGTGACCCACCCTGGCTGCTCACCCTTCCAGAAGCCAGCTCTTATCAGTGCCTGAGAGCCAGACCTTTGCAGCCTATTACCTAGCTCAAGTAGGATCTACCAGATCCTCGGCAATTCTTTTATCTCTGAGGATGCTTTCTTTCCCAGTTCCATCACACACACACACACACACACACACACACACACACA
>NW_004949099.1:11915108-11918492 GCF_000317375.1 Microtus ochrogaster | reverse complement strand
CCATGAGAGAAGGTAATGTCAGTTTCAAGGGAAACAGCATTGACCCGTCCATGAGAGAAGGTAATGTCAGTTTCAAGGAGCTCCAGAAATAAAGCCCTCAGCATACGACCGCTTTTGTGACATCTGTTGGAACCCCATTGTTTTACAATGACTCTTTAAAGCAAACCCAGAAATCGTTACTCCTAAAACATTTGTGTCATGATCACATCCAGGGGAAACCCTATGAGACCAGTCATTATACTAACTCACAGAGTGCACAGCTGGGTGAGACTGCTGACAACCTTTCTCCCTCAGTAGTGCGTCCAGAACTTTCCAGCACTCTAAAAGCCAGCCAATGAGAATGAATGAATGAATGAATGAATGAATGAATGAATGCCAGCTTGATTTCTCCATGTCCTGAGACTTAAGAGTGTGGGGTATTCAGTAATAAGGTGTTATGGTCAAGCCAGTCTTTGGAACCTCACTGACTATGGTAGTTTGAATGGAATTGGGCCCCAGAAGTCACAAGAAGTTGCACTATTGGGAGGCGTGGCCTTGTTGAAGTAGGTGTGGCCTTGTTGGAGGAAGCATGTCACTGTGGGGGTGTGCTCTGAGGTTTTCTTTGTTTAAGCTTCACTCAGTGACACAGTCCACTTCCTGTTGCCTGCAAGATGTAGAACTCTCAGTGACTTCTCTAGTGCCAGGTCTGCCTGTGTGTCACCATGCTCTCTGCCATGATGATAATGGACAGACTCTCTGAATTGTAAGCCACCTCAGTGAACAGTGAAATGTTTTCTTTTATAATAGGTGTCATGGTCATGGTGTCTCTTCAGAGCAATAGAAACCCTAGCTAAGACACTGACCAACAAGTGGAGAAGAGGTAATCCACGCCTAATCTTAGGCTTTTTGTTTGTTATCCTATGCATCTGGGAAAGAACCCATCTAAACTCTATATATACTCTTTATATATGTGTGTGTGTGTGTGTTTTAAGAAGCTCCTAAAATACTAGGCTTCAAAGTGGCTTTTTCAAAGGTCTTTAGTGTTGGTATCTGTCTCCTACATTTCCTCTTCCATCTTTCCCTCCCATCTACTTAACCCTCTGCCCCATTATCCCCCTCTGCTCCATTTTAAACTGTAATCTGTGTTCTACTCTCCCCCCTTGTATGATGCCCCCCTTTCTCACCGCTCTTTTCTAGTTTCCTGACTTTGACAAGTGCTCCAACTTTAACACACCATCTAAAGATTCAAAAGGTGGTATCCATATATGAAAGCAAATATGCAGTTTTTGTCTTTCTGGGTCTGGGTCACTTCACTCAAAGATTATTCCCAGTTCCATCTATTTACCTGCAAATTTCATAGTTTTATTTTTTAACAGCTGAATAATATTCCATCGTGTAAGCATAGCCCATTTTCATTATCCTTTCATCAGCTGATGCACATCTAAACTGTTTTCATTTTCTAGAAACAGTTGTTATGAACAGAGCAGCAATGAACATGAACAAGCAATTGCTTTGTTCCCCCCACCCCCAGTTTTCAAGACAGGGTTTCTCTGGAGCTTTGGAGGCTGTCCTGGAACTAGCTCTTGTAGACCAGTTTGCTCTAAACTCAGAGATCTTCCTGCCTCTGCTTCCTGAGTGCTGGGATTAAAGGTGTGCACCACCATCGCCTGGCTACGAGCAGGCATTTTTATAGTAAGAGATATATACTCCTTTGGGTTTTGTCCAGCATTAGTATAACCATTACAGGTTTATTGTTTGTTTGCTTGTTTTGTTTCTTTACTTGTTTGTGTTGTACTTGTGTGAGTTTATGTGCACCCCATGTGTGCAGATGCCCAAGAAGGCCAGAAGGACACCCTGGATCCCCTGGAACTTGAGTTAAAGGCAGTTGTGAGCTGCCAGATAGCTACTGTGAGCAAACCCAGGTCATTTGCGGGAGCAGCAACTATGCTTACCTGCTAAACCGTCTCCCCAAGCACACTGGGAAGTGGTATTAAGTTTTCCCCCTAAATGCTCACCTTTATCTTCCACTAGTGCAGCTCTCCAGCCATGTCAGAGAAGCCTGTTTGTGAAGTGGAGGACAAACAATACAGACCCTCACAGCTGATGGATGTGCAACAAGAGACCGCGTGCTTCTCAGCTCTAAATGGAACAGCCCTGTCACGCATCCTCCCAACTCCAAGGCTCAGGCATTGTTGCAGAAGAGGAGGCAAATGATGGTAAAAGCCAGACAGACTTCTGGACACAACAGGGCCACTGCACGTGGGAAGTCCCAGCAGCTGGAGCTGCATCTGTAAGACCTGCACAAGATCAAGCCAGTCAAGTTGCCAGGATGACAGGAGATAGACTCATGAAGTCCTGCTCCTGGCTAAGGAATGTTGGCAATTAATGGCTTTTGGGGGAGGGGTATCAATTTTTTTTTAAAGGAATATGACTTCTGGTACTCTGCCCTTGCTCCAGTGGACAGTCTTGCACCCATGCACATCCTGGTAGCATTAAGCTTATCTGGTGAATTTAAAAAAAGAATACATGCAGTATCCAGGGAGAGAAGCATGGGGGGGAGGGGGCTGGATGGAAGCAGTCGGAGGGGAGGGAGTGTGGATTTGATCAAAACACATTATACATATATATGAAACTCTCATATAATACATTTTTAAAAACCTTTAAGTTGATATTGTTTTCTTAGCACATCTGCAGCATCCTCAGGGGATACTCTTATTAAAATATGAGGCTTTAGGGAGCGAGGAGACAGCTTGGACAGTGAAGTGCTTGCAGTTCCCATAAAGAATCTGAACCTCAGAACCCATGTGCAAAAGCCAGGTGTGGTGGCGTTGACTTGTAATCCCAGAGATGGTGATAGGGGGACAACAGAACCTCGGCGGCTCCCACCAGGCAGCCGGGCCCACTTGGCAAGTTCCAGGCCAGCAACAGAGCCTGTCTCAGAACACAACAAAACCGACAAGTACACAACACTGGGGGAAAGACAGTCAAGGTTGTCCTTTGTCCTCCTGACCTTCGTGTGCTTGTGCACACACATGAACACATACCCATGGAAATCTGAATAGGTACACACGTGTTACTAAAATATAAGGCTTCAAGATCTGTCAATCCTGGGTTTAAGTGCCTGGGTGGCATGGGTTCTGGGTGATAACATTGTTTATCCAGACTTCCTCAGGGGCTACTGGAGGCAAATGGCAACTTTTTTAGTACCAGCCACATAGTAAAGATTCAGTAGAGTCCCGCTGCTGTTGCTGCTGCTGCTGACAAAGACGACAATGATGATGACGATGATGATCACGATGATGACGATGAGGATGACGATGATGACGATGATGATGACAATGATGACGATGATGACGACGATGATGATGATGATGATAACGATGACGATGATGACGATGATGATGA
>NW_004949099.1:11891572-11914743 GCF_000317375.1 Microtus ochrogaster | reverse complement strand
CCACCACCGTCCGGCTATAATATTTATATTATCCTTTATTCATGTACTTAATAGCTAACAATCTTTTAGCAAGTGTTCAATAAATTTTACCAGATGAAATAGCTGGTGAACGGATGATTCGACAGCAGAAAAAGAAATGACTTCACGTGCCCACGACTCTTGCTTTGGAGTCAACCAAATGTGTTTTTATATCTGGAAGCACCCATTTACCATGTGAACTGGCTTACTAACTTCCCTTCCCTCTGTAAAGTTGGAATGCAGATGGACTCTGCCCCAGCAGCAGGAAACTGGAGCAATGAAATATGTGTAAAGAATTCAGTGCTGCACCAGAATTAGGCTTAGTGTTCAACAGAAATCAGTTCCTCGGCACAGAAAACCACCATTTGACATGAATTAACAAGAGAAGGTGGCTGGTGGGACTCAGCTCGCTGGTACCGGTGCCAAGTTCTCCTAAACTGTTGACAGGCTCTCCCTGCTAGGAAGCTCACAAATGTTCAGACCTCGCTGTTTGCTACTCCCCATCAAGACTGAAAGTCAATGTGAGGATCAATTACCTTCCTGATGAGTCTGTATCCCTGCTCAGTCATTGAGTCTGGATTCACCATGACAATAAAACATGCAAACAGTAGCCCTGTTGATTCTTATCAGTCTGCTAAGGCCAGCTAATTTCTATTTGGCTTCATTTGCATTCATTTAGATAATGGTGGTGGTACCAACAGATCTTTTCTCTTCCCCTCTGTCTTTTGTTCAAGAATCTGGCCGGGAGGTGCTTCATAGACCACACTAATAGATTAATTCTATCATTACTGCCACACTGGAGTCCCTGGGGCAGCCAGAGCGCATATTAACTTTTGCCTGCGATGCTGCACAAAAACCAGATTGAGAAACGGTGAATAACTCACTCTGGTTGCAAACATAAGGGAAATTTATGAGGCTAGAAACGAAAAGCCACAACGAGCTGGGCTGTGATGTAGCTTCCAATTTCAGACAACAAGCTATCCACAAATTAAGGTCACTTCCTTCAGTTGGAGCCATGACTCAACAGGAAGCAAGAAGAATCTACCTCGCTTGCCACTGCCCACGCCCCCTTGTCCTTTGATGGCTCCACACGGGACAGGGACGACATGGGAGGAGATGAGCTCGGCTCTAGACTTGGAAGATGACCCTGTAAGGCACTTAAGCCAAGTCCTTTAGAGCTCTGCTATTTTTCCTCTATATTTGTTTTCATCATGTGACAGAGAAATGAAAGCTTTAGATTTTTGAAGAGACTGAATTATACCGGGGACTTATAAGCTGCAGTATAAATTCCCTTGGGAAAATTGATAGACGCTAGCTGGCCACATAAATGTGCGCTCAAACATAGACACATAGATTTTACAGGAATCTATGTTTTGTTGAGAAATTCATCGGAGTGCTGCTTATTTTTGGCCTCATGTCAAGAGAAACTTAAATTGAATTTGAAGACTATGTATGTCTCTGCCTGCCTCTTATTCACCCACATTTATAGGACTCCTGCGTTCAAGCACTATGCTTGAACTTGGGACTACAAAAGGACCTAAAGCAACCGCCTCAACTTAGGCTGTGTTTGTATTTGGGTGTTTAAAGATCTTGTTTCATTTTAACTGTTGATAACTGCCTATAGACACATTAAAATATGTTGAAGATATGAAAGAGAAAGCATTGCTAAATCTGGTTCGGGGAGTCAGGGATGTTATGATGAAGTGACGTTTGAGCATGATGTTTAAGATGTACATACAGTATCTATGTTTATCGGGGCACTATTGATAGCAGCCAAGTCATGGAATCAGCCCAGCTGTCCATCAACAGAAGAATGGATAAAGAATATATGGTATATATGACAATAAAATTTCATTCAGCCAAAGAAGAATGAAACTATGCTGTGGGAAAATTCTTCTGTATGCTGTGAATGTGCATTCCTCTCATTGATGATAATAAAGCTTATTTGGCCTATAGCAAGGCTAGCAGGTAAAGTCAAGCTGAAAATACAGAGAGGAAAAAGGGCGGAGTCAGGAGAGATGTGAGCCAGCTGCCACAGGAACAAGACATGCTAGAGGACAGGGAAAGCCACAAGCCAATGTGGCAAAACATAGATTCATAGAAATGGGTTAATTTAAGTTGTAAGAGCTAGTTAGTAATAAGCCTAGCTATAGGCTGGACATTTTGTAATCAATATAAGTTTTTGTGTATTTATTGGGGACTGGGTGGTTAGGTCAGAAAAGTTTTACCTCTGTTTTTACATATAGCACCCAACAGGGGGCAAGAATTTCCACATAAAGCCTGAAAAAGCTTTAAACAGGATTCTAAACACACAATAAGAGACCCAAGAGCAGCTTCGTAGTTCATGTCTCTCGTGCAGGCTGCAGTATTAGAATTGTGTCCCTTGGCTGTGGCAGGCTTAAGCTATAGTGTCGCAGATTCCCACGATTTCACACAGGCTGCCATGATACAGACAAGTGTTTCCCAGCCATGCGATGCGTGGTAGGTTTAGGGTTTTGCTCATACAGACAAAAAGGGTTAGATACATAGTAAGGATAGATTCAGACATAAAGACCTCTGATAGGTCACAGTGTGCTAAAAAAAAATGTGCATAGACATAGGAGGGAGAAGAGAAAGGGTAGATACAGTCATCGATTAAAAAATGATTTAAAAACAATAAAGTCCTCAAAAAAGGGAATAGAGTAACAAATATATAATAAGCCATGACAAAATGGGAAATACACAGTGAGTCTGGATTCTTTATTTTATTGTGTTTTCTTTGGAATTTTAGACTCTTAATGAGCTAACTGCTGAGTGACATTTAACTGTGGAAGCAATTAAAACAACCTATATGTTTTAAAAATATCTTGACTTCAAAATTTAAGTTTAAAGATATGTTATTTTGGGAAAGAGTTTCTGCTTTTATTTCCTCAGGAAATGAGAGGGTCTGGATTCATCCTGGGTTAAAAAAAATCAGGTTTGATTGAGGAAGATGCCCTGAAAAATCTCCAGTGAGAATGGATTGCCCAGATGACCCAACATTTCACAGCCCTTCTATTGCAGTTTCCTCTGAGTTCTACATCCAAGGCTGCTGGCTGAGATGATCCAGACTCACAGAAAACTCCAGTCAGGTCTTTACCATAATTCTAAATATTCTTAGGGTCCCTCAAAGATGACCAGCACTTATCACTAATCAGTAAGTAGTCTAGGGAACTATGCCCACATTCCCAAACTATTGTTTATAAATGTTTGTCTTTATTTAAGGGAGGGGTTGGTTACAAATTGTTATTGGTCATAGTAAAAAAAAAAAGGCTAAACAAAAGGGTTAAATTCAGAAATCTCTTTAAAAAGAAGAAAGGCGGATATGATATAGAAATGATGGGGGAAAGGGTAGATTATTTAATCTATTTTAATTCAGTAAGCAACTATTAATCTTACATATTTTAATTGGTATGGATTTTGTTTTACTGACACAAATTTAAAGTTAATTTTGTTATACTCTTATGTATATTTCAATAGAGTTGGGGAGATTTAAGTCAGTCACCAGAGGAACAAGACATGCTAGAGGACAGATAAAGCCACGAGCCAAGTGACAAAATACAGATTCATAGAAATGGTTTAATTTCAGTTGTCAGAGCTAGTTGGTAATAGACTGAACATTTTGTAATTAATGTAAGTTTTGTGTTTTTATTTGGGACTGGGTGATTGGGACGGAAAAGCTCCACCTTCATTTATAAAATTATATTGCTTACAAGAAAATAGATGCAGCTTTAGATCCTTACATTAATTAGAATAAGCCAGATTCGGAAAAAAAAATATTTTTTTCTTAACTGTGGGTCCTAGATCCTATATAGGCATATCAAATCACACACACACACACACACACACACACACACACACACGCGCGCGCGCGCGCGTGCGTGTGCACACGCACACACACACATGCACACACACACATATGTCATAAAAGAAAAAGTAGGTGGGGAAGAAGGTGATTAGAAGGGTAAAATGTGGGATAAAAAGAAGTATGCTGATATGGTCAAAGTCCATGAGAAACTTGAAAGAAACCATCTTCTTGAAATCTAGCACTACGCACAAAAACTATATGCAAATAAAAACAAGCAACTAGAGAGATCTTTAAATCCACAGAAGATAGCATTTGTGACAGAATTCCTGGCAAAGAGGACAACAGGAACAAAGGCTAGGTTTGGAGCATGACTGATTCCAGAATACTCCTGGGTTATTACAATCTTCAGATGCTCAAGCCCATTGTATGATGTGTCTTCTTGTCTGCAAATAACCTACACACATCCTCCTGTATACTTTAACTCATATCTAAGTTACTTGTCCTACCTTGTACGATGTAAATGTTATATAAACGCTCACTTTGCTCTATCATTGGGGAATTATGACAAGAAATGTGTCTGTACATATTGAGTCTGATGTAAGTTTGTCAGCAATAATATTTACGAGGTGTGGGAACGTAGCTCCAGTGGTAGAATGCTGCCTGGCGTGTACGAGCCCCTGGGTTCAGTCATTAGCACTTCATCAACAGGGCATGGTGGCATAGATCCATAAATTAAGCTCTGAAGAGGTGAGAGCAGAAAGATCAGAAATTCAAAGCCAACTTTGGCTATGCAGTAAGTTCAAGGCCAGCCTGAACTACCTAAGACTCTGTTTCTAAAACAACAGTTTCTAAAATAATCTTTAAAAATACTGTTTATAGTTCAAGGCCAGTGGAATATGCAGTGCAGAACCCAGAGGCACAGAAGGCTGCCTGGAGCGAGAGTTACCTGTGTCTGGAGCAAGGGAATAACCCAGGGGGAAAGACGAAAGTCAGAAGAATCTGAGCATCTCTAAGTCTTGTTTCCATAAAATCTGGACTTCTTCTTGTAATAGGAAGCTGCCAGGGGACTTGAAGCACAGAAAAGGAACATATTCAGATTTCTGTTTTACAAAGGCAATGTTAAAATTCTGTATAGGAAAACGAAGCCCAAGTCCTCTTACTATCATTGAAAATGCCACCATGCTTCATGTTCCGTTGCTACTGACCCGCAAAGATACACATACACACACACACGTGGACACACAGACCCATGGACACATACAGACACACACACGCAGACACATAAATAGACACACAGACACATGGACACCACATAAACTCATGGACAGACACACAGACACAAACACAAATATACACGCATACACACACACACACACACACACACACACTCAGTTAAATGAGTTTTCAGACAACTTAGAGATCCCAGTGGAAAGGAAGGGTGTTTTTAGAGTACAGCACTACCTGGTCCCCTGTGGGGATGGACATGCAATATTAAGAGAAGATGACGTAAGCCTCACAAATCTAACCAAGAAAAGCAGCTGCTCCCTTGAATTCACTGCCAATAGTATTTACATTAACTGGTAGAGCTTCGTCTACCTGGGAAATATGGTAATTAATTTATTATAATAACAATAGAGTCATACCTTAAAGTAAGGTTTCTCAACCTTCCCTCTTGCTGTGACCCTTTAATACAGTACCTCATGTTGTGGTGACCCCAAACCATATGATTATTTTTGTTGCTACTTCATAACTGTAATTATGCTACTGTTATCAATCATTATGTAAATATCTGATATGCAGGACATATTTTCATTGCTACAAATTGACCGAAAGGGGTAATGACCCCCAGGTTGAGAACCATTGCCTTAAGGGACTAGTGATGATGGTGAACAAGGCAAGCGAAGGAGATGCTGCTAAAAGCGGGCACAGACTGGCATGGTGACTGGCACTTGTAATTCCAGCGTTTGGGAGTCGGAGGGAAGAGGATTGATTGCCTTTAGTTCAAAGTCAACCTGGGCTATCCAGTGAAACCTTTGCTACCTTGAGACAGAGTGAGGATCTATCTCAAAAAAGAAAAATGTTCATAACCAAAATTACTCCTGAAAAAATTTAAATTTATTCCCAAACTATAGTATGTATTCAGTCTATTTTTACTTTTTTTTTCTTTTGAGACGGAGTCTCAGTGTGTGACCCTGATTGGCCTCCCTCCCAAAGCAGTGGAGATTCTGCTGGGGTTAAGGTGTATACCTACCACTATTCCTGCCTCATCTTTTATAAATACCATGTGTATCCTACAACACTATACCAATATATTTAAAGTTTGCACAGATGAAATGAATATATGATGTGGCCATCCCTGTAAACATTATTTTTCACATGCAGTCATTCATTAATAAGTGTATTTTAAAAGTTGAAATTAGAAGAGCTTCGAGGCTGCTCCTGCTGTGATCTAATTTTTTGAATCCTAATACCCTGTCTTAAGCAGGAAAGTAACTTACTTTACCAGAAGTGAGGCAGTTCCTAGAGCCTGACATTCCTACTAACCCGCAGCCTGGCTTGCAGCTCGCATGGTAATGAGTGTTGGAACAATTTCCTGAACGCCTGTACTGTTACTTGCTACTACAGAGATGGCAGGTCTTCACTTCCCCACAAATATTTCGGGGAAATCAATTGGAGAAGTGTTATGTTTAAACATTTGCTACCTTTCTGGAGACAGCAGATGGACATTGTTGATGACCGAAGACTTGATTGAGGGACTTCCATGGAAGGCAAGATGCCATGGAAGGAAACCAGACACAGTTAATGAGAGGATTCTGGATACCACTAGGTCCACACGAATATTTCCGTAGACTGCCATTGTGGGTCATGGAGAGTCCATCTCTGAGGCCATTCCTGTAGGACCTCCAGCTGCTGGGGTGACAGGTGGCTGAGGTCTGCCCACTGCTGGGGATACTGGGAGATCTTCCCTGGCCAGTTACAGAGGAAGTCTTCACCACCAGGTGTGATGTGTATGATTCTGGCAAGTTGTCATGTGCTGCTCAAGTTTATAGAGGAGCTGGCTTTGGAAGCAGCATAGTCCCTGATTTTAGACCTAATATCATTTGCCTCCAACTAAACTCTAAGGTCTCTTATCTGATGGTGGGCTGACCTCTATAACTCCGACAGGAAAGGAAGTGAATGGCAAAATAGCCCGAGTGAAAACATGTGTCACTGGGAACAGATGGAAGGCAAGCTATTTCCAACAGTGTACCCCGTGATATAAAAATGTCTGCAATTGGACAGTTCAGCAACAGCAAACTCACCAGTGGCGAGAAAGCTCAGTAGGAAGCTAGTCTCAGCTTCCGAGGTAGATTTCTCTTGGTATTTATAAGCCCCTGGTTTGATTGTAGTATCTTTACTTGCTCTGTCAATCAGGTCACTCCAGTCCTCTCTGCTGGATAATGTACACTCCTATTTTGATGCTTTGTTATCTATTTGTGGCTTCCATCTCTGTAGTTGAGTTTTATTTTCCACTCTTTGCTCTTTGGGTGCCCATCACACAGTTCCCAAATAAATACACAGACACTTATTCTTTCTTATGAATGCCCGGCATTGGCTTGACTTGTTTCTAGTCAGCTTTTCTTTTGCTTTTTTAAAAATTATTGTTATTATTTTATTATAATTTTTTTTGTTTTGTTTTGTTTTTTCTAGACAGGGTTTCTCTGTGGCTTTGGAGCCTGTCCTGGAATTAGCTCTGTAGACCAGGCTGTATTATTTTATTTTTTATTGTTTTTATTGAGCTATATATTTTTCTCCACTTCTCTCCCTTCTTCTCCCCTCCCCTTCCACCCTCTCCCATGGTCCCCATTCTCCCAATTTATTCAGGAGATCTTCCCATGTAGATTAGATTCATGTATGTCTCTCTTAGGGTCCTCATTGTTGTCTAGGTTCTCTAAAATTATGAATTGTAGGATGGTTTTTGTTTTATGTCTAAAAGCCACTTATGAGTGAGTACATATGATATTTGTCTTTCTCGGTCTGGGTTACCTCACTCAATATGATGTTTTCTAGATCAATCCATTTGCCCACAAATTTCAAGATGTCATTGGTTTTTTTTTCACTGCTGTATAGTACTCCACTGTGTAAATGTACCACATTTTCCTTATCCATTCTTTGATTGAAGGGCATTTAGGTTGTTTTCAGGTTCTTAGCCAGGTTTTCCTAAATTATGCTATGTACCTTTTGCCTCTGGGCTTTTCTCTTTCTCTATTGTATATAACTTTATTTCCTTCTTATTCCATTGCTGGTTATGTAGTTGGGTGGCTGGTCCCTTATGTCCCCTCTCCTTTTCTTGCTCCTGCCTCTTCTTGCTTCTATTTATTCTCTCTGCCTGGCAGCCCTGCCTATCCTTCTCCTGCTATTGACTGTTCAGCTCTTTATTAGACTAATCAGGTGTTTTAGGCAGGCAAAGTAACACAACTTCACATAGTTAACAAGTGTAGCCCAAATAATGCAACACACATTTTCATCATTAAGCAAATACTTCACAGCATAAGCAAATGTAACACATCTTCAACTAATATTCCAAAAACACATCTCTCTATACACTCTTCAATAAACTCACTCATTCAAAGCTGAAAGCATAGTTATTGCAGTTGTTTCTTTAGACCGTGCAGAACACCCGGCCTGACTATGAAAATGCTACTCCTAGAGGCTAACTTCAAGAACCTGTTCTTATGTCACCAGATCTAACAGTGAGGAGAAGCTGCTTGGAAAGGACAATGAGAAGTACTGTCATCTCTTGATGTTCAGCCTTTGCTGCAGCCACTGGGGCAACAGCACGTGACAGGAAGAGGCCTGTCACTTTAGAGAGAATTATACATAAAAAAAAACCAAATCAAAACAAACAAACAAAGGCCAATATCACCAAGTTGTCCTCCCGTCTTCCTCCTCTGCCTCCTTTTCTTCGTCTTTTTTACTCCCCCTTCTCTTCCTCTTCCTGTTCCTCCCTTCTCCACGTCTTCCCTTTTCTCTTTCTCCTCTTCCTCCGGACACACCTTTCCCTCACATACGCTCACCCTCCCTACATGTCCAAATGCTTGATATTTAGATTTATTTACGCATAGATTCTGACCCCAGGTGGATCCTGGGCAAATTACTCATAGTTCATTTTACTCAGCTCTAGTGAGGGGGGAAACCAATCACCAATACCCCTACTCTTAGGACTGTACTGGGAAGTGAACAAAAATATCTACATGTATATCTATACCTATATCTCTCGGTGTATTTGCCTGTCATGGGATAAACAACAAATATTATCTTTTATTATTCCTATTTTTGCAGTTATATGTTGCTTTGCAGTCTCCAGTTTTTAATTTCTATTATAGTCTGTGATTATTTGCTCATATCAGGAATATATCTCTAATGTAAAATTGGATGATGGGACTGACTTCCATTTTATAGACAATATATTTACCAATATGATTTTAGTATCTACTCCATCTTTGTTAATTTTCTTAGTAAACATGAAGAAATATTACTCAAGTTGCTAAACCTAAGACCTAAACTTAGGATTTATTTCTTTCACTTGAATTTAGATAAAGGAGCAAGTTTTTTGTTTTTTTTATTTTGTTTTTTTTTTGTTTTGTTTGTTTGTTTTGCTAAGTGGAAGGGGCAGAAGAGGAGATCAGCAAAGATTCCCTACAAAACGCACATTTCCAACTCCCTTGAGGAGTTTTAATACATGTCTGTTTGCTGTTGCTGCAACAGAGTGCCACAGGCTGGAGAGCTTATAAATGGTAGCATTTACTTGGCTCACCCATTCTGGAGGTGGGGGAATCTAAGAACCCAACACTGGCATCTGATGAGGCCCTCCATGACATAAAGGGCAGCAAGTGAGGACCGTACACTCGCTAACAACTTCACTCCTGTGGTAAGGGAACCATTCCCACGGTAACAACACCAGTCCATCCAAGACCCAATTCCCTCTTATTTGGCTACAAGTCCTAACTATTAGTTGTTGGCTATTAGCACATTTTGGACACAGTGAACATCCAGCCATAGCCACATGCTCACTAATCTCTGAGCTGTCAAACAAAACTTACTGAGTTATTTCGTCACCGCAATGGTGCTTCCCAGAGCTTCCCACTTCCAATGGGAGTTGCCACAGCTCTGTAAACTCAAAGAGAATTTTAACAGGGTGATCAGGAAAACAAGGCTCCTCTGGGCTTTGTGAAACTAAACCACTTATTCTTGTTGACCACATCAGTAAGAGCTTGCACCATGAGAACTCACTGTACCCCAGCCTTGTCCCAAGCATTTTATGTACTATTAGCTTATTGTCCTCTTTGAGGAACTCTTGACCTAAGTATGATGCTTGTCTTTAACAGATGAGGAGATGGAGCATGTTTCCCCATTGTAAAACAGGGAAGCTACAATGTCCCTGCAGCCTCAAGTGAGCCTCGGGGCCATGGTCGAAGTGACACAATGATATGAATGAGATAAAATTTAGAACAGAATTAACATCTCATGACATGCATAAGGTAATGCCTATGATCTTTATGGCCAAGCCATATAATCAGGAAGCTCATTCTATGCCACTGCCTTACCTTGTGGGCCCTGGAGTTTTCTGAAGTCAACACAGCCACGATTTATAGTATTCTCTCCTCAAATGAGGAAATGTCTTTCCGGGCAAAAGACCCCTCTTTATCTAAGCAAGTAACTAAGAACAGTGTGAATCTTACAAAGAGAACACATTTTTTTTCCTGAATAAAAACAAATTTTTAATTATCAAAATGCCACATAATCTCCCCAACCCCTTCCCCAAATGGCAAGTCAAAAGAAAGAAGATGGAAGCCACACCACTATCGCTCAGAGAAGGGCAGTGACAGACATGTCACTGATGAGCTTTTCTGTCATTCAGCCAGACACAGTGGGTTTGCTTGGGGGCCTCTTGTTCTATATCATATTTTTTGCTTAACAGTAATTACTCCATCAATAGTCACCTTAATGAATAATTAGCTAACTAAAATCCAAGAGAACATACCATGATATTTCATCTCTGCACAGGCCAGCTAATCATAATTACCTAATCAATCCTCTATTGTTGGACATCGTACTGTTTTTCTTTTCTGCCATACAAAATTCGGTGAGCCCTTTAATGATTCACCTGGATAGCTCTTAGGGGAAACTCATGCATGTGCAATTGCTAAATAAAAGAACATGCATGCCTTACAGCTTGATTCCTAATTAGTTTCTTAATGTCTACATAATAGATTGCTCCAATGTTAAGAGTAGGGGCCTTCCAGTTCCTTCCTAGCTTTTGGAGAGCAAGGGAGGCTGGAAGTGTGTATTGTATGGATATGATTTTCCTAAGTAAACAATGGCCGAGGACATAGTACCTTCTCCACACCCCCTCCCCGATTTATGCCCCTCCCCTCCCCTTATTTCCTTCATTTCCGCAGGCCTTTGTGTCTCCTAAGGGAAGAGTTGTCAGGAGGATTAAGGCAAGTTGGTAGCCAGACTGGTTCAGCACCTGCAGACACTAAACCCTGGATCTCAGGTAACAGAGTTGAGGGATCCTGTTGCAGTAGAGGAAGGAAGGTCTCCCTAAGGTTGATGTCTGATGGTACTGAAAATAAAAAACGAACCCTTTCTGTTGTTGCCCTGAAATGTGTGTGTTCCCGAGGCTGTTGCTCTGCGGTGATTTATATATTTTCTCGGTACTCTTATATGGAACAAAGCAGTTAGCTGTTCTCACACTGGGTATTTTCGATGGAACTGCATGAGCCACTCCACAAGGCTCCTAACAAGCTTGGGACTTCTGATTGTGATTGCAGCCCCACACAACAGGGGCTCTCTGACACCAGGGAGACCTCCACCTCCCTGAACTCCAGTGAAACACAGGTAAGTGAGGGAGGGGGATTGCTGAGCCATGGCTCAAGCAAAGCTGACCACCTGCAAAACAGCCAAGGGAACACCAGGAGAAACAACAGGCTACAAAAGCCTGTATCCTCTCTGAGAGGATTGATGAGGGATTATCCTTCCAGGCTGGCTACTTTGTTGTTTGGTGACAACACATGTTATTAGGGGTTCTCTCAACGTCTGAGTCTCAAAAGTCCCTTTCTACATCTGCATCAATAAATTACTCAGGACTTCAAAACAGATCTCTGTAGTGATATTTCATTTGCATTTTAATAAATAAAGCTTGCCTGAAGTTCAGAGAGTAAAACAGCCACACTGCTCAGTCTTAAAGACCAGGCAGTGGTGACACACACCTTTAATCCCAGTAGCCACACTAGTTTGCCATAGAAACTGGGTGATAGTGGTGCATGCCTTTAATCCCTGCATGGAGAGGATTATACAAGGGGAAGAGACAACTCTAACATACAGTCTCATTCTGAGATTTCTGGAGGCAGGATTGGCATTTTGGACTGAGGTAAGAAATAGTGGCTGACTGTTTTGCTTTTCTGATCTTCAGGTTGAACCCCAATAGCTATTTCTGGTTTTTTTTATTAATCATGTCAGCGATCAACAAGAAACCCTGTCTCAAACTAGGTAGAAAGCAGAGACCAACATTCAAGGTTGTGCTATGACTTTAACATCTTCACTGTGGCTGTGGCTTTTGCATGTGTACATGCACACACAGAGACACACAAATAAAACTTAATAATGAACCTATTGAACTTCTCTAGGAAATGCCAGCATTTGGATTTATAAACCAAATTTACTTGTTTATTTCTTTATTAGCAGAATCTTGAAAAATCTTTGTAGTTCAGGTTGGCCTTGATCTTGAGGCAATTCTCTCTCTTCAGACTTCCAAGTTTCAGGACCCCAGGCCTGAGCCATCATGACCATGTTAATTTCCTTACTGACAGTGACAAAAAGCATTTGATGCATTTTTGGGGACAGCAGATTGTATCCATTGACTGTGTATTTTTTCACAGAGCTGCCCCGCATACCAGTATGTTTTTAACATTGACTGTTTTTCTGCTGTTTCTGTAATTTGCTAGTGAGATATATTAAAGCATATTTTTAAAATATGGGTCTTCATGAATATAGATAAAGATCACTGGCCTGTAATAAGCAGAGAGGCAGCACCATAGCTTATGATCTTAGCAATTCCTTACATTTTTTTTTTTACTTAATTTACAGACTCCAAGCCCTAGGTTGCATACAACACCCAAGTGTAAATACTAGGGATGTGGACAAAGGCAGAGAAACTCAAACTGTAGAACACTGTGAAGCAACAGACAGTGCATCTCTTGCAATTTCACCAGAAAACATGCTTTTCCTCCCACTCCAGGTTCCCAGCAGTCTGTGTTCATAGGTGGCCACAGGAAGGGTTTACAGAGCAGGCTGCAGACACCCCCCCCCCTGCTTCTTCCAGGTGATAGGTGATATTTCAAAGCAAGCTAAGGGCACTTTGCATCTGCAGAGCACTTTACAGCTTCGAGCACATTCACTTATCTCATTTGGTCCTCACATAAGGAAGCAGCACTTTGGCTCCTTAAGAGCTCAGTGTTATCAGAGAAGAAATATGAGGCCCAGCCACCCTCACCCAAAGTTATAGAAGAAACATAACTTAATTACTATAAACATTACTTGACACACGGCAGGCCTCAAGTGGTAGGAGCTGCTTGTCTTAGGTTTCTATTGCTATGATAAAGCCCCAAGACCAAAATAACTTGGGTGAGGAAATGGTTTCTTTCAGCTTACAACTCTTAGGTCACACTCCGTCACTGAGAGAAGCAAGAGCTCAAGGCAGGATCCCAGCAATAGTGCTGAAGCAGAGACCGTGGAGGAACTGGAGGAGCACTGATTATTGGCTTGCTTCCCATGGCGTACTCAGTTGGCTTCCTACACACTCCAGAACCGTTTGTCCAAAGGTGGCACCTTGGATCCTATCCCATCAATCATTAATGAAGAGAATTCCCCATAGGCTTGCCTTTAGGCAATCTGATTGAGGTATTTTCTCAACTGAGGTTCCTCTTCCGAGATAGCTCTAGCTTGTGTGAAGTTGACAAGAAACAAACTATAAACACCTACAAGACCAACCAGAACACTGCTGTTATCCTTATTACCATCCCCTGTCACCTTCACCAGACTAAAGCTTCCTGTCTAGCTGCAGACAGCACGCACTTCAGCCACTTAATCCTCATCCTTTACCCCCTAAGAATAAGGACATCCTGTTTATATCATGCTGCTGCTGAGGGCCCTGCTGGTGCCTGTGGGCCGTGATGGAGCCAAGTGCAGTGTTGATGTTCACATCTGTACTGCAGCCCAGAGACCATGTTGAGATGCGTGGTCCCGTGCTGTCACCAGAGACCTTGTGAAAGTCCGTGATCTATGCTGCTGCTGATCGTAGGAAGCAAGGAAGCTTCTTTTGCAGTGGTGTCAATGACTACAGACTCACCCAGTTGAGAAGGAGAGGCATCGAAGGCGTCTGTGACAATCTCTCCCTGCCCCCATCCCCAAAAGAAACAGTCTAGACAGCAGCATTGAAGAGGACTCTGAAAAATTGTGCTAGAAATGCTGAAGTGTAGGTCTTCACAGATGATGGCTCCTGGCAGAGTGAGATAAAACTCGGTTTTCTTTAAGGGTTTGGCCATTGGGAGTTTGACCATGCTCCAGTGGGTATAAGGGCAACACAAATTGGACTTTTTTTTTAAAACATTGCTCTTTTTCTTTTCCTTGGGCAAAGTCATGGTGGTGGGGTGGATTTAGTAGAATTGGAAAGTGAATGTGATCAGGGTGCATTGTGTGAAGCTCCCAAATAATCAACAGAAATATCATGTTTAAAAAAAAGAAAATAAGAAATTCTCCTACATAGCCACAATACTGTTATCTACCTTATCAGCGATTTCCTAGCATCATATAATCACATCTTATATTAATATAACTATCTGAACTCTTTCCTAAATGCCTTTAATGGTGATGGTCTTCAACTACAAATCAAGACATGTACTTTTTTTATCTGGCCATTATGTCTTGTATTTTTGTTGTAATTGTGTTTCTAATTTTTAGGTTACTTTCCACCACTGTTGTTTTTAATTGACTGACTTTTTATATCTGTTCATTAGTATTACTATGCATTTATTTATTTGTAAGTATGTGTATAGCATGGCCTGCCTGTGGAGATCAGAGAACAACAACTGGGAGATGGCTGTTTCTTTCCATCACGTAGGTCATGGAGATTGAACTCAGGTTGTCAGGGTTGGAGCAAGTACCTGCTCAGTCATCTCAGCAGCTCCAACCTTGACCTTTGGAAGACGACAAGCAAGTTCTTGTTCTTTTTTAACACTCCTGCATTCTGTGTTTCTAAGGCTGATAATAGTTTTTTTTTTTTTTTTTACATTTCTGCCCTCAAAATTACCAACAGAGCAAACTTTTTTTGTTAAATGTCAAATCCCTAGCTAAAAAGCAGAGACTACAAACCAATAGAGAAGCTGTTATGGGACAAGACCTCTCCTGGGAGACATAACCTGATGTGGGAGTGTCATATATCAATCTGTTGATTTCATTGGTTAAGCAATAAAGAAACTGCCTAGACCCATTTGATAGGCCAACCCTTAGGTAGGCGGAGTAAGCAGAACAGAATGCTGGGAGAAAGAAGCTGAGTCAAGGAGTCGCCATGATTCTCCCACTCCAGACAGACGCAGGTTAAGATCATTCCTGGTAAGCCAGCTCGTGGGCTACATAGATTATTAGAAATGGGCTAGTCCAGGTGCGAGAGTTAGCTGAGAAAAGGCTAGATATAATGGGCCAAGCAGTGCATAAAAGAATACAGTTTCCGTGTAATTATTTCGGGGCATAAGCTAGAGCTAGCCATGTGGGGCGGCCGGGTGCCGGGGACACAGCCCTGTCACTCTTATTACTACAATAACCCCCATGTCTACTCACCCCAGAGAGGGAGGCCACAACAGAGCGAACTACCAGTACTGGCAAAGTCCATCAGTTTTCCTGCGGTAACTTACAGGGATATGTGAGAAGGGTTACTTACAAAAGCATAAATGACTTTGGGACAGCTGCACCATCAAGGCCCACCCCGCATGGGTGACAACTCACAAACGCTGGGAATCTGGAGCACACTGCACAGCCTGCAGACAGCTCGACAAGCTGGAGAGTGTCCCTTCCAAGTGAGTCAGTTAGTCTCAACCTCTTCTAGGAAGCTTGGCTGGTTTCTGTTTCTTCCAGGCAGCTGGTCTGGTCTCAGAGTCTTTCAGCTTAGCTCCCCTGGGTCTGAGAGGTACTCTCAGTTTTTAGTGCTTAGTTTGGCAGGGAGAGGCCTAGTGAATCTGGTCAGTTTCAGGGACTTCCTAAAACTATGTTTAGTTGTTAATCTTCTTGTTTAAGGTTGAGATTGAATGCATCAATCTCAGAGAAACACTAATATAACAGAGGTCCTCATCTTTAGCTCTACTGTTAATGTATAATATTTTCTTAATCATAGAAAAATTAACATGAGCTCAGTGTGTAGGAAAAAGAAATCTGGAGACATTACATTCTTGGAATCTATTGGGTGTAAAAGTTTGCAGATGGTGTTTTCAGATTTGGCTAAAAATTTATTCACAAGCATGATTTTTGGGAAAATCTAAGCACTCGGTTTTATGGGTTTTTTTTTTTTTTTGTAAACTTTGCCAGTGACATAAATTCTCCCATTTTTACTAGATTTGGCAAATCTGTCTAGATAGTAGCACTTTTACTCTACTGTGGAGGTGATATTTGGGGAAGTCTTGGAGTTCTGCCTGCTTGAAAGTCCCGGAAGCATATGAGCTGCTCTCCACTACAAAGCTGTCACACCACTTTTACAAAACCAAGGAGTTTACTCTGCTAGTGCACTTTAGCCTCCTCTACTAATACGTAATTAACACCTAGAGCCTGCTCTCCTCACAAGCAGAAAAGCTCCTAGGAAACAATAGAAGACCTAATGCCAAAACTAAAGCAGTGTGTGCTGAACTCTGACTTAGGGTAGCTCAGTAGAAAGCAGGTAGGATAGGGATGTAAAGATGCTCCAGGGTGAGCAGTGGTTGCTTTTTCAGAGGACCCGGGTTCAATTCCCAACACCACATGGCTGCTTATAACCATCTGTAACTCCAGTCCAGGGAATCAAACTCCCTTTTCTGGCTTCTAGGGGCACCAGGCATACAGATACATACATACAGGCAAAATATTTATACACATAAAATAAAAATAAATAAATCTTAGATCATAAAGTAGGGAAGTTTTATAAGATTCAGCTGTGTAGTAGTTTCTAAATGTGTTATTCATAATACACATTGACCAAACGCTGAGATTTACTTATGTTTCTACCACTTTTCCTCTTGAGATAGGATCTCTAGCCCAAATGGGGCTTGAATTCAATGTGTAGTTGAGGATGAGCTTGAACTTCTGTCCTCCCTCCTCTATCTCTCACGTTCTGAGATTGCCGGTATATGCTGCTACACTTGGTTTAAATGGTACCAGGGAATTAAACCCAGTATTTCGTGCATGCCAGACAAACACTCTGCCTGCTGAACTGCATTCCCTAGCCCTATTTCTACCACTTTCTATATTTTATTTTTATTTTACTTATTCTTTCTTGTAAGCATTTTTGATTGATTTAGCTGCATACGCTACCTAGGTATTCTGCAAGATATATTATGATTAAATCTGCCAATAACATGAGGAAATTTGCCCTCATATAAGATCTTGTGGACAGTTATTCTCAAGGGAATACAGTACATAACAAAATAGTGTGTATGGAAGCCCCAATGAGCATGCACAGTCAGGAAGGCTCCAAGGGCAAGAGGGTGACTTGAATGCGTCTTGAGCTTAGACAAAGGTAAGAAACCAGGAAAGAGGAGGAAGAAATGCAGACTCACAGCCAAGACCTGAGACAAGTTGGGACAATTAGTGGGGAACATGCATCCTCTGTCTTCAGGAACACAATGCATGAGGTGACAGAAAAAACATGATCTAGGACTGAGCTAGGATTGAGCTAGGGCAGTGGTTCTCAACCTGTGGGTCATGACCCCTTTGAGGATCGATGACCCTTTCACAGGGGTTGCATGTCAAACATCCTCCATATCAGATTTTTACATTATTATTCATAAAAATAACAAAACTACAGTTTTGAAGTAGCAACAAAAATATTTTATAGTTGGGGTCACCACAACTAGAAAAACTATATTAAAAAGTTGAAGTGTTAGGAACATCTAGATCCACTGTTCTACAAGGGTACTAAAAAAGTGTGTGTGGGGGGGCGGGGAGTTGGGGCAGAGAGACAGAGAAGCTAAAGACTCAACCAACTCTAAAGAGAAGAGGAAAGTCTCATGACAACAGCTAACATAATCAGCATTTGGAAGAATCCACCATGTACGATGCAACTAAATAATGAATCTTCACTATAGATCATTAATTTTAGTCCAATTATAATATATAATTTATACTTTGGGTCTGGCTACTTTTGGTGAGTAATACTTTTATTTGAAAGTTTTTAAAAAAATAATAAATTTCAGTTAAAATAAATCTATAAACAACTTAAAAATAATTATATTTACTATTCTCAGAGAAAAGAGCATAAGAAAGAATAAGAAAACACTCATTGCAATGAACAACCTCAGGGATTCTAATCAATGCAGTCTGCATACACGGAAAGATACACCGAAGACTTCACAGAAGTACAGGAAGAGGAAGCAGGAGACAAACACCTCTGTCAGAGAAACTGATACCTACAGAGTTGATTGACAGGTGTAATGTTCAGGTGATAAATTTTCAGATGAGAAGGAAGAGGATGAAGCAGCAGCAATATTTTAGCCATGACTGGTCTACCGAGCGATAATAGATAATGAGGATGAATATAGAAATAGAAGAAGAAATCTAAAAGCAGCAGCCGCCACCAGCACACCAGAAAATCTGCGGAACGGCAATGAAGAAAACACTCCGAAAAGTAGCAATGAGGAAAAGCAGATTTCCCAGGAAAGAATGTTAATGAAGACGGGTCGATTTCTTGTCAACAACAGATGTCAGAAGTCAATGCAGGAAGTAACGTACTTCAAAGAACTGGGGGACGTAACTGTACCCACAGTTCTGTACTCTGCTAAACATCAGCCTAGCGAGAGAATAAATCTACTTAAGACATCCACAACCAGAAATCATTTGTTACCTACAGTACTTCACTGAAAGAATCACTAAGAGTGAACCTTAGGAAGAAAAGTAGGAAATCTCGAGGAAGGGGTGGCTACATAAACCAGCGGTTGGGGCGTGGAAGGTGTGTAAGTGGTTAAGAGGGTTGCTGCTCTTTCAGGGAATGGAGTTCAGCATCTAGCACCCACGTTGGGCTGCTCACAACCACCTGTGACCCCAGTTCTAATGGATCTGATGCCCTCATCTGGCCTCCTCAGAAACACACACACACACACACACACACACGCACGCACGCACGCACGCACGCACGCACGCACACGCACACACACTAAAATAAAACTCGGGTAAATAGGGATTGTACAGAAATGCTAGTATATTTTCTGAACATTAAAACATTTTTCCTATTACAAAATGGTAATAGCAGCAAGGAAGAATGGTGCTTCTGTTTCATAAGAAGATGGAGAAACTAGGTAGTTGTAAGAGGAAGAGTAATCACTAAACAGAAATGTTCCTATAACTTCCCAACTAATACAGGTGAGAAAATGGACCGAAGCAGCACGTATCAGCCTTTCCAGGCAGGAAGGAAGGGCTGCAACAGGAAGTGGACAGAGGGATGACCTTCTGGTTTGTGGACAGCATTTCAACTCTCCACTGTGCTGGTTACAAAGACAGAAACGCCATAGACACCTGTGACATTGGGGGCTGCAAGGGGAGAATCTGGAGAGTGTGTGTTACAGCACATGAAAGGGGGGCTGAATAAAGTAAGTTAAAAAAGAGAAAGCAAAGAAGGCAGATAACAGGAAGAAGAGGAAGAGAAAAAGAAGGAGGAAGGGGAAGAAAGAAGGAAGGGGAGGAAGATGAGGCAGGAAGAGAAATGCCTGCCTCCAGGGGAGATTATCCTCCTCCTCCTCCTCCTCCTCCTCCTCCTCCTCTCTTTCCTGCTATGATCCCAGGCATGCTTTGTTCTGTAGTCATAGCCGCCTTATCTCCGACTCTTCCTCTGCGAAATTAACATTCCTCTGCTTCCTTGGTAACAAGAGCCAAGGTGGATAGTCCAGGATAATCTCATTTTTAGGTCCTTAAATAAATTATATCTGCTAAATTCCTTCTGCAAATAAGAAAAATCCAAGCTCCAGAGGTTGCGAAGAAACTCTGGAAGGCCGTCGTGAGTGATCATGGGCCATCTTGATTTCAACACAGAAAAATCTACAATCCATAAAGTCTGCAGTCCCAGACCAACTTGGGGTTGTTTGCACATTCCTTATGCTTCTCTGAAATAGATACTACTGCACTAGGAAGTCCTGCCCCTGAGAGCCCCTCCAGCCTAGGCAAGCAGTCTATGGTTTTAGCATATGGTCCTAGAAATAATTGTCCCCATTCACTGCTTCCCAAGAAGAAATGATCGTCAAATGTCTGGAACGCAGGCCACAGGCAAAACGGTACTGGAGGGTAGGGAGGTAACAGGGAGGTAGAATGCTTGTCTAGGACCCAAAAAGCCATGGGTTCAAACCCCAGAAACACCACTAAAATGGAACTGGAGAGTTGTAGTGAGAACAAGCAGGTTGCAGGCAATTGCCAATGATCAAACTCTGCAAGTAAAGACAAAGGCCAAAAGATTTAACAGTACAAATCTTAGCAATGACAGCCAGTTGCTCTGAGATGTCTCATAATGAGGGTAAAGAGACAGGTGAATTACTGCAAGTGTCACTAGGACAAAGTGAGAGCCTCCCTTTTGTTCGCCCAGACCATGGTCAGCTGTGAGAACTTACTAGAAGTGCTTTTTCTTGAGCCTTTCTGTTGACTTGGTGTCCCAGACTCTCTGGCACTGAGGTCCATAAATCAACAGACAGAGGTACCCCTTATCACTTTACATACATACTTCATGTATGCCTGTATGCAACGGCCCTATGGTCATGGTCCCGAGAAAGCACCACGTGCTGCTCTTGCCTTTGGGTAATCCCCTCCACTAGTTTTTGGGTAGAACTGGTAGTTTGCTTCTAAGCAATAACTTAGGTTGGAGGGGATGGATCACCTTCTCTCCTATAACAATCTGCTTTAGCAGACCGGAGCAGGAGGCTTCTGGGAAGGGTCCATGAGAAGACTCCACGGCAAAGAACTGTGCTCTGCCTCTAGACTGGCACATGGGAAAAGACCTGTATGCCATCACTGTGAGTTATTGGGGTGGTTGGTTTGATGTCAGCTTGAAACAAGCTGAAGCCATCAACCTCAATTGAGAAAAAAACCCAACATCAGATTGGTCCATGGGCAAGTCTGTAGCCTGTGGTGCATCTTGTTAACTGATGATTGATGTGGGTGGGACTACTCCACTGTGGGCAGTGCTGACCCCTGGGTAGGTGATCATAGGTTGTATATAGGAAAGCAAACTGAGTAAGCCAGAGAGAGTGTTGGTCCATGGCTTCTGTTTTTGTTACTGCCTCTAGTCCTTTCTTGAGTGCCTGTCCTGATTTCTCTTCATGGTGGACTGTAAGCTATAAGACAAGATTAACCCCCCTTTTCCCCAAATTGCTTCAGGTTATGGTGTTTTGTCACAGTTGGAAACTCCAATGAAGGTAGTTATTATAAAGCTTTTCGTTATAATCTACTTTGTGCACATTGCATTCCTTGCATGGTGCTTTGTTCTTAATGGAACCTGCTATTTTCATAGTCAAAATAGAAAGGAAGGGTGGTATTTTATCTTCTAGCCATTCATTTTTTTAACAAAGCAAAGCAAAAAAAAACCCCTCATACCATAAAGCTATTGACATGATACATAAAATACTCAATAAAATGACTGAAAGCGTGAACAAAGGAAAAAAAAAACACAGGGACAGTGGAATTAAGTAGACGAGGATCTAGGTCAGCTTCCTGCTCCATTCAGAAATACATAGTACTTTCTGTGATGACTTACTTAATTCTTAGTTCCACTATTCAAAACTTGCAGGGAACATTTTAATAGAAATACCTCATTCTCTGTGCAGATCTGGTATGAGCCTGGGCCCAGTTTCTGGAAATTTACCTAGGGTGCTTTATAGCCGTTGAATGCCAAGCACAATGGATCAGAAGACACTGTGCCCTATGGACTGCGAGATAAGACACAGGGAGCCTTTGGCTCTTGGAGCTAACTGGAGGGAGGGTTAATGATGTTCACCAGGTTCACCTCCAGGGACTTCCTATGGAGAACATAAAGTCAGCTGCTGGGGGATTTATGCTATGGGAATCAAACAGTGTGAGTTGGAATTTCATTTTGCATTCACCGGGCTGATTTATGGGGGTGCTCCTAGAGTTACCTGAACTGAATAAAAATCAAGAAAGATATTCCTTGCATAAGTAACGGAGCACCATTTTCCCTCATAGAGCTCGTGACAGTTCTGTGCGGACAGCCCAATGGCAGGGGAATGGTAAAGCAAGCAGCACACCCAGTGGCCATCCATCCCTCTGGACATTACAGGCCGAGGTTCTGTATCAGGTGACAATGTTGTCATCTTGATATCCTAGCCCTCTTGATGTCTTCTCATCCCCTCTGTGTGGGCTGCCACGATGTCTATGCCTGCAGATCCCCCTGACAGAGTTGGATTAGGGAAAGAAAGGGGAGGGAGGGGATTTGAAAACAGAGCACTTTTCCAAAATGAGTGTGTGTTCTCCAAACAAGCCTGGGGCGGCAGATAGCAATCTGGGTCCTCTGGTAGTTTTCAGTTCTCTCATCTCCCCCCAAAGAGTCAGAATCTTGTCCCGAGATGCGATTCTGATGTGTGGAAAGATTATTTCTCAAACAATATGGCCCATCGGTAGAAGCCAACTGCTTCAGCTGGTACCAGCCATGGAACCAGCCATCTGTCCCAGGGCTGGGAGGAACACTGACTTGGCCTGAATGGTGGATTAAAAAAATCATTGTGCCACATGGCTAACTTAAGGGGCTTTCGAGGGGTGTTGGACTCCAGAATGTTCTGAACCCTGTGTAAGATGCAGTTCCAGACCCATCAGAAAGCAGAACCACAAAAGCACCAAATGCAGCTCTCACCCACTAGCTTAGGGGCAGCTGTGGATTTCTGAGCGGCTGACTGTGAAGAAACCCGAATGGGGTTAGAGCCCTTTCAGTGTCCTGCGAAAGGTGTCAAGCCCGGAGAAGCGTGTCAGGGTGGAAGACAGTCTCATTACTACACAGAGGGGAGCAGGAGGCATAATCCTCTTAGGTAATCAAAACTGAAGTGCCCGTGGTGCGTGG
>NW_004949099.1:11887533-11891457 GCF_000317375.1 Microtus ochrogaster | reverse complement strand
AAAAAACCCAACATCAGATTGGTCCATGGGCAAGTCTGTAGCCTGTGGTGCATCTTGTTAACTGATGATTGATGTGGGTGGGACTACTCCACTGTGGGCAGTGCTGACCCCTGGGTAGGTGATCATAGGTTGTATATAGGAAAGCAAACTGAGTAAGCCAGAGAGAGTGTTGGTCCATGGCTTCTGTTTTTGTTACTGCCTCTAGTCCTTTCTTGAGTGCCTGTCCTGATTTCTCTTCATGGTGGACTGTAAGCTATAAGACAAGATTAACCCCCCTTTTCCCCAAATTGCTTCAGGTTATGGTGTTTTGTCACAGTTGGAAACTCCAATGAAGGTAGTTATTATAAAGCTTTTCGTTATAATCTACTTTGTGCACATTGCATTCCTTGCATGGTGCTTTGTTCTTAATGGAACCTGCTATTTTCATAGTCAAAATAGAAAGGAAGGGTGGTATTTTATCTTCTAGCCATTCATTTTTTTAACAAAGCAAAGCAAAAAAAAACCCCTCATACCATAAAGCTATTGACATGATACATAAAATACTCAATAAAATGACTGAAAGCGTGAACAAAGGAAAAAAAAAACACAGGGACAGTGGAATTAAGTAGACGAGGATCTAGGTCAGCTTCCTGCTCCATTCAGAAATACATAGTACTTTCTGTGATGACTTACTTAATTCTTAGTTCCACTATTCAAAACTTGCAGGGAACATTTTAATAGAAATACCTCATTCTCTGTGCAGATCTGGTATGAGCCTGGGCCCAGTTTCTGGAAATTTACCTAGGGTGCTTTATAGCCGTTGAATGCCAAGCACAATGGATCAGAAGACACTGTGCCCTATGGACTGCGAGATAAGACACAGGGAGCCTTTGGCTCTTGGAGCTAACTGGAGGGAGGGTTAATGATGTTCACCAGGTTCACCTCCAGGGACTTCCTATGGAGAACATAAAGTCAGCTGCTGGGGGATTTATGCTATGGGAATCAAACAGTGTGAGTTGGAATTTCATTTTGCATTCACCGGGCTGATTTATGGGGGTGCTCCTAGAGTTACCTGAACTGAATAAAAATCAAGAAAGATATTCCTTGCATAAGTAACGGAGCACCATTTTCCCTCATAGAGCTCGTGACAGTTCTGTGCGGACAGCCCAATGGCAGGGGAATGGTAAAGCAAGCAGCACACCCAGTGGCCATCCATCCCTCTGGACATTACAGGCCGAGGTTCTGTATCAGGTGACAATGTTGTCATCTTGATATCCTAGCCCTCTTGATGTCTTCTCATCCCCTCTGTGTGGGCTGCCACGATGTCTATGCCTGCAGATCCCCCTGACAGAGTTGGATTAGGGAAAGAAAGGGGAGGGAGGGGATTTGAAAACAGAGCACTTTTCCAAAATGAGTGTGTGTTCTCCAAACAAGCCTGGGGCGGCAGATAGCAATCTGGGTCCTCTGGTAGTTTTCAGTTCTCTCATCTCCCCCCAAAGAGTCAGAATCTTGTCCCGAGATGCGATTCTGATGTGTGGAAAGATTATTTCTCAAACAATATGGCCCATCGGTAGAAGCCAACTGCTTCAGCTGGTACCAGCCATGGAACCAGCCATCTGTCCCAGGGCTGGGAGGAACACTGACTTGGCCTGAATGGTGGATTAAAAAAATCATTGTGCCACATGGCTAACTTAAGGGGCTTTCGAGGGGTGTTGGACTCCAGAATGTTCTGAACCCTGTGTAAGATGCAGTTCCAGACCCATCAGAAAGCAGAACCACAAAAGCACCAAATGCAGCTCTCACCCACTAGCTTAGGGGCAGCTGTGGATTTCTGAGCGGCTGACTGTGAAGAAACCCGAATGGGGTTAGAGCCCTTTCAGTGTCCTGCGAAAGGTGTCAAGCCCGGAGAAGCGTGTCAGGGTGGAAGACAGTCTCATTACTACACAGAGGGGAGCAGGAGGCATAATCCTCTTAGGTAATCAAAACTGAAGTGCCCGTGGTGCGTGGTACAGCCTGGATCATCACCAAAATACCAGTGTTTCATTATGAAACTGTCAACAGAAATGTCAAAACACCTTCTCTTGCAACCAAGATTCGATTTCCTTTCATTTAGCTCCGTGATTGCTTTCCTGCAGGAAGATGCCGTATGCAGACGTCTCCCTGACAGCATTCCACATTGCCGATCATATCTACATTGTGCGGGTCTAAATGGAGCATCGAAATACAGTCATCAAACAGACTGGGGTCCAGGAAGGATTCCTTGTGTGTGCATAGATGGGAAAATGCTGTAGCAGCTTTTTGGGGTCAGGGAACTGCAGTTGTAGGACTTGATGAAGACTTACTTCTGTTTTAATACTTTTCCTTCACATCTTTCCCTGTCCTTCATGCTTTGTTAGCACCATTTAACAGAGAGTAAATGAACGGAATCATCTGTCCCAAATGGCCCTTTGCAGACCTAAATTACAGCATTGACTTCACTGTCTTCTCAGTGGACAAGACGTATAGATTGCTGTGACGAAGGAAGTTCCCTGGCTAACTTGGTTAAGTTACCAGAGGCGTCTGGAGGGAAAACAGCAGGATGAAAGCTTCAATTCATTATAAAAGTCCAAGTCTTCGTGAGACAGAGCTATCTTGCCCGGCTTGTGGTTTATATCTGCCTTGGCTTCCTGGAGAGTGGTCATTCAGTTCAACAGTATCCCCTATGTTCATCCATCCACAGGATTTCCTGTCTCGGAGAAGAGAAGAAGCAGGCTTGGATGAGTAATCTTGTTTCTTTCCTGTTGCTCTGATAAACATCACAATCAAAGGCAACTTAAAAAGAAAGGGTTCTTTCATCTTACACTTCCAGGTCATAGTTCATCATCGAGGGAAGCCTGGAGAGGAACTCAGGAAAGGATCTTGAAGCGGAAACCGAGTTAATTATGAGTTAACTGCTCATTGCTTTGATCTTGAGTTCATGCCCAGCTAGATTTCTTATACGCGCCAGACCTTCCTGTCTAGGGATGGCGCTGCCCACAGTGGGCTGGGCCCTGCCCACAGCAATCATCGATAAATACAATCTCTCATAGACATGACTTCATGCTGATTTGGTATGAGCAATTTCTCTGTTGAGCTTACCTCTTCTTCTGGTGACTTTATGTTGGATCAAGTTGACAATAAATAAATTAACCAATACAGACAAGAACATCAGAACCATGTCATTTCTGACAGAAGAAAAAGTACCCCTACACTTCTGTTTCAGTGAGATCAGGGAACCACTCCCTTGGGGCTAGAGTATCAAACAGTGGAAGGTTGAGGAGTGATATAAAAATAATCTTGGGTACTTGAGAGGCAGAGGTGGGCATATCTCGATGAGTTTGAGCCCAGTCTGGTCAACATTATGAGTTCCAGGTCTGCCAAGTACTACATATCGAGACCCTGTATCAAAAACAAGTAACAACAACAACCTTGGAGGAAGTGATATTTTTCTAAATAATTTCATTCAGAAACAATAATAGGAATAGTTATCACCTGTTAAAATGTCTTCTAAGCCTTTTTGTGAGATTCACAATGAGAGATACATTTTTGCCTTGGAGCCTGAAGTACACAAACATAAATATGAATATATACAAAACCAATCTGAGGGTCATGGAGCAGCCCTCTGACACTTCCTGTTTGTAAATCACCGACTCACCAGCCAAACTCAACAGCCACCATCGTGGTCACCAGTGATGGAACAGTGAAATCTCTTGTTGGCAGTCCCCTGCAGACAGCTTGCCTGTGTTGCAGTTCCGATTCAGGAACATATGAAGCTTCTTTCTCTTCTCTTACTGAACTTCAGGTTTCTTGTCTATAAAATTGAATTAATATTATCTCAGGGGGACTTTTTAAGAGGTTGTGATACCCAACTATCCTTCATTATTAACCGGGACAATAGTCCACAAGTGCCCATACCCCTTACCAAAA
>NW_004949099.1:11885069-11887383 GCF_000317375.1 Microtus ochrogaster | reverse complement strand
AGTGCTGGGATTAAAGGCATGCGCCACCACCGCCCGGCCAAACCATGTAGATTTACATAGAACCTGTGCACAGCCTCTGTGCACTTCAGATCCTCTTTAGCCCCCTCATAGTATCTTGTGTCTTTTTCTGAAGATATCTCTCACAGCAGGAAGAGACTATTATTGCCCGGTCTAATAACCAAGTCAATAATATGCCTTGGGTTCACTTATGACTGTCGATGTGAGTTGCTGTCCTACTGTTTGCTCAGGCTATTTAAATTTAATTGGCCTTTAAGAAAGCAATGCAGCCCTCCTGGATGTCTTGCATTTCCCATGTAATCATAGATGGTGTACTTATTTAACTTTAACAACCTAAGCTAAATGCATAGCTTTAATCCAAAGCTATGTTAATATCCATTACCCTGCCCAAGAATAACGCATATATGTGTGAATGTTGGCATGTTATGGTAACCATGTGCTGAAAATAGTCAAAAGGTTGAAAGCAACCTTAAATAATAAATATCCACTATAAATGTTGGAAGCAGCATGCAGATAGGGGTTAATGTCAATTACGTTTGGTTTAGAGTACTAGTGTGGGCCACTGTGTCAGTCAGTGAAAGAATTTCTTGCTTTAAAATTTTTCCTGAGTGCTTCTGAGAAGTATTCTTCATTCCTTCCCCATAGCATGTTTTCTGTGCTTTTCAATACAGATCAAACCCCTTTTTAGGGATAGGCTGCAAGGACAGATTAGGCACACACAACAGACAGACAACCAGTCATAGAGCACGAACTACAAACAGACGGAAGACACAGGGAGAGAAGTGGGAAACACAAATCTGGAGTCACTCTTGCTTTAGAGTACTCTTTTCTCTATCCTTAGTGCAGTACCAGTGCAGTGCTTAATACAATATAGATGTCCTGCAAATAATTGCTTTACCATGCTGTTGGCAGAGCAATAACGCAAAGATTGTTCCTTTTCAAAAGAGATGCATTTGAAGATACAGTTTTCTGTCTGCAACCGATTGAAACATTGGATACAGAATTCATGGATTCTAACATGGAGTCTAACAGTAATAAGAGTAAAGATTTTAGCACGTAGTAAGCATTTCCTAAAGGATTGCCCTCTTACCGGTTATCGATGGGCACAATAGCTCTGCATAAATCACCCCCAAGCATTAGAGCAAGCATCAGCAAGCAGTTATTTACTGATGGATCTGTGGTATTTCCCCCAACTAATGGTTGACCATGCTGCACAGGCCTCTTGTTCCAACAGATGAGACCCACACAATCTCCATGTGATGGAAGACAGGCAGAGAGAGCAGGTTCTGTCTCCCAGGCTTCCAGTCACAGTGGGAGGTCAGGGCAGAGTTACACAGTAAAAAAGAGGTGACAAGTCATCCTGCCTTGGATCAGGGCTGTGCTGGAGAGTTTGACCTTCTCGCTGACACACACACACACACACACACACACACACACACACTCACACTATAAAGGCTAGTCATCAAGGAGGAAGCTTCTAGCTCAGGTCCAGCATAAATTTTCTGCATTCTGCAACCAAGAAGTCTAGTATCTGGCATAGCTTCAAGAGGATGGAGGAGAACATCTACTAAGCACCAGTTCGATGCCAAATGTATATGTTCTTATAGTAAACAGACCCTAACAACAACACTGTGAGGTGAGCATCAGCATCACCTCTTAGGACATGAGGCACTAGGAGCCTGAAGGTATAGAAATCCATGGGGCAGTTAGTAGAACCCCTACCCAGACTTCACAACGTCCAGAACTTGATCCAATGCTCTGCAAATAACAGATGTGAGGGTGCACACCTGTATTCCACAGGTGGATACCAGAGGATGACAAAGTCTACCGAGGAAATCCTTGGCTACATAGCAAAATCAAGACCAGCCTAGACTATCTTGGAAGCAATAATATTCTTTAAAGAATCCTATGGAAAAGCACAACTGGTAAATGGGGAACTAGTATTGACTCCACCTTTGTTTGCCTATAAAACCCTAGACATACACGAAACCTCTGGGAAATTTTTAGCAGAAAATACAACCGAAGAGTTCAGGACATTCTCTTTCCTGCGGTGCATGTGTATACCTGCCTTGTGACAACGAAACAATGGCACACGCACGGATACAGCAGTTCAACTGAGACCAGTCTGGAAACACTTTGTCAGGTTTGTTTTGTATTTTGAAAAGAAATTCCAGGAGACTAGTACAGAGGTAGGATTACACACACATGTAGTAGGAGCTGAAATAACAACACACAAATTGTATTCTTTTAAGCACTGCCTGGCCCATTATATCTAGCCTCTTCTTGGCTAATTCTT
>NW_004949099.1:11882755-11884309 GCF_000317375.1 Microtus ochrogaster | reverse complement strand
ACACACACACACACACACACACAGAGAGACACACACACAAACATACCACAATCAGCAAGGCTAAGAAATGTGGAAATCAGTCTACTTCAAGATCTATTATGAGAGTTGGAGAAATGGCTCAGTGGTTAAGAGCACTGGCTGCCTGGCTGCTCTTCCAGAGGTCCTGAGTTCAACTCCCTGTAACCACATAATGGCTCACAACCATTTAAGATGGAAACCGATACCCTCTTCTGGCATGCAAGCTATATAAGTAGATAGAACACTCATATACATAAAATAAACAAAGTTTTTTTTTAAAAGACCCATTTCTACCATCCTTGAACACATACCCAAAGAATGCTTCATCCTACTGAAGACACATTTGCTCAGTTATGTTCATTGCTACTCTAGTCATAATAGCCAGAAATTTAAAATGACCTGGATGTCCATCAATGGATGGACATTGTCGTCAGGACCAACTGAAGAATAAGCATTTTTCTGCTTCATGATAAAGACAGCCAGTCAGAATTGCAAATGCAGGCCAAATCAATGAGAGAGGATCCAGGATATCACTTACAGTGTAGAAGCTGCCCAGCACATCCTGCACAAGTGGCACGAAGACTCCCGTGGTGGGTACACCTTCTGTTTGCAATGTGCAGGCACGAGACATGTCAAAACAGAAGCATAGAGCTGTCACAGCTTCAGAGTGGAAGCTAAGCCTCCGAACTCCATTGCCACTAGAAAGCATAACGCGCATCAGTTCAGACAAGTAAACATACATTGTCTTCTCATTAGGGAGAACAGCTGAAGAGAAGGTGAACCAGTAAAGAGAATTGTATGTGTATATACACTTCCCTTCTGAGCCCGTGCCATAAGAGTATACTGTGAGAACAACTCTCGTGGGCATTGAAATGTTTGGAGTTAGGTTTCTATTTTATGAATACTATCAGGTCAGTTTCATTGTTTATAATTAAGGACCTATAACATAATCTTCAAAACTTCACTAAGGCCAGGGTTAGCACATTACCAAAATCAGAAAAGTTAAACTTCTCCATCTTAGACTAAGAGGTATCAGGAGGAAAGAGGAAAACTGTATAAATCTTAGTTTATCTAAGACCTAGCGTAGTACATGACAACATAGGTTCCAAATAAATCATTACTGAATGAATGACTGTTTGGCTTAAGTTTCCACAGTTGGTTCAAATTGATGTTACTTATTTAGGCTTAAATGATCAAGTTTTTTTTTTTTATGTTGTTCCTTGTGTATGACTTATAAAGCACTTAGCCTCTTTTTCCATCACTATTGTTTTTAATCTCATAAACAGAAAACCATACAAACACGGGGGCTTTTGCTTGCCACAGAATTCTTATCCAGGTTCTCACAGGTTGCACTGAGCCTCCGTTAGTGTTAGTTCTTAGATGCCTACAAAAGGTATTTGTCAGCTAGATCTCGAAGCAATTTATTTATTTATTTATTTTTAAATATTTATTTATTTATTTGTTATGTATACAATATTCTGTCTGTGTGTATGTCTGCAGGCCAGAAGAGGGCACCAGACCTCATTCCAGATGGTT
>NW_004949099.1:11872920-11881930 GCF_000317375.1 Microtus ochrogaster | reverse complement strand
AATAAATAAATATTTAAAGTTGTAATTGACACACACATTCCTCTTCCCTTCTCTATCTATGGCACACATCTCTAATCACCAGATTTATCTCTGGCCTCCGGATCCTTCAGTCTGCCAATGCTGGCAGTTGTTGCCCCTTGGCTCCATTAACCTTCTTCATAAGCTAGGATTTCCTCTTGGCAGTCACGCTCTAGGTTAGCTAAGCACATGTCATAATTGACTGAAGGTTTCCTACACAAAATGTGACTTTACAGGATGTAAACATTTGAATGTGTTCAGTTTCTCCATTTCCTCTGTATGGGTAGAGTAAACAGGACTCTTCACACTGCTAAATCGTCTCCTGTGCGTGAAATTGTCATGCGTTGCCTTGGGCTCATCATTGCTACCACCTGAGAACGCATGTTAGCAATGACTAAAGTCCTTTCTAGGACCGCGTGGTGCCAGCGCCTTGAGCAGCTTACAGTAGGCTCCCTCTTTTCTTCTGAGCCAGGAAGCAGTGAAAATGAAAGACGCTGATTAGAAGTAAAGTGGAACCGCCTCTTGAACATTAATATATATTAACTGATTTTCTCACACTTTCTCACACACTATGAAAGTCTTTCGTAGCCTAATTGAGGTGGCTGATTCAAAGACATCTTGAGTGATAGCTAGGTGCGTGCAGATCTCCCTCTTCCGGGAATGCCACGTGAACTTGTTGTGGGTGAAGACACTACTGTCTCTGCAGCAGAGACAGGTGATTAGAGAAGGGAAAAAGTGGAACCAGAAAGACTCATGGGAAGCATTTTGTGTCCTGTGCACAGAAACAAGCGCTATTCAACTAGTAGACTTTGGAGCAGGGGCTCTCAGATAACTCTTTTTTAAAATTCAAACGAATGCCTAAGTGAACTAGGAGAAAGAGTAGAAGGTTTCCCCTTGCCCGCGAGGCAAGAAAGGCTTCCTTCTTTCTTGTTAACTAATTCCATATAGTTAATCCCTTTGGAAATACTTTTGGTGGATTCGCTCTTCCTGAATAGACTCTCACTGAAATACTAAGAATATATTTTCAGTTGGAATGTGAATATCTGTTTTGGTATTTCTCTCAAAGCAGACCTTAGACCATAAATGAGGACAAGCCTGGAAGAAAGAAAGTGAGCAGTCAAGAGGAGGAGGCCGGTCACTGGGTCACTGGGTCACTGAGTCACTGGGTCACTGGGAGAGTCTTAATGTAAATATATGGAGATGCATTCTGCCTGGACACTGGGCCATGTGCTGAAAATGCAACTCGGAATTAATCTACCAACAGGAGAGAGGTGTGTGATTGGAGCAGAGTGATTTTAATTAATCTACCAACAGGAGAGAGGTGTGTGATTGGAGCAGAGTGATTTCTCCAGCATTTCTGACCCCCCCCTCGTGTGTGAATGTGTGTGTGTATGTGTGTGTGTGTGTGTGTGTGTGTATAGAGTAGACATTTATGGCAAAGAAAGACAATAGGATGGAGACTCAGGCATTTTTTTTTGCTAGAGCCAAAAGGATATGGGAGGAAGCATGACGCATTTATAAGCATGCAGGCACATTTCTATGTGGAAAATGCACACAAGGTCACTCAGGTTGACTCAAGACTGTGGCTAGAGACTTAAGCAACTCTGTGATACACAGGGTCTAAGCAGTTGGGTATATTTGGACTCCACTGAAATAGCCAGTGTCTAAGTCAGCATGAGTTTATATTGCTACCTATAAGTGTTTCTGGAGATTCCAGTCCTTGGCATTTGAAAAGGTGGCTTGGGAAGTATGTGTTGAATTAATATCATGCTTTAATTTTAACTGTGACACCCCTTTACTTCCCGCCAATGTCAACCTCACCAAGTACCTTCACTCTGTTTTATGCTCCTGAGTGTTCGTTCTTATAAGATTTATCTTATTTTAATCATGCGTATATTTTTCTGTCTACCTAATCAGAATGCCCCTACCTTGTGTGTACATACCCCTGACCCTCTGCTCTGTCTTTATATTCACCTTAATGCTTAGCTATTTTGCTCTGCAAAGCTATCTCTCACCCAAACGATGGCCTTCGCAATGGCTACTTAGTCATCCCACACAATGTATGGAGGTTAAAAGCAGAGATTCAATACATAACATGTCCCCATCACTGTTTGAGGCAAAACATAGCATAGGGGTGGTACATTCTCAGCAACCAGTACCCCTGTAGCTCCATTCTAAAACATTCTCTTTGGGAATCCTCGTTCACTCAGCCCTGGGCAACCATTGCTCTGCTTTTGGTCTCTGTGAGAGCATACTTCTTGTGGCTATTCCATACAGAAGGAATTAAAGCAGTCTATGACTGACTGCTGTGTGGCTTCTTTCACTGGTCTCGTCTTCAAGCTTCATTGATATTGCTTTATATTATTTATTTAATTTTTATATTTTATTAATTGTGTGCGTATGGGTGTTTGTCTGCATGTGTGTCTGCACACCACACATGTGTAATCTCCACAGAGGCCAGAGAGGGTGTCAGATCTTCTGAGACTGGAGTTACAGGCAGTTGTAAGCTATCTCCCTTGGTCTTAACCACTGAGTCATCACTCCAACCACTGTGTTTGATTTTCTACTTATTTATTTAATTTTATGTGTATGGATGCCTTGCCTGCATGTTTGTGTGTGAACCGTATACATACCTGGCTCCCCCAGAGGTCAGAAGAGGATGTTGGATCCTCCAAAAGGAAATGGAGTAACAGAAGGTTGTGAAATACCACATGGGTGCTAAGAAACAAGTCTGGGATCTCTGCAAGGGCAATGGGTGCTCCCTGGTCATGCAGTTCTCAGCGGATGGGGTTTGGGTTGTTTCCAACACTGGCTGGTGAGAAAAACGTCCCTAGGCTCCTGTTCGTGCACACAAGAGTTCCAATGCAGATTTGGGTGCTATCAGCTACATTCATTTGGCTGTGGCCACATCTCTGACAGAAACAACTTTCAAGAGGGAACATTTAGGCCTGCCGATGGTTTCAGTCCATCATGGTAGAGAAGGCAGCACAACACAGCCTGTGGTAGCTTAGTGGCCATTCACACTGCGGCAGAGCACAGGTGGGTAGAACCTTCCACAGCCTGCCCCAGAGATCCACTTCTGACAGCTAGGCCCCGCCTCCCAGCGGTTCCAATTTCTTATTCTCAAAGACCTAGAGAAGTACGTACTTCATATAAACTTTAGGGGAATTAAATATGACAGTTTGTGAAAAACAATAGTTTCTACCTAAATAAAACCCAAATGTTAGCTACTTTAGTAATTTGCTTTTATTGTAGCCCTTGAGTATTTCCACATAAATATCTCAGTGTTGTCTGTGGCTTTAGATTTTTATCTCTCATCTTACCTGGTAATCAACTCTAGAGTTTGGAGAATCAAATCAACCATAAAAGCTAAAGGATGTCTCAAAAAGTAAACGTGTGACTGACCTAGCCATATTCAACAAGACTTATAGCAACAAAAGCTTAATCTGTGGCCTACTCATGTAATAGATACATGGTTCACCGTAGTAAATAACTAATCTATGACATACCTAACTACATAATACACAGGATTCTGATTTGTGGCGCACCAGTGAATAAGCAATGAAGAAGGTTTTATGAAACTGTCTTGCAAGATTTTCAGCATTCAAGAAAGGATAAAGTAAATTCAGATCATGGCAAATTTTTATTTAAAAATTAAATTAAGAAAGAAAAGTTAAGGAAAGATCTTTGAAGCTTAGCCCGTGGCGAGGAAAGCAACAAATTTGATTTGATTATTACACCAAAGAAGTTTGACTTTAAAACAGAACACAAAAAGGAAACAAACTGAAGAAGAAAAGTACTTGCCACAAAAAAACACCATCACGTTTATCCTCTTAGCTCACAAAGAACTCCAAAGAGACTCAGGAAAAAGAACATGGCAGCAACAGAAAAGTAAAACAGCTCAATGGTAATTTACCAAAACAAATATTCCAGAAAACAAAATAAATACACTTCCTACAAAGAAAAAGACTCACTAGGAAACAAAGACTTCCAAAGGAAACCAGAGGGAAACCATTTAACAACTTCCAGGTACTGATTGTCCTCAGTGAGGCTGTGGGTTAACCAAGACCAGGCACTTTTACACATTGTGGATAACTGAGCATATTGCTGCACGGATTCTGGGAGTTCTAGAATTATTACTTTTTTGATGAACTTGTATAGCATATTGCCTTTCCTTGCTGGTTTCTTTCTTTCAGTATAATGATTTTGATAGTCATGTATGTTATCTGTATTGTTTATTGGGACTTTTGTGTGTGTCCGTTATTTCTGTTCTCAGCCATTCATTACAGATAAAGCTGTTGAAAATATTATTAGGGGGCCAGAGTGATGGCTCAGAGGTTAAGAACACTGGTTGATGTGTCAGAGGCTGGGGTTCGATTCCTATGATACATAGGGGATCACAACCTTCTGTTACTTTGGTTCCAGGGGATCTGACACCTTCTTCTAACCATTCACACACACACACACACACACACACACACACACACACACGATGTATATACATACATATAGGTGCTCATGCTCAAAAACTACCTAAATCATTTTTTTAAAGAACATTTTAGACAGATGTTTGTTTAGAGATATGGGTGTGTGTTGCTTCCTTTGAGTAAACCTAATTAGTAAGTTGCTAATTAACATACATCATGTTTTACAACCAACTCTTGTGCTGCCTTCCAGCATTCGATCCATGTCATTCCCATAGTCAGGATCAGAGAGCTGTGGCTGCGTCATGACCTCGCCAGCATTTTGTAATGCCAGTCTTCTGCATTTCACTCAGTCTAGACGTTATAAACTTACCCTTTGGGCGGGTGGTGCTATGTTATAGGAAATAGGACAGACCTTTAATCCTCCCTTTCAATTGGCCATTTTCAGAAGACTATTGACTTCCTAGTCACTCTCACTTATATTTTCATATGCCTGTTTACCTTCTTACTTAACATTTTGTTTCCTTTTGTTTCAGAGAGGGTCTCATGGTGTAGCCTAAGGTAGCCTAGATATTACAGTTCTCCTGCCCCAGACTCTCAAATTCTGTAAAGTTCTGTAATTATAGGTGTATGCCATCGTGTCCCACTTTACTTTCTCTGATTTTTTGAGGCATTTTTAATCAAAACAAACAAATGTTCAAAATAGATTGAAAAAGATTAGGACAGAACCATATTTAGTAAGAATGGTGGTTATCTCCACTTGGAAAATGATGAGGAATTCTTATTTAATTCCTCATAATTTACTTCCCAGTTTCCTATCATGAAGATTTAATGCTTTAAAAAAAAATCCAGAAAAGTTCCCCTAAGTTTGTCTGCTCAAACAATAGTTATTTGGTTAGCTCTCCCTAGATGATCCAGTGTGCTAGATGGTGTTAGCTGTCTGCAGCACAGCCGGTAAGGCTGCAGCAGTCTGCAGGGAGACGGGAGCATTTCAACCCAGTCAACTTCTCAGTTGGATCTAATAAATTTTCCTTCGGGCTCTCATCTTTTAAGTGAAACAGAATGTGCTAGACTATAAATAAAACTGTTGGCAAGCAGGACAATGTTGGGGCTGCTACCATCAGAAAAAGAAGAAAAAAAAAACCCTAAAATACACTTGAGAAGTAACATGCCCCAGGTAAGAGGCCACACACACCTCTTTCTACTTGTGGATGCACAATAGCAGTCAGCTACATCCCAGCAGGCTGGTCTCTCTGATGTTCTATAACTCTCGCGGATACTGAGACGCTCGTGATAGGTTCAAATGATGCCACTTACTGCTGTGTGCCTTTTAAGGCTTCAAAGCCTGGCACCACAATGAACACTACTTTAGCAAAGAACAGCTCAGTCAGGAGTGTTTCGGGGAGTATCATACTGAATGGAAAATTCTTTGATTGCGGCACCCAGGTTTCTTCCCTGGAGCCCTAGCTCGTTTGTGGGGGTTGAACCGCAGCTCTCTTCCTGGTTTGTCAGAGTCTCAACTTGGCACATCAAGCATCTGAGGGTACACCCCCCACCCCCCCGCAGGCTGTTTGTCCTCCTTTTGTGTGGGTTGTACCTTCCCTTTAGAGTCCTCTGTGGTCCTTCCAGCATCACGAGGCTGCAGGACGCCTCGGATCAGAGACTGATGATTATTGAGACTGATAGACATCTCCGGGAGTTGGGCTTGCCTACTGGTGCGATTAAGTCAAGCGTCGCCTTCACAACTCCCACCCCTACCATTAAATAAGAGATTGCTTCCCGCTGCTCACCCGTGGAGGGATCCCGGGAGTGAGCGCCATGAAAAAACTCTCAAATTGGAGAAATCAGGGTCTGTGTACTACTGCACAGTGATGACTTAACAGACTTGACATACAAGTCTGTGGCTCTTAGCTTGATTTCTCCCAGCATCTCTCTCTTCCTTTAAGCATTAAGAGCATTCGATTTTTACATGGGAGGATCAGTATCTCATATTTGTGGTAATACGGATGGGAGAGGATTGACCTTACCCTGAATTCTGCAGATGGGCTCCAATTGCCTTTGAATAACTTTATTTTACCCACAGGGAGGGGAGTGCTCGGCAACAGACACGTAAATGCATAGATCTAGAAACAGGAGAGAGAGCTATCTTTCGAGAGACAAATAGAGAAGAAAAATCTTTCTTAAGCCGAAGGCTATGCTCTGAGGACAGTGGCTCAGATATTCTGGTGGTGACACCATGGTGACAGAGGACTCTCAGTCCACAGCAGCCTAAACATAATACAGCAGGTCACATTGCAGCTGCAGGCCAGAAAGCAGAGAAGTGGGCTGCAGACAGGGCCAGACCATGACACTAAAGCTAACCCCTTTTAGTGATCTGTCTCCATCATCTAGGGCCCAAATTCTGAAGATTCTGCAATCTTCCAAAACAGAACTACAAGCTGGGGACCAAGTGTTCAAACACATGTGTCCGGTAAGGAATGTTTCACATTTGAACATAATGAGAAGTGAATTTAAATTGTCCAATATCCGTATCACCAAACACTGTTCCAGCATTTCTTATACTGTGACCCATGTTCTAACAACAGCAACAATAAAATGTATACCTTTAGCCACTGCTTTAAAACTAAAGGCACTTGGACCTGGATTGGTTTCCTGTGTTAGAGATCATTTTTCTACCTTTAAACATTGGGGTCTCCATCGTTCAGATTCCACAGCCTTGACATTCATTATCGTTTGGGGAAGTGCTCAAAGAGAGTTTCTCCTTGAGACTCTGGAGTGTGAGTCCTTGTATGAATCCCCTACCCTGTGTCTGAAATGGCTTCCTTGCTCCTTCCCTTGGGTACATCATCTAAGACTTCAGTACTCCATCTCAACATTCTGCTCAAATAGTCACTGAAAATCTCTGCACCCCAATAAGCCTCTCTGCCGAAGCAATAACTAATCAGACCAATCAAACTGGATTAGAAAAAGCCCAGGTTTAATGGCTACCAAAGCTCCCAGGAGATTTTCCAGCCCCCCTGAGAGGAGACGGAAAAGGAAGACTGGAAAAACCACATGTTTATTCTCTGAGAGGCAGTTTAACTACCCTGTGGGAGCGGTCTTGAGCATCTCTGGGGTGGGGTCATTGTTTGGTGGGCTTTCTTAGGGGTAGAGTCTGGGCTGAGGCAACTTGGGTTGGGGTAGGGGTAGAGCCTCCACCCAAACATTCCAGACTCTTTGGGTATATGGATTCCAGCTGGAGTGAAGCCTTTACCCAAACATTCCAAACTCTTTGGGTATATGGATGCCAGGGACTAGGGTGACCAAGCATCCCAGACTCTTCGTGTACAGGAGCACTGGCTCAAGTCTGGCTACTTCCTGTGGGCATGGGGAGACATGGGGGAGGGGAGAGTTGGGAGTTGGTGGGCTCATGCTCAGTGAGAGGTGTGCATGAAGAGGCATCAGTTTAACTGCCATCCTGGAGACATCCTCAGACATCTGTTCCTTGAGAGAGATGAGAAGGAAGGTTGCTAGGAGAAAAAAATAGATTGTTATTACTCCCCCTAATAATGCTATGTAGGTGCCCATTTGAGGCTGGAGAGGTGGTACCAGTGGTGAAGTCCCAGGAGCTGGTGCAGATGCTGCCATTATCTAGGGGGCCTTCTGTAATTTGGTCTTGACCAAGATAGCAGGAGTGATCTGTAAAATATGCTCAAAAATGGGTGGGGTCAAAAATAGGCTCCAGAGACTTAGTTTTTACCAGATTTCTTGATGCAGCTGCAGAACTTTTCCCTGCAGGTATCTCTAAGACAGCTGGAACAGACTGACATCTTGGTGTCATAGCAAAAGGCTATGGCTTTAGGTTAGAAGTCATGAACATTTTAGAAGACAACTAAAGGAAACTGAAAACTCTGAAACTCTAAAGATATATCTGAAAACTGTTAATTCTGCACCACGAAGCCCGTGAAAGAGGTACACCTCTCTGTGTTTTTAGCAGGAAACTTAAAAAATGAACTAATGAGCTACCAGTATCCCAAGTCATCAGATGCCATCAGACAGAGCTGAGAGGGGTAAACAAAGGAACAGAAGTGAGACAGCTTTTTCCAGCTACCCAGGCAATCTCAAGTTTCTCCATGGTCTTTGGCGAACATCAGTCTCAGAAACAATACTTGCCTTTAGCAGCCGAGCCCAGGAGGCCTGACAGATTTTCCTGTGAGGGTAGGGTTTAGTCTATCTGTTTTGGCAGGATGAGATGATCGGTTCCCTGATGTAGTGTCGTCCATTTTAGGCAGGGTCCAGGCAGCAGATGAAGTGAAAGTCAGTTTTTTGCTTTGTGGGTAGCTTTGCCATATCCAAAGGCAAGCCTCCAGACTTCTGCAACCAAGAATCATCTTGGAGGAGCTATAGGATGCTGCAGGAGCTGGGATGTCTCTCTATCATAAGAAGCTCTTTTGTTAAATGTCATACTCTCAGATCTGTAAAGGCACTTGAGAATCAGGGTACCATTACTTGTCAGGTGTATCTAAATTAGACATAGAAGTTAAATTTAGACATAGTTTACTCAGTCAGTTTACCAATGTCAGTAGAGG
>NW_004949099.1:11847704-11871770 GCF_000317375.1 Microtus ochrogaster | reverse complement strand
TGACCATTTGAAGTTCTTCTGTTGAGAATTCTCTGTTCAGCTTAGTGCCCCATTTTATAATTGGGTTGATTAGCCTTTTACGGTCTAGTTTCTTGAGCTCTTTATATATTTTGGAGATCAGACCTTTGTCAGTTGTGGGGTTGGTGAAGATCTTCTCCCAGTCAGTAGGTAGAAGGAATATTTTAGTAATCCAAAGTATACTGGAGGTGGAATGTCTCCTTGGTAGGACCAGGGCACATGGGTACTCTTACTCAAGATGGCACTGAGGTTTTGCTTTGACCTCAACCAAAAATGGTGGCTATTCATGTGTTTGTATTTTTCCAGAGCTGTTGTTACAAGTTCTAGAAATTTTAAAATACACATACATATACACACAGAGATAAAACAAGCATACTGTGGCCCCATTACTTACATGTATATATTAATAGATAGATGAATACAACTTTTTTCCAGGAAACTGTGCCAGTTTGACAAAATTAAAAATCCTGGAGTAGGCTGCAGGAGCCAGGCGAACACACAGAGGGTCCCGTTGAGGGTCAGGTCAGCAGATGCTGTAAGGGAGAACAGAAACACAAGGGTGGAAACTCTTATGCATCTCAGAGGAGGGGGCAGGGAGAATGGATTCATTGCAGCGTGACCAGATCATCTGCGAGGAATGCAGAGAAACAGCAAACAGTGAAGAACAGACGACAATACAGTATCCAGAAACCATGGGCATATGGGGGTTTTGTTTACTTGTCCCTACACTGGCAAAAAAATTTTTGGGCGTTAAGGATGTATGGCATCAGATAGCCCCAATTTAAAAAGATTTTGTAAAGGGCAACCCAAGGGCATCAAGCTTTTGAGTTTCAGGTGCCCATTTCAGAAGTCTATGCTGGGACCAAAGCCATACATAAATGATATTTGTGTTTGTGAGTGAATAAATAAATGAGCTAATGAGAATTATTTCCTCTAACCCTTTCAAAATTCCACCAGAATTCCAATGTGAAAAAGGCTATTAATATTTTCAAAACTTGGAATGCCAATGGACTTTTAAAAAAAAAATCAAGGAAGCCAGGTCAGAGGGAGGCTTACAGATTCAGAGGAGGCTCACAGGTTCAGAGGACTTGCTGCTCTTCCAAATGACTTGATTTTAGTTCCTAGCACCTAGGTTATTTGGGTCACAAGCACCTCTAACTCCAGCTCTAAGAGATCCAATGCCCTCCTTCAGCCTCAGTGGGCTTTACACACACATATGCAATCTGCCCTCATGCTCACACATATGTACATAATTAAAAATAAAAACAAAATCTCTTAATTTGAATTCACAGAAATTAGCAGTTTGGCTCCAACTCAGACAAAGAACAATATCTATCTATCTATCTATCTATCTATCTATCTATCTATCTCCTATCTATAGCTATAACAATACTTACAATATATATAGATGGGCCTGGAGAGATGGCTCAGTGGTTAAGAGCATTGCCTGCTCTTCCAAATGTCCTGAATTCAATTTCCAGCAACCACATGGTGGCTCACAACCATCTGTAATGAGGTCTGGTGCCCTCTTCTGGCCTGCAGACATACACACAGGCAGACTATTCTATATATAACAAATAAATAAATAAATATTTTTAAAAAATTAAAAAAACACAATATATATAGATATGTGCATGTGTACATATGCATGCACACACACATATGGCTTCTGTGACAAGGTATTTATGAGTTTATACTATTGATGCAATGGCTCAAAGTGTAAATGTTCAGAAGCAGTAGAGAATAATTTCTGGAAGTTGTAGAAGCTTGTGTTACACTTGGAAAGTGTACATTACAATTTGGGAGGATAGGTTATATCTTGGGGAAAGCCATGAAGACACTGCTGGATAGCTTGGAATGTTCATATGTGGTTCCATGATTAAGTGCATATATTTTTTTTCATCACTCTGTAAGTTTAGAATTTGTGCATGTGTGTGCACGTGCCAGACAAATTAATGCTATTGTATCTAATCACACCAGAAGTAAAGTGCTTTATAAAAGTTTAACTAGAAGTTATGTCATTATTTGCCTTCCTGGTATGAGAACTTTTATTTTAAAAAGCACCTAATTTAGACCTAGTACTTGGAAAAACTACAAATAAGATTTTGGAAATATTCTAGAGTCACATCAAAATAGAACAACTGTGCAGAACCCTGCTTTGAATCAAGTCATTCAGCAATCTTTCTTGAAATCACCTTCTCTCTTTGTCAAAGAGCAAGAGGGGATGGCGCAACTTGAAGTTTGTATTGTTTCCCAAAGAGTGAAAAAAAATGGAAATTATTGGCACCCTCTTTGTTTCCAAATTAGGTCTGCCTCTGACAGACAGGTGGCTCATAAATTGATCTTTTTTCATGGAAATTATGGTGCGCTTAATTTTTCTTAAGACCAAAGCTATAAATAGAAGGCGGGTCATTGTATCATGACAATGAATTATTATTATTTATGCACATTGAAGATGAGAGTTTCTTGCCCTCATAAATTACCTCTTCATGACTCATTGAGTTCCTCCCGACCCATGAATAATGAGTTCCCTAATCTGTAAAGAGCTGGAGCAGTGAAGACAAAGCAGGAATGGGAGGAGCTTGGAGAAGAATTCTTGAATTAAGGACTTAACATATTTACATAGCAGGTTTAGAAAGACGGTTCCTTGGCAGTCCACGCTAAATCAATGCTGCATAATTTGAGAAATAGCAGCCTGGTGCTTCTTTCTTTTTTCTGACAAGGATAAGTGATGTCATTTTAGCAACAGCAAGGCTTACTTTCTCGAGACTGCTTGTTAAAGAAAATGGGGTCACCTTTGTGGAGCTCACACGTCGATAGCATGTTTAACCCAGTCATTTTCACACAATCCATAATAAGTCAGATTTTCGTTTGTTGTTTTTGTTTTGTCACAGACTTCATTTATTCTCCTAGTTTTAAAATATATGCTATATAAATATTATTTCTGTTAAAATCATGAAAGGTTCAAAGAAAATTGAACCCGTGAAAGAAAGCATTCAATGGTCGAAGTCACTCTGTAATTAAGAATATTGTAGAGTTTATTGTTAGAAAGAAAGGTTGGACAGTTTTCTTAAAATATATACCAATCAGTTCATTAAGGTACAAGACAAAGGGTCCTCTAGTGAATTTGAGATGGGACAGATAAGCATTTGTAAGAAAGAAATGAGTCCCTCTTTTACAAATAATCTCCCCATATTTTTAGGGAAAATAAATCTGTGGGGCCAAAAAAAAAATCCATAGTGTCCTTATCATTTCAAATGTATAGAAGAGGTGCAGGCTATAAAGCTTAAGACAACGATGCTGCCTTCACTTCTGAGGCATCACTGAACCCACTGGAGACAGCATTTTAGGTTCTTCTCTAACAAAAGAAAAGCAGTAATGGGGTAAGGTTGAGGCCCTGTTAATTAAAGATAATTGTTTTCTACTTTTAAACAGTGGGATCTCCATCCTTCATGTTCCATAGACTTGACATTTGCCATCATTTTGGGAAGAGCTCAAAGAGAGTTTTCCCTTGTGGCTCTGATATAGAATAACACCTGATCTCCTGCCCCCAGTTACTCTCCCAAGTTCCTATGGAAATACCTGTGACAAAAGCAAACATCTAACCTCGTGAAGGTGGTCAATGTAGAGTCAATGTATTACATAAATTTGCAATTAAGTCATGACGGCTTAACACCAAGTAGAATAGCCTCTGGCTGTCATAGTCTCAGAAATCCCAATAAACTCTATAGTAAATTACACATATGTCCCCTTGTTTGAAGTGTCTCTGATTTTACCTGTCACAGGAAGGGTTCTAATTACATGTGCCCTTGTACCTGTCCTATTTGAGAAAACTCTAACTAGGGACAAAGCTCTTGGAGATCAAATGGACAGCAAACTGAGATGCATGATGAGAAAAGACATGGGAAATGCCCATGGTGCTAGCCAGAATGGTAGTTTTCCATTTGCTTCATAACATACTTGATAGTGGTAATGATATAAGGCAAAGGAAACACACTACATGAATCCTTGCAAGACACTGGGGACAGCGGTCAGAGATGAACAGGCGAAGTTTATTCCCAAGTGTGTTTCTCTGTACTTTCTCAAGGCTGCCCGGTGCATCAGAAGCTACTCAAAGCCAATGCCACCAAACAGACATCGGCATTTCTATTAGTATCATAGGAAACAAAATGTCCAAACCATGGAATCACTGCCAGTCCTGACACCCTGATGATTGACAAACAGGAGGTCAGATAGACTGTCATCCTTCTACATGGATTAAAAACAACACATAAAGAACAGCAGTGAAAACTGGAAAAATCATTCCGCCGAAGGTTCACAAGGACCAGACTCAAAAGAATTCATTAAGAAGACACAAAGAAAATACAGAAAACTATTTGGCATATTAATGGACTGCAGGAAGATATGAGTTCTGTGTAACTAAAGGCTGCCATTAGCAAATCAAAGGATAAGGAAATTAAGATTAGATTCAATGATAAATGAGATTAATAGGCATAGGAAGAATAATAGGAAAATCAAGATAGGAATGAATGGATAAAATTTTTCACATACAATGAAAAACAGGTGAATAGTCAGTGTCTCTGGAATGCATGAGTTTTGCTGAAGCTGGTCTTTGACAGATGCCACCCAACGTGAAGCTAGGGACATATGGATCGGCAATGTGGGGCTGAGGACACATGACAGATAACGCACAGATGTGTGGCCAGCGGTACAGGAGATAACATGTAGGAAGCTGCAGAGTAAATTCTACACTGCATATGTAGAGATGAGAGATGAGTACTCAATAATAGTCAATAATAGACAATAAAAGATAATAAAGGAAGAAAGACGGGGTGATATACCGGGAGTAAAATTGTATATAATTGTAGATATGGGACATTTATTTGAGTGTATTTTGATAGCCAGAGGAGCTGGGTGGAGCTGAAACAAAGGCAGCGATTTTTAGAGTTTGTAAATGTTACACTCCCTCATCTGTAGCCCTTGATGACCACAAACAGCTCCAGGACTCAGAGAGGTCAAGGTGCAGCCTCGCCTACACCACAGCCACAGGTGTTGCTGCTGAGCGGTGGAGGAGGGAAGGGAGTGCAGGGTGCAAAGCCTGGCTGCAGCTGCAGGCTCTTGCCACCATGCCCCTGCGCGCACGCTATAGCCGGCGCCTTCTAATTTTGTAAGCTGCAAGCCTATGGAACTGCCGAGGCCTCCAGGAGCTGTTGCTGCAGCCACAGCCAGTCTCTGGTCTATGGCAGAACCACGGAGGCAGCTTCAGCTGCTAGACTAGATCCTGCCTCCCAGCCTGACAACCAAGCCTCAAGAAGTCAAGTGTCTATTGACATGCAAAGGCAACTCCAGCCAGGTGTCTGGGGAAATCTGTCATCTAGGGACACTTGCAACTTGGATTTTACAGGGGATCCTGAGCCCCTCAGTGAAATTAAAACACAATTTTGAAAAGAAAATAAAAAAGTGAGTTATGCTCCCCCTGTTTTTGTTGACAAGGACCCGATCTTGTATTAATATGGGGTCGAAGGCATATTTGAGCTTTGTTCACAGGAAAAAAAAAAGCTTAATGAGACGCTTGCATGTAAAATAAAGGAGTCCCATCCAGAGAACATCGTAACCACTAAGGACCCCACAGAAGATGAACAGACTGAGGTTCCTGAATCTGTGTTCCTGACTAAGGCCTCATGCTGCAGTCTGAGAAAGGAAGGAAGCTCGTGGTGATGATTGGTGATTCCTAGTTTCTTGGTGGACCTACTGCACATACTTCCAGACCTTAGTGAGATCTGGTTACTCTGGAGCTCACCCAGGATCACCGACTGAATGTGTGACAGTTTATCTGTACTTGGGCATCTTGGGACAGAGAACTCACTTTGCCAGTATGGGTATTCAATCTGCTGTTGCAATAAAAGACGTGAGAACTGAGACCTCAAAAAATTCCCCTCTGGGGGAAAGAGACTTGTTGAGGCAATGAAACACTATTCTGTAGACAAAGAGTGACTGAAGCCCCTCTTCGGATGAGGAGGGCATAAAGGTTTTAGCTGCTGTTCAGAGAGTGGGACAGTTCAGAAACTCAGAAGCAGCCATGCAGCTGGACTTGAGAGAGAAAAAAAGACTCAAAATTCACCCGTCACAGAAGCTTTTTCTTGTCTTTTGATTAGAATGGATTTAAGAGACTTGTGATTTGACAAATTGTATGTTTGCATTAGAATTATGGTATTGACCTGATAATGGTTGTAGTTCATTATAACGATGTTTCTGGTTAGAAAAACATTAGAGCTTATCTCAGAAAAAAAAAATTGACAGGGTAAATCCTTCGAAGGTAATGTCACTTCAGGTCATTATTAGGAGATATTGTGGCCACGGGAGTATACGTATCACAAAGCATTATCTGCTTGCATATGATTAACTCTCCTGACAGAAAATCAACTCAAAGGTGCACAGTGCCTAGAGATGCTTTCTCCGTTAACCCTTCATCCACAGAGGCTGGTAGTCAGAGATGGGTAAGATCTTCCCCCCCTTCTCCCCCCCCCCCAGCAATCTAAGACAGGATGCACATGACAGAATGTATGTACCTATATCCGGTAAGTCTGGAAAATGGGAAAATGACTCCCAAGACAGGCACAGTCATCTGTCGTGTAGCAGAAACAAAATAAAAAGGGAAGAGCTGTGAGGGCCCACAGAGTTGTGAGCCTGTTCTACCTTGACTGAAGGTCAGAGAGTTTGAGCTTATTTTTACTCTCTCACAGTTGTTGACGACAGGTGTGACTACAAACCAGAGATTCCGACCCAGGGTGTGGTTAATTAGTTTTTTGGGTGTAGAGGTGATCTGCTCCACTTGGACCAAAAGCTGGAGAATTCAAGTCTATTCCTATATCATGTTAATGAAGTCTGTTGCTATATAAGCGGGTAGATAATAAACAAGGCGGATTCAGTACTCACTTAATGTCCCTTCCAAGGCTGTTCTGTGTTTCTGTCTCTTATTTCCCTTATATCTCTGTTCCTTTTGCTTACTAATTCTAATCCCCATGCTTTTACCCTGGAACATACGAGTTTTATTGAAGCTGGTCTTTGACATCTTCCTCCATACACCCTTCCTCTTTCTTTGTTTCTTTCTTCCTGTCACTTAATCACATACTCCCTGTTGTGGCACTTAGCTACCTCCCCAGAAAGTGATATGAATTATTCAAAGGCAGGGACTATGACATTTGTATTTCTTTTTATACATACCTCCACATTTCTATTGCTCTTTCAAAACTGTATTTTATTGAGTGAATATCTGAAATCTTTGCTTTGTATTGAAACTCTGCTATATTTCATAACTTGATTAGTTTTTTATTAAGTTAGTTCTTTGGCAACTTCATACACTGTGTGTGTGTGTGTGTGTGTGTGTGTGTGTGTGTGTGTGTGTGTGAATTATATTACTATCGTTATGATAAAACACCATGACCAAAGAGTCTTGGGGAGAAAGGGTCTATTTGGTCCATGCTTCCACATCACAGTTTGTGATGTGGAATTCAGGACAAGAACTCAAGCAGGGCAGGAATCCTGGAGGAGAAGTCAGGGCAGAAACTATGGAAGAGTACTGCCTACCTTCTTCCTCTCCATGGCTTTCTCAGGCTGCCTTTGTATAGAACCCAGGGCTTCCATCCCAGGGATGGCGCCACCCATAATGGGTTGGGGTCTCCCTCATCATTCATCAATCATCAATTAAGAAGATACCCCATAGCCTGATCTTATGGAGGCAGCTTCTCAATTGAGGCTCCCTTCTCTCTGATGACTTTGGTTTGTGCCAAGTTGGCATAAAACTAGCCAGTACAATATATATGTATAGGAGTGTGAGTGTTTGTGTGTGCATGTATGTGTGTGTTACATTCTGTTTACCCCCTCATCTCCTTATCGCTATCTACTCTCCTCCTCCCTGACTCTTCTTCCAGATTCATGACTTTTGGTTTAAGGTATAATACAATATAATAGCCCAAGGACCACCCACCTCCAGGGAGGGAGACTTGATCGGGGGAGGGGGGAGGGAAATTGGAGGCGGTGGCGGGGAGGAGGCAGAAATCTTTAATAAATAAATAAATTAAAAAAAGCAATATAATAGCCCATTTTATTTAATCACGGCTGCCTCTTTGATCATCAGATTGGCACTACTAGTTGAAGCCCGAAAGAGTCACTGGTGGGTTCAAAACTGAAAACAACAATTCTGTCATCCCCTGAATACACCCATAGGAAATAGTTAGCAGGAAGAGGCAGGACATACCAGATGTCTCTTATTAAGAGCTAGAAATTGTGCTTGACACCTTGGAGTTCCTCGATTACTCTCTAAAACACATATAGAGACTCTGACATAAATAAGACATTCACTAACCGTAGGGGGAAACTGAGGCCCAGAGACTTCAAATAAGTTGCTTAACACCATACACCTTGTAAACCCTAGATCCGTGACCACATATGTAGAAGTGGTTGCTAGGTAACCCAAAGCAGAACTATCCAGTGTGGTTTGCATACTATTCATATCACTTATTACTTTGCAACGTGTTACTTATGGTCACTTCAGTCCTCAGCCTGTAAACATACTGATGGCTGGCTTTCTTTTCCCAGTGTGTTCTGGCCAGGAGAGTACACGGTGAGCCTTTATTCAATCCCCTTGAATTTGCACTTGGGTTTGAACCCTCATTATTGGGGTTGAGAAATTTAGCTTCATTTAGTAGAACAGCTTTTAAAAACCAAACCCTGCACTTGGTAAGAGGACCTGTTAGTATCTAGGCTGTGTTTTACAATGAAGGAAATGCCATGCCAACACATCATTAGGACACATTTCTGCCTGCTGACTTTCCATGCAGAACAAAGAAATCCATTGTGGTGATGACGATGCGACAGGGAATGGTGTTGACAATGTGTCAGCCAGTGATCAGCCATAGAGATCAAACATGAGCACAACCTTCCCAGAGACTAAATGGGCATGGCTCAGCCCGTCTTTGCTAATGACTGCAGCATTTATCAATCTGAATGTGATTACGCCTTATAAAAAGAGCCCGTGAATGGCCTCATTTTGCTCTTCTGATGGCACAAATGAACTAAACAGAAGAGAGGGCTGTGTGGTCATTGAGTGTTAACACATAGCTTAGGCTCGGCTAGGCTTTTCCATCCTGTGTGTACAGTCAAACATGGCCAGAAGTACCCTGCCTTAGCAACCGTGTTACCCTGGTTCATTTTTGCAGCAAAAGCCTAGGCAGTAAAGTGACCCTTATTCTAAGGAATACATATGTAAAGAATAGGGATGGACTCTGCCGTCACAAGGAAAGAACTTGAAAATTCTTATCAAGTTTCTACTAAGTTTCTTCTTGCTATGCATCCCTGTGATGTTTTGTCTGGGTAACACCGCTCCTCTCCCCATGGCAACCAAGGGAAACAAGCTGTTTGCTCTACACACAGTTCTCTGTCTGCTGTCTCCTATGCTGTCTTCCATCAGATTTTAGCCTAAGTGTTACCCTTTAGAGGAACTATCTTAGGACTATGTCAACATGGACTCTGCAAACTGAACTCTTCCTCAGTGCATTTATAACTAAAATTGATAGTTAATTGGAGCAAAGGTACTGTGTTTCATCTGGCAGACAAAATGACAGAGTCTATAGTAAGTGTACCAGGAGAGGAAGAAGGAAGAATGATTTAGTTATTTGGGAAGAATAAAAATCAGACAGTGTGGTCCAATGCGTGCACATGTGCACATATACAATAAAAGAGAGAGAGACCGAGAGAGAGAGAGAGAGAGAGAGAGATCCTTACTAAAATGCTAGGATTCCTAAATGCCACGCACATTTTTGTTTATTCCAGACTGTATTTCTATATTTCCTGCTATGACAGAAGTACTAGTGGTCCTTCACTGTCCCCATGATTTCCTCTGAAGGTAAGTAATGCCACACAACTGAGTCCTGGCTTATGGAATATGCATGGAAGTGGTGATCACCTGACATGCTGGCTTTTCTCCCAAGGACTCTTGCAGATTCTCTCATTCTTGGCTTGTTGACTACCCAACGAAACAGCCTGCAGCAAAGGAATCAAGGCCAGGGCAGCCATTTGCCAAGGAAACACAGAGTTCCTGACTCACTTGTGGAAGGCCACCTGGTGAAGGCCAGCTTTGCCTGTGAAAGGAATGAGAGGCAACCCTTGCGCTCACCAGGCAGGTGGGAGTTGGGTGTCTATTTAAGGGGCTAACTTCAACTTCAAGGACAGCTCGATATTTCCAAAGTCATTATCTTTCTTTGGTTTACATTAATTTGAAATGTATCTGAGTCATTGCCACTAAAATTGTCTTGAGTGAGACAGCTATTAAAAATGAAGATAAGGCTTTGCGCTGTGGTTTATACAACCGACTTAGAAGAAACACATTGTTTTTTTATACATAAATACACACACATACATGCCCACACACAAACACATACAATATGCGTAAGTCTATACAGAGAAGAAGAAAGTGTTAATGGTGGTGGATGTCTGGACTGGGTGTTTCTTTGTCCTTGGTGTTTTATTCAAGAAAATAAACACATAGAGATCAGGAAAAAAAAGAACAAAGCATACTTTATTTAAAAAACAAAGAGATCGATAAAGATATATTTTCAAAAGTATGGTTTTATTAGTAAGATTCCTCAAGGATCCTAGGTTATTGCTTAGAGCTTCTTTTCTGTCATCTAAAGGAAGGAGAAGTTTGGTTGCTGAAGATTATAACATGGAGATTGAGCAGACTAGAGTTGTGCAACCTTCTGCTTACTATATGTGTCCCTTGGCACGAAGTTTCTGATTTTAATCTTTTGCACTTATGTCTTCTCAAATATGCCTAGGCGTACGATAGTAAATAGGAGACCCCTCCCCAAATATTTACATAGAGGACACTGTACCTTATTGCACAAGCCCCCCAAACTATTTCACGCTGGGTCAGTGCTGTTGTTCTCAGACCAAGATATAAGTGGGAATACGTCTGAATGGAAACTTTGCATAACTTTCAGGGGAAAGGAGAAACCTCTTCCATTGTTCCGAGTGGGGTGGGATATGCAGCTCAATGCAGGTAAGATCTTGAGTTGCTAGTTGTAGTTAGGAGAGGGATGTATGTGACCCAGGTCAAGGGGAGTCCTAGGTTGCTAAACTATCTCCTATACTAAACTGTCCCCTATGATTTAAAGTTACCTCCCCCAAAGAGGGAAACATAAGTCAATAAATACTTATGAATCACTCTGGGGAGGACAAATTAAATTCAGCAAAGCTAATTCAGTATAGATCAATAGATCTAGCATCTATTGCTCTGTAGCTAAAAGAAGTCTATAAGGTCAACCTGAATAACTAGCAAAACACCCACAAATACTTATTCACTGAGTGCGTGGGTGCACCTGTGTACATGTGTTTACATGAGTATATATGCTTATTATTATATAACGCACATACACAGCCAGACCAGAGAGCACTGATTCAGATTGTGTACCAACCTATTGCTGGGGATGGGGCCTGAGAGGAGGCATGATTGACTAACCCGAGTCATATGTTTCTGTGCTATTGCTGCAGTATTTTAACTGGTTTTTGTTTGCTTAAGTAGCAGATGGGCACGATACAAAATGGGAAGGCTGTAAAGGACTCTCACAAGTATTGGTGTCAACACTAGTGTCTGCTACCTTCTTCCTGTGTACTCTGTCCGCATCTCTGGCAAACTATACATTATGTCATTCTTTGTACTGTGATATGGTCTGTTTTTAGTTCCTTGTTTCATATAATAAGATACAAAACATGAGTTGATGCACCTATAATTTATGCAAACAGAAAAAGAGAGCTAACTTTGAAACAGAAGGGAGATAAAATAAAAAATGCCTTATTAAAAATTAAGCTTGTGTTAAATTGAAACTAGTTCAGCTGGGCATGATGATATATGCCTTTAATCTCAGCAGCGGGGAGGCAGAAGCAGGTGGGTTTCTGTGAGTTAATGAGTTCCAGCCCAGCTTGGGCTGCATAGATCCAGCTTTGAGAGAGAGAGAGGGAAAGAGAGAGAGAGAGAGAGAGAGAGAGAGAGAGAGAGAGAGAGAGAGAGATCACTGTTCAATACAGACTCTATACTACAATGAAACATTCAGTTTCGCTGTAGTCTGCCTTAATTTCAACTCTTTTGGTCTGTGTAGATTATAAAAGGACTTTCCAGCTTTGGGCTCTCCAGTTCTCCCAAGAATAAATAGAACTGGTCTCCTCTGCACTTACAAGCCATGCGCTCCACTATTCATATCCTCTCTCTCTCTCTCTCTCTCTCTCTCTCTCTCTCCTATGTGTGTAGCCTGCAGCTTGTTCCCTTGGTAGGCAATCCCAGGGAAAAAGCAGGAGAGAGACACAGGGTAAGTGGGACAAGCATCATAAAAACCACAAATGGAGCCGCTCTCTGCTTCCCGGGTGACCAGGACAAGACTGCCCCTCGACCCAGACCTTCCCCGGGGCGTATGAAATGCATCACACAATCTAGTCTGCCAGGGAAACAAAAGCGAGACTCATTCCCCCTCGCTGACACGCAGGCTCATTGTGTGCCATTCACTTTCGGCTGTGCTTAATGGTCCCCAGGCAGGGCTGTCTGGTAGCACAGATGTTAATTATTCGGGACTATTCTTAATTAGTTGTGTGAGTTATTCGTTCTTAAGCCTGACAGAAAGCCTCAGCTGGTGTGGTCTCTGGGGACACACCCCGAGGGCCTTTCAGAAACTGGGCTTACGACCCCTCCCCCATCCATCTCCCCTTCCTTGAACCCCAGTGGCTCTGTTGAATCAGGCTCCGCGAGGCCAGTCCCCATGGGGACCTCTGCAATGAATGCTTAGGCCCCTCGCCCATGCGCACTCCAGGCACCACTGCATGGGCCTGTGAAGTTGTCCAGCCAGAAACCAAGTTACCACCAAGTCTGGACTCTGACTATTAAGTCCCCCACTTTCCAGTGACTGGCGCGTTTCCCTGTGTGCTGTATTAGGCTCATTGACTTCCCGCAAGACCGGCTAGATAATTAAAGCTCTCTTGAGGGGTGTCGTACACTTTAGTGCATTGAACACAAATCTTCTTGGTCATCACAGTTCTCTGCACACTCAAACGAAGCATCAGGGAGGCCACAACGCATAGGAAAGGGCCTTGTCATGGGATACTCCTATTAGGAATGCTATCGCTCTGGTGGTCCTTTGGAAAGAGTGTGCTGAAAAACATTGCTGATCTCCTCGTTTAGGGAACCTCTTTTCTCTGTTCCCCTTTTAGTGAAATAGAAGAATCAGAACAACAACAACAACAACAACAAATCCCTTCATTCTGAAGACCAGCTCCAGGTAGGGATAAATGAAAGCCTCCAGGAAATAAAACACATGCAAGAGAAAAATGACTCCTGCCAGAGGGCTGGCAGGAGAGGAAATGGACCAGAGTTCATTTTCAAGCCCTTCAAGCCTTGCATTCTTTTTTTCTGAGCTTGATGTGAGCGCTTGGGAGAGCAGAGAGGGGCGGAGGGGATATATCACAATTACACTTTAAACTCTGCCGTACAGGATAAACTGCAGGAATGAAAAGAAAGGATCACTTGGAAGCCATGCGTGATAAGATTAAAAACGAACAAGGAGCACGGCAGTCAGCAGCCTGCAACCATTAGTAGAAACTCTAATTCGGAAAAGCATCATCTAGATTATGCATGGAGTCATTAAGTCTCTGAGCGTGTGGAGGGGTAACATAGCCAAATATTTTAGTGTTTTCTCTGAGAAAGCAATTGATTTGAGAGGGGAAGAGAGAAGGTTTTTATTACAAAAAGCGTAAAGCATAAATATGCCAGTGAATAAATGTTTCAATTATCTGAAGAATTTTGCTATTAACAAGCTTATGGTGGCAGCTGAGCAACAGCTCTGAAGTAATCTTCAGCAAAGAAAAAGCATCACAGAGAACAGGGACTTGGATTTCATAACTTTGAAAAACCCAAGATGGAGGTATTGGGTCTTCGGTGTTGAACTGTCAACTTAAAGAGGCTTCAACTGGCTTCGTTTGTATTGTTTGTTTGGGATTTGCAGACATCTGGGTTAGTTTTCTGACGTTTCTAAGGAAGATTCCTCCTCACATCATAAACATACATAAATGAAAGAGAGATCACTTGAATTCTATCTCTGCCGCAGACTCACAGTGGCACCAGGACAACACGCTCAGCCTTACTTGCCCTTCTCTGAAGACTGGAACAGTGCAAATCTCAGTTAAGAGAACATCAGCAAAGGCCACTGTCTGTTGGCTGGTGGAAAACAAGCAGGGAAGTAATGTCAGCTCTTTGTCAGAGTTATAGAATGGTATGTAGGATGAACCTAGCTCCAAGTAGTCTGTATACTGTCCCAGCTCTGTTGAACTTAGCACTGTTCAAATGATCCACTTCTACCCCGAGTCCTGGACGACATTGAAGAATCAGGCTATGATCACTGCAATTCTTTTTGCTCTTTCCTCTCACACCCTCTATGTGACAGATGGCACTTCTCTAAGAGTTTGGATCTTGGAGTGAAGATGGGCACTCAATAATGCAGCCAGTGTATAACAACCAGGATATGGGGTGTAGCTGGAAAATAAGATGAGCGTGTACAAGGCACTGAGATTCTAGACTTTTTGTTACTGTAGCTAATTCTAGCTTGCCTGACTGATACATAATTTCCCCCTTTTCACACAAAGCTCAGGGTGGTGTTTTGCCAGACTCCTTGGTTATGAACATCAGAGATAAGCATCTTTACCTACTTTAAGCAGAAATGTAGTTTATTGAATATGTAGTTTATTGTAGGCAAGTAATATCTTTGAATAGTTCAAGAATAAAGTTTTAACTGTTCAGTTAGGAACAACAGCCAATTCTTTTGTGAGCCTTCTCCAGTGTATACAGCTGTTATCCCTGGGGCCAGACTTTGTTGCTTGTACCACTCATGTTCGGGTCTGGTCTGGAGTCTTTGACTCACCCCTTAGGACTCTCACTTTGGGAAACTAGAGGAATATCTCATAAATACCACTAGGATAGAGCCCAGGAGGCAGGTGTTTGATCTCCCATGCCTGCATTTGGATACAGTGGAGGCTGAGAAGGTGCCCTCCGGCTTTTACTTGGGGAACTAACCAAACCTGGGAAAGTTGCTCAAATGTGAAGGGTGGCAGAAAGGATCTGAAAAACACGACAAGAAATACACAACTCAGGCTGGGGAGAGAGCCTTGTGGGTGAAGGACAAGCTGCACACGCGTTAAGAACCGAATTCAAATCCGAGGTAAGACTATGCATGGTAGCTCGCAGCCACAATCCTGGTGCTCCAGCAATGAGATGTGAGGTGGAGACAGGCGAATCCCAGGAAGCATGAGGGCCTGTAGCTGGTTGTTTTTACTCTTCGGCTCTTTGAGGGGCCACCACCCAGCTCCCAAATAATCACACACAGAGACTTAATCTTACTTATGAACGACCGTTATCTCATCTACTAGCTCTGGGCTTTTGCCTCTGGGCCTTTATAGTTTCCTATTTCTGCATACTTTTCCTTACTTCTTTCTCCGTGGCTTGCTGTGTAGCTGGGTGGATGGCCCCTGATAGCCCCCTTCTTCTCTCATTCCTAAAACTTTTCTCTTCCCAGATTGCCCCTCCAATTTAGTCTCTCTCCCTATCAGCCCTGTCTCTCTCCTGCCTTGTTATTGGTCATTCATCTCTTTATTAGACCAATCAGGTGTTTTAGACAGGCAAAGCAGCACTGCTTCACAGAGTTAAACAAATGCAACATAAAAGAATGCAGCACATCTTTGCATCACTAAATAAATGTTCCACAGCATAAACAGATGCAACACATCTTACATTAATATTCTACAAGGGCCAGCAAGCCTATTGTACACAGTCACACACACACACACACACACACACACACACACACACACACACACAAAAACCAAAACAAAACATAAAAACCCCCACAAAGATAAAACTTGTTTCCAAGAAGGTGATAACTGAAGTTATTCTCTGACCTCAACAAGTTTTCCATGACATGTACACATGAAATGTGTTGAGTTTTTACGGTACTGTAGAATTGAGTGATCCAAGGCAGTAGCCACTAGCCACTAGCCACTAGCCACTAGCCACTAGCCACATTGACAATTTATATTTAAAAACTTTAAGTTGCATTAGATAGGCAGTCCCTACATCTCTCTAATGTATTTCAAGGTCCCAGGGACTACACAAAGCTGATAAAGGCCCTGCACAGTGTAGGAAGTGCTTTGGCATAGCACTGATATGAAGAGGTATGATTTATTATTTTAAACTAATGGATGCATCAGAGTGAAGAAAATGCTTGGGCATAAGGTTCCATCTTCAAGGGACAGCACCACTCTTGGTGACATTTGGCAGCTCTCTTAGAGTGAGCGGGGCCTGAAGAGGGGGTCCTTTATTTTCACACCCATTAAACAAAACCCCGTGAATGGAATGGAGCAAGCCACCTCAAATGGTCCTCACCCAACTCTTCCATAGTTGACTTCCTGCTTCTACTTGCACTGGGGAAGTCCTGGATCTCCGGGTGATGCAGGGATGAGGAAAAGAGGACTTCCAGCCGGGCGATGGTGGCGCACGCCTTTAATCCCAGCACTCGGGAGGCAGAGGCAGGCGGATCTCTGTGAGTTCGAGACCAGCCTGGTCTACAAGAGCTAGTTCCAGGACAGGCTCCAAAGCCACAGAGAAACCCTGTCTCGAAAAACCAAAAAAAAAAAAAAAAGAAAAGAGGACTTCCACGTGATGGATGAACCCTTCAGGCTGTTCCTAGGCTGCAGCCCTCTCTTTTAGAAATGGGACCCCTTCTTGTCCCATTTATTCCTCAGATTTGAAGCCACAGTTATTGTAGTTAAGCATCTTCGGTTGCTTTCTATTGTGGTTATAAACATCATAACCAACAGCAACATGGCGGGGGCGGGGAGTGGAGGAAAAGGTTTATTTCAGCTATGGTTGTATTCCATCACAAGGGGAAGGCCGGGGCAGGAACTCAGGGCAAGAACTCAAGTACAGGCCACGGAGGAACACAGTTTATTAGCTTGTTCCTCCTTGTTTGCTCAGCCTGCTTTCTTGTGCCACCCAGTACCACCTGCCCAGTGGTGACCCCTCCCACAGTGGCTGGGCCCTCCCACATCAACAATTAATCAAGAAAATGCACCAGAGGCATTTTCCTCACCTGAGGTTGCTTCTTCCCAGATGACTCCGGCTTGTGTCAAGATGACAAAAAGCTAACCAGCTCATGGTGTATGAACAATTTTCCAGACTAGCAGCCCAGTGGAGATACAGATTCTAAGTTGAGCATACGCCATCCAAAAACACTTCAAAACCCAAACTCCTTTTGAGCACCGCTATGGAGCCACAAATGGGAATTTCCAGAAACGCAGCTTTCTTTTGCATACAAAATTATAAGAAATATTGCATGAAATTACCCTCATTAAAAATTAACAATAATGCTAGGCACTTATTTTTTTTTCTGTCTTTTTCAAGTGTTCTGGTTGTTGTCTTAGAATTTGTGAGCTTCCTTTGCCTGAAAAATTGATCTAAGATCTTCTTTTAGCTAATTTTTCTGTTTTCAAAGGCTTTACTCAAATGCCACCTCTTCAGAGACCTGCCCCCAGTATCCAGACAGTCCTGCTTCTTAGCAATCTCTCAGCACTTAAATATTATCTGATATTTTAGTGTAAAAAATTTTATTCTACATATATTTGCTCTTTGCTTTTTTTTAGAGTCATTTGTTTTATGCATATGAGTGTTTTAGCCATATATGTATGTGTATCACGTGTATGTAGTGCCTGTGGAGAACAGATGAGGGCTAGATTCTCTGTAACCAGAGTGATAGATGGTTGTGGGTTCCCATATGGGTACTATGAACTAAGCCTCGTGTATTCCAGGCTGACTTCAAACTTACTGTGTAGGGAAGGCTGACACTGAGCTAGCTTCTCGTTCTCCTGCCTCCAGCTCCTGAGTACTGGGATTATAGGTACAACCACCATATCCTGTTTATGCACTGCTACAGATTAACCCCGGAGCCTAAAGTGTGCTGAGCAAATCGTCTTCCAACTGAGTTGCATTTCCTTCTCTCTTTAGACCAAGAAGGAGTAAAATAGTTGTAAGATCCATGAAAGCCAGAGTTGGATGCCCTTCCACTCCCTATCTCTGGCCAGTGCCTGGCATGAAGAAGACACTCAATAAATGTGTTCACTCGAGCGAGTGGCTGGATAATAATCCATTTCACTCCTTGCCTACATGAGCCTTAGTAACGGTCTCAGCCTTTGATCTTTGGTCCTCTAGGGTAAACGTGATGGTAATAGCTTTAGCCCTCGAGTTTTTATGAGGATCTAAGTGAGACAGTGAATGGAAAGAACTTAGCCAGCAACTGGCATACAATAATGACTCAGTGAATTTGGACCGTCAGCATGGCTTTGCCCTGGCTTGGTTCTTACACGCGCCACTCATTCTTCACCTGCCCTTGGATCCCTTAGTGGGAGACTTTACACGAAATCATGGAGAACAGGGCTGCTCAGTTTGAAATAACAGAGTCCTTGTTACCAGAGCCAATAATTCCTGGTCTGTCTTCTTTGGGAGATTTAGAGTAAGTTGGACATTCCCCCCCCCCCTCTCTCTCTCTGTCTCTCTGTCTCAAAAGTTTTACCCAGAAAAAAAAAGCCCTCTCTTGTCATCTCTGACAATTATTTCAAGGATTTCTCTGAGCTCATGGGTGCTTAACAACTAAGAACGTATTGCTGTGGGGAGCCAGCAGGTATGACGGGAGGAAGTTGATACTCATGTTATGATGGCTCTGTAAAAAAGCATCTGTGACAACAAAAGGACATTGACAGATGAGATGGGAGAGGGATGCTCAAATGCAGAGGAGTTTAGCATTTGGAAAACAGCTTGATGGGGTGGGCGAAACCGACATCAATTTTCATTCCAAAGTCAAGATTAGAATTTAATATGCTGCAAAGCCGTCTTCTGCTCCCAGAAAGCATACTGAGCAGGAGAGACTGCATTCCTAGAAAGGAAGCATATGGTCACATCACCACTCAGGAAATTTGGTGGCTATGACAAATGAATGTGAACAGTATGCCTGTTAGTAATATATGGGGGCTGTTCTTTGTTTTTCCTTACACCCTGTTCTCCAGGAGAATACAGACACAAAACTTCTCCATTTTTGGCTCTTGGGTATTCTAGCCCAAGTGGACATTTCCCTGGTAGCCAAGTCTTTATTTCTCACTCATTCTATCCTCTCTCTCTCTCTCTCTCTCTCTCTCTCTCTCTCTCTCTCTCTCTCTCTCCTTTCTAAGAATTATCATAAAGAGATCAGTGGGTACGTAGCTTCATAGGGAAAGCATTGTCCTAGCATGCGTGAGGCCCTGGGATTGAGTCTCAGCTGCACATAAGCAGGGTGTGGCGGTGCGTGCCTGCCATCTCAACATTTAGGAGGCAAAGGCAAGAGGACTGAGAGTCCAAGGACAGACTGGATTACGTAATACACTGCAGGCTAACCTGAGCTACAAGAGACCTTACCAAACAAAGAAATATCTTACACCGGTTAACTATAACCAAACCCATGCACCAATGAGCTGGATTTCATGGGTGTCTTTCCCCATATATACACAGGTTAAATAAGGCATACTTATTTCCACACATTTATTCATAAAGCACAATATTTGGGGGGAAGCTGTAGGGGGAAGTAAGGATTAACTGCTGGTTTTCTTGCAGAAAGACCTAGATGGGCACCACGGAGGTGATGCCACTGAACTGGCACCATAACCTTCTGCAGTTAGACACGAATGGTGCTGACAGGCTGGAGAAGAAGTATGTCCAGCGTGCTGCCAAGCTCACAGCCTCTCCCTGAGTCAGCATGGCCTTGGACTTGGGTTCTTGGAAAGAGGTCTGTGTTGACTGCAGTGGAACCCTGGCTCTGGCCTCCAGGACAAATCAGCAGTTCTCCGTGTCTTCATTTTCTTCTCTGGAAAAACAAAGGGACAATGAAATGGTCTCCTCATTTATTCCAGGCCTATTTCTAATTGTATATGCAATTTGTTGCTTATGTCAATAAAGAGAGAAAAAATTTGACTAATGTATGAACCAGAGTCAGAGGATTCAAAAACTCAAGCAGGCCTTTAGGTTACCTTCTTTTCTTTTGGATGCCACGTTTCCACCAAAGGAGCAGTGACAGTGTCAGTCATGATGTAGAGCCATCCAGTGGAGCATTAAGTAATAATTTAATATAACATTTGCAAAGAGTTTCAAGGGCCTGAAAGAATACTGTAGGCAGATGCTAAAGAGTAGGGAAACATTGAAATGAAGTTGCATGAATGGAATCGTAGCAACAAGAAAAATTATAGAGAAAGGATCATCATCATCCATGTGGTTGTTTTAATCAGTGGCTGCCTTTAATGGTTGACATTATGGACAAACTGTTTTCTCAGCCTCCCCATGTTTATTTCTCTGTGTTATCACGTAGGTTAAAGTTTCCTTTACATATGCTATATGCTTGCTATGGAACATATCGTTGATCTCCCCATTACAGGTTTATTTGTTGAACACTTTCCTCTAGCCATGAGTGATGGATTTGTGTCTCACATCTACAGATTCTTGTGATAAATGGACAGGATCTGAGGGGGAAAAAACACCTGGAATGGAGATACTGTCTGCCTTTCAACAGCAGTTCCTGTTAGCGAATCTTCAACTTTGATAGTATGAGAGTTAGGCACTGCCTGAAGGAACTGGATATATATATTATATATATTATGTCTCAGACTATTAAAATAGAAAGATCTCCCTCAGCTAGGAATACATGGTTAAGAGTGATACTGGTATCTCAGAAAATTTATTTGTGACTCAATACTCTTCAGATATTAAGGGAGACGAATAGTAATGTAATTGCATGTCAGTCAGCACTTATTAAATGTGAGCTTTGGGCCAAACCCTATACTAATTATTGAAGATATAGGGAAAGTATGATCTAGGTTTGCCTATCAAGGAATTAACATGTAGTTCGGGCTACAGACCAAAACCAAATAGCTATGCTACCCCATGATACAGATGGGGAAGGGAGCAGATACAAGAAAGTTACCAAGAAATGCAGGAATCTTCCAAGACAAAGAGCCCTTGAGTCAAGTAGCAAATGGGTGTGGACTTGGAAAAGGGGGAACTATGCCAGGCAGAGGGAGAAAAACAGCCTAGTGGAGTGGCAGGAAGCAGTGTGGAACATGACCCAAAAAGCTGGGCAGAGAGCAGGAGGCAGAGGGAGGCAAGAAATGAGAACAGAGAGGCGATGGGTCATGCAGACGCACACAGGCAGCCAACAGAAACGATCTTACTCGTTTAAAAAGCTCTTCCATAATCCACACAAGTACCTGCATAGCGTCTTTAATTCTGCTGTTTGAGTCACAAAGCCTAAAATATTTACTATTTGCCTATTAAAAAGGAGGTTTGCACATGTTGAACAAGATGTATCCTGAAGGTAATAGAGGCCTATAGAGGAATATATGTTTGGAATGAGCCTGTCAAATCTGCAGTCATAGATGGCTGGGACAGCTGTTCAGGAGAGAAGTAATACAGCAGCCCTGCATTGGGGTGATGATAGGAAGTTGGGGAGGATTCCTGGAGAAAGTCCTGAATTCAGACTTAAGGGCCACATTCTCATTTAGGGCTTCCTTTCAGGCATTGAAGAGAAGGAAGAGTTTGGTTGCTAAGGAGTGCAGCATAGCCAATAATCTGCATTTTGATTGGTTCATTATATCATATAATATTTTTCTACTGTCCATTTCCTTTCCCATAACTCATTTGATTTCCATCATATACATACCCAGTTATGCATAAGGACAAGATAAAAAAATAGGGAATTCTCCATAAAAGTTCACTTGAGGTCACAGTTTTGCCTCATTATGTGTGTACTGAAAACTAGTTTGGGACGTATTCGTTTTTCCATTTGTCATAACTGGAAACATTGGGGATCTAGTCCAACAGACATTGTCAAATTTTTTGCTGTCTGGAGGGGAAATTATCCCATTGCTTATAGAGAGGGTTTGCAGCTATAGAATGATGCAGGAAGACCGTCCCAGATTGCTAGATACATTGCTGCGAGTATATAGTACATGCAGATAAAGGAGCAAGGCCACCCAGTGCATTATTAGAAGAGGATGTGTATAACCCAAGCTCAGAAAAGTTTCAGGTTGCTAAGCCATGCCCAGTGCTTGCTCATCTCAGAAGAGGTCATATAGATTGGGTTTGTGTAAGAGAGGTAAGAAGAGCAGAAGAATAAGATCAGAATCTTAGGGACCACAATATGTAAAATTTTTAAAAGGGGTGAAGAAATCGCAAAAAAAAAAATCAAGAAATTGATGGGCCAAGAGCAAGAAAAACCATAAATGTTTCAAAAAATAAAGAAGGAAAGGATGGTTAATGTTGTATATTGTGATGGCTGACCTTGGCTGTCAAATTGATTGCATCTGGAATCACCTAAAACCCAAAGAGTTAGGCATTCTGTGGTAGTTTGAAAGAAAATGGCCCCCAAGGGGAGTGGCACTATTAGGAGGTGTGGCCTTGTTTGAGTAGGTGTGGCCTTATTAGAAGAAGTGTGTTACAAAGTGGGTGGGCTTTGAGGTCTCATATGTTCAAGCTACACCCAGTGTGTACACAGACTCCTTCTGCTGCCTGAGGATTAAGATGTAAAACGCTCAGTTTCTTCTCCAGCACAATGTCTACCTGCACATTGCTATGCTTTCTGCCATGATGATAATGGACCTGACCTCTGAAACTGTAAGTCAGCCCCAAGTAAATGTTTTCCGTTGAGAGTTGCCATGGTCATGTTGTCTCTTTGCAGCAATAGAAAACCTAACTAAGACATGTGCCTTTGAGGGTTGTTCTTGATTGACTCATCTGAGGTCAGAAGACGCGCCCTAAATCTGGACCATGCTTTCTGGTGGCAGCCTACATAAAAAGATGTGAAAAAAAACATGACCATTTGTCCTTTGTCTTCTTGCTCTCATTCTGGATGACAAGTTTATCTATCCTGTTGCTACAGCATTTCTTTGCTTGTATTAGAACCTACTTCTTTTATGATCCCACTATAGACTGAAAACCAGCAGCTCTCTAGGCCTTCCCTGGGACTCCTAGACTAGTGCTGGACTGGGACTGCTGAGACATCTAGTCAAGTGAACGGAACAACCACCAGGACCTTGGCCTTGGTCCCTCCATCAGGAGACAGCCATTGTTGATTGTTGGAATACTTGAACCACAGCCTATTAGCCACTCTAAATAAACACACACACACACACACATGCTCACACATACATAAATATTTACTAAATCTAGATCCATGGGATTTGTTCATTTCCATTTGTAAGAACTGTTCAAAGAATACCACGAAGGACATTCCAACAATCTGGATTAGTGAACAACTCAATGGCTTGAATCATTATAGTAGGATTAATACTAAAACTATTTATCTCAGTAAATGTAACAAGTGCCTCATACAAAGTAACATGATTTATGTAAAGCATAATTTCTGAGATAATGCTACCTTAAAACAAAGAACTAGGTGTCATAAATAAGAAGGCTATGCATAAGAAATTGTGTACTACCAGCAGTGAATTCCATTTTGAAAGCAGAAACAACAAAAATTAGGAATGTAACGATGAGAACCAGGCATGTGGTGCACGCTTATAATTCCAGGGCTGAGAAAATAAGAGATCTCTGGAGCCTACACGGTGAGCTTTACATCTCTAAGAACTTATTTTAAAACGCAAGGAGAATAGCGCCTGTCTTAGTTAGGGTTTCTATTGCTGTTATGAAACACTATGACAAAAAAACAAGTTGGGGAGGAAAGGGTTTATTGGGCTTGTACTTACAGATCATAGTCCATCATTGGAGGAAATCAGAACAGAACTCAAGCAGAGTTGGAACCTAGAAGCAGGAGCTGAGGCAGAGGCAGAGGATATAGAGGGTAGTTGCTTACTGACTTACTTCCCCTGGCTTGTTCAGCCTGCTTTCTTCTTCTCCCCTCTCTCTCCTGCTTCTCCCAGTGGCTTGTT
>NW_004949099.1:11839805-11847133 GCF_000317375.1 Microtus ochrogaster | reverse complement strand
TTTTTTCTTTGTACAAAAATTTAAACTGGAAATAACCTAACCACCCCCTTGGGAACCTTTGCTCTAATCTCATGGTTCAAGAGAAATTGCTGCTTTTGTAGCATCAGGCAGAGCTACCCAGTCCCCATCCCAGGAAATCCCTTGTTTCCTGAGCCACAGAGATTCAGGGATGGGTGTGTGCCATAGTTAGTCTTTGTTGACTTAACACAAACCTAAATTAAACATACCTTGGGAGAGGGGATCTCAACTGAGGAATTCTTTCTGCCAGAAAAGCCTGTGGTCATATCTATTATGCACTTTCTTGATTAATGGTTGATATAGGAAGGCCATATCAATTCATAGTCAGCTGAACCTGAGCGATGTAAGAAAGGTAACTCAGCAGGCCAGGAGGAGAAAGTCAGTAAACAGTATCCTCTGTGGTTTCTGCTCTGTTCCTGCTTCCTGGTTCCTGCCTTGAGTTCTTGCCCTGACTTCTCTAAATGATAGGCTGCCACGCCTTTCCTTCTCAATGTGCTTCTTACAGTCAGTGTTTTATCACAGCAACAGAAACCTAACAAGGACACTTTGGGACCCAGCATAAGACAGCAAAAGACAGACTTGGACCTCTCCTTGGCACTCATAACATAGAGGTTCTATCTTCCCATCAGAATCTTAAACCAGTAGGAAACACTCAGGGAGTCACTGGTAGCTGTTCTTGCCACTATAGTAGCTGCATCAGAATTAAGATCCTAGAGAGAGAGGAGAAAAAAAAAACAAAACAACAGCAACCACACAACTGGCACTTTCCCGATGGCGTCATTAGATCATGCCAAAAGTAAGTCCCCGGTGATTTAACGACAGCAGCCAAAGAAATTTCCCTTCTAACTGAAGCTGCTTTGGTTTCAAGTTTTCTGTCATTTGCAATTACAATCATCCACACTGGTGGAGCAAGCTGGGGATCTCTGAGAACATAATGTCACCCATGCTAAGGGAGTCCAAGATCACAGATTGCTATGTGTTCCAAAATACGGTTATTAACTTAGTCATGGGTTGTTTGGGTTAAAGCAGGAGAAACTTATTGTGTGCAAATAAAAAACGACTTTGTTGGGTTGCTCACAAAATGCAAGAGCAGTAATTAAAGGCAGACAGCATGGCCTCTGGAGTAGCAGTCGGTGCCTGACTTAGTTACTCTCCTACTGCTATGATAAAACTCCATAAATCAGGATAACTTATAGAGCGACAGACTTGGGGCTTGCAGTTCTGGAGGTACAAGGGTCCATCATCATCATGGCTGGAGAGCAGCAGGCTTGGTGGCAGACAGAGTGACTGGAGAGCGAGCTGAGGGCTCACATCTTCCGGCAAGCAGGAAGCAGAGAGAGTGTCATCAAAATGGCTGGGGTCTTCACACTCTCAAAGCCCACCTCTAGAACATACTCCAACATGACCATGCCTCCCAAACCTCTCAATAGCACCACCAACTGGAGAACCGTGCCTAAATGCACTAGACTGTGGGGAACATTTACATTCAAACTGCAACAGTAAGTGTCCAAGCTCCTTCTGCCTGTCTGTTTTCCTTGCAGCATGCACAGCTCAGAACTATTGTACTGATGAGTAGCTAGTTCCTTCCCGGAGGGTAAAGAGAAATCTCCTAAGACTAAGGAAGTAAACAAAACACACCCGGCCCAGGAAGTAAATGCAGCTCCCAAGGAGATGTGCAGTGCCTCTCCCTACAGTATAAGCCAAGAGAAAAGAGTCTATGACCCTCGTTGCCTCCAAGTCACATAGGGAGCCCCAGGATGTAGCTTTTGTAGTTGTCTCTTATTCTGGGGCAGCCCTGTTGGTTCCAGAGCTGCTTTTGAGTCACGTGTGCTCCCATCCGTGACCCCTCATCCATTTTCCTGTAAGTGATCCCAGTAAACTCATTTTCACTGCACCAGGCTAGAACTGTCCCCGTGATCTGTTACCAGTGTGTTTTATCTTGGCGGAATAGTCAGTTTTGTTCACACCTCTTCAGGAAAAGTCGCAGAACGTGATCCATGAGCGTCTGTTCTCTGACCAGCTTACTTAGCCTTAGAAAGGACCACACTGGCGAGATGCCGTCAATCACTGGCTAGCATTGCTGGGTTAATGGTCTGTGTTAGTAAGCTTTCTGTTGCTGTGAGAAAATAGCTGAGAAAATCAACTTCAAAGTGGAAAGGTTCATTTTAGCTCAAGGTTCCAGAGGTTTCTCTCAGGCCTGGGGTAAGACAGCAGCGTCATGGTGGAAAGGGATGGAGAACAAAAGTGGCTTGCTTACCATAGTCAAGAAGATGTGGAGGGGGAGAAGGAAGAGGGCCAGAAGGAAGAAGTGGTGTAGATGGGGAGAGGAAGAAGAGGTGGAAGAAGGAAAAGGAGGAAGAGAAAGAAAATGGTGGAGGTGGGAGGGAGGGAGAATGAGAGAGAGAATGGGTGAAAGAGAGAGAGTAGGAGAAAGGGAGGGAGGAAGAGAAGGAGGGAGGATATGCAAATAAATGTGATTGATTCGACCTAGGATGTTACTAATCTTTACAACCAGCTGTGGTCATGTGTTACCAGCTCCATGTGTACTGTGCTGTGTTAATATCATCAACCTGACAGGATCCACAATCACCCGGGAGACAAATCTCTGGGCACGTCTGCAAGGACATTTTTATATTGGGTTAATTGATGAGGAAAGGGCCCAACCTAACCGTGGGTGGTACCGCGCCCACAGGCTGGAGTCCTGGACTGCAGAATGAGGAGAAAGTGAGCTGCGCAGCAGCATCTCTCCGTGCCTGATGACGGTGTGTGCAATGTGGCCGACCACCTCCAGCCTCAGCACCACGACAGGATGTGTTCTTGATCTGTGCACCAAAATAAAGGCTGCCTTCTTTCAGTTGCTTGAGTGAAGTATTTTGTTGGTTTGGTGCAGCATTATCGGTCCCCAGACTTCTAGATCAGAACGTGACCAAGAAAGCAGGAAGTATGACACACTAGAAAACACTTGAAGTTCTAGGTAAAGCCAACTGAGTAGTTCTCAGTGGTCCTGTCTCCTAAGAGCTCCAGACCCCATGAGTTTCACCATGCTGAAACACCAAGATGGAATGCCACCAAGTCTCTGAGTTGTCTTCTGGAAAAGATTATCCTTAAAATTACAGGCGTATTTAAAGGGCTGTGTGAATAGGCAGTAGTAAAATGTGACTTTGAAGTCAGATGTAGAGCCTTTGAATCCCAGTATCTAAATTGTTTCTGTGTTGTGGAGTTAGGTACATCCTCCAGATAGCTTTTCCTTGACATAAAACAGGAAACGAGGAGCTGGTGGGCTGCCTCAGTGAGTGATAATGCTTACTGCACAGACCTGCAGACCTGACTCTGGATCCCCAACACCCACACAGAAAGCGAGCTGTTCCCTGTAACCTCAGCACTATGTTGGGGTGAGGAGGGAACTGGAGAATGACTGGAGCCTGCTGGGCAGACAGCTCAGCTGAAAACCAGCAAGTTGAAACCAGTGGAAGACCTGGTATCCAGGGAGTGAGACCAGAGAGGGACAGAGAGGGACACCTTACATTCTCTTCTAGCTCCTGGGACTGTGCACCCAAACGCACATGCATCAAAGCACACATACCCGCACCGCACACGGAAAGTACCTGGGTTACAGGATTGATGTAAAAAATTAAATAAGCAGTCATATAGGATGTGCATTAGTACAAGGCCCTCCGTGTTAAGTAACAACATTAATATTAATAATAATTAACTATTATTATCTATGCCAAGGCAAATCTACCCTTAATATTTAAAAAAAGCTACTATAATGCTTCAAATAATCACATGTATTGGAAAAAAATCTATAGACACTGTTACTGTTTTAAATCATATTTATTTATTGTATGTGTATGTTTGTGTGCTTGAAATGCGTGTGGCAGTCAATGGACACCTTGCAGGAGTTGGGCCTATGCTTCTATGATGTGGCTCTCAGGGACCGAACTCAGACTTGGAGGAAGCATCTTTACCCACTGACCCACCCTGCCAGCCCTAACACTGAGTTTTAACCAGTAGAAACACTTGGAAATCATTTTACAACACCAAAGCCTGAGTCCCGCTGTAGATCAACAGCATTAGAATTCTTTGGCCTGCAGCTCTGCAATGTTTCAAACCTCCACAGTGGAAGATAAAATAAAAGCTCACGAAGCATCTGTAGAGGAAATGAGTGTGTGACCAACAAACAGAAAATGAAACAGTAAGTGAAAATGATTAAGTCTGTCCTCTGACTTTTATATTTTAAAGGTGGATTTAAGGGCTCAGTCATTAGGAGCACCCACTGTTTTGAAGAAGACCTGAGTTTGGTTCCTAGCAACCACACTGAAAGACTCACAGTTGCCTGCAACTGCAGCTCCAAAGCATCTGCTGTCCTCTTCTGGGGCACCTGTACTCACAGGCACACACCTGTCCCATACACAGCATTGAAAATTTACATCTTTACGTTGCATATAAGATCTGCACGTCATGGTGCATACTTGTGATCTTAGTCCTCAGGAGGCTGAAGCAGGAGGGTGGAAAGTTCAAAGCCAGTTTGAGTCATATTCTAATGAGTTTCATGCTGATCTGAGCTAGCCCAACAAGGCGGCATCAAACAACAACAGTAAGTTTTGAACACAGAGACAGTGCTCAAAGCAAAGGCAGAATATGCAAGGTTAGGCTGGACACACTAGAATAAAGCCTCGTGTTTTCTCATAATGTGTGTCTCCAGCATTTGAGTCATTGTATTGTCCAGTGTGTTGGAGAGAGCACATTGCCATGGCAGTGTGTAGGCAAAACTGGCTTCTGAGGGAGGACACAGGCATTTGCTTTCATGATTGAAGTGCTGTCTCTGCTCCTCATCTGCTTCTTGGACGCTCGTGCCAGCAATCATACTGCTGACAGACAGGAATGTCCAGACATTGCTGCTTGAATGTTTCCTTCTCCTTTCTGACCAAGTGCTTGGAGTTTGTCTGCTTGCGTGCAGACCACTTCTTCTTTCTCAAGCATTTTGACTACTAAAGTCCACAAACCAAAATAAAGACACCAGCAAGGGAAGAATTCAAGAATAAAGAGCTTCATATAGATCTCTGGACTCAGTTTAACCCATAAAAGGTCAGGAGGGAACAAGCCCTCCCATGGCTAGTCAAAGGTTGGAACTGTGAAGTAATATTGGTATGCACTTGCTATGTGGCTAGAAGAGAATTAATATTTGAAGGGGTTGGCAGCACATGAATTTGAGATCCCCGGGAAATATAGAATGAATTAAAAGGATTCATAGATCAAATCTAACAGAGCTATTTTAAGAAGGAAAAGGAAATGGATTTCATTTTATCAAAGATAGCCAAGTAAGTGGGTCTACTGGAAAGGTCTAGAAAAGCAGGAAGAATAAGGAGGAAAGTAAGTTGGAGCCATAAATAACCTTTTAAACTATTCTACAGATGAATAAGAAGGAAAGAGGAACACAAGGATGCCAGACAACAGTGAGACCAAAAGAACCAGACCCACACATTGGGTATGACAGAGTCGTGTCCATGGGGTCTTTCCGATTTTAACGTAAAGCAATAAAGAAGATGGGATAAGGGTGTTGGAAAGCTCACACTCATTTCTGTGTTCTGAGTGTATAAGTGTGCCTGAGTCTCTGTGTGGGGTACCTGTACACATGTGTGTAAAGGCCAGAGGTCATCCTTGAATGTTGTTTCCCACTGAAGGGGTTAAACTCTCCCACTCTCACAACTGACTTTAGGTTTCAGTTCTCTGGGAAGGGCAAACCAGGGGTCTCTCCCAACAAAGGGCCATTTATCCACAGTGCCCTTGAATCAGTGACAAGGAGAGAACAAATATAAAGCCCAAGTCAGCCTCACAGTGTCTCAAAGACAAATCCAGCAGCCCCTTCTGAGTTATGCCCAGACTTGCCTAACCTTGGGTACCTGTGTCCAAAAATGATAAGACTAAACCTCAGCCAACAAAAGTGTTCTAGAGTAACCTCTGCTTGCTTCACCTGTTATCTATAAGATGACCTGACTGTCCCTAAAACTTCTCTTAGCTGTGCATGCTCCTCTCAGGATTGTCGCCATTTTGTTCAGGTGAATGACCCCATGGGCATGCTGGAATATTAAGAAACATTTTTGCTTTTACATATAATTTGAGTCTACAGTCTTCCTCCAGCGATTCCTTGGACCACCACCCTGCTTTTTGAGACAATCTCTTACTGAGACTTGGTTCCCACCAGTCAGTCTAGGCTTAGCCTGGCTGGCCAGAAGAGAGCTTCTGGGATCCGCCCGGCTCCACTTCCCTGTTGCCAGGTGAGCTCCACCGCACCCAGCCTCTTCTGTGAGTGCTCTCGCTGGCTGTACTGGAGGAGCAGAGCAATCACCAGCCACGCCCAGCTGTGAATCCCATGAGCTACAGAAATGAATTCTAATCTGTTTGCCTTTCTTTGGAGGGGAGAGATGAAGGACATAAATCCCTTTGTACAGTTCCTGGGAGACAGTAAATAGGCGGGAACCCAGCCAACGTAATGTGTGCTAATGAGACATCTGATTGCTTAGTAGGATCGTTCTATGGAGACTGAGTGACACTGGAGCCCCAAACACGGCTACTTTCTATGCCTTATTGTTCTGCTCACAGGTCCTTATAAAAGGAGTTTTGCAGCATGAACACCAAAAGCCAGCCAGTCTCCCGGAGACAGCACTTCCCAGGAAACCGTGCTCTCAGAGCATGTTAGCAACACCTGCTGCTCCTCCTCCTAGGCGCAGGGGTCTGTAAAATGCATGGAAAAGTCACCACAGCAAACATGTTAGAACAAAGAACTGCCTCTGTTTATCTTTGTTCATCCTTGGCCAAAGTCCTGTCTGTTCAGGCTGCTGTAACAAAGTGACCAGATTGAGGGGCTTACACATGGCAGAAGCTGATGTCTTACGGTTCCTAAGGCTGGGACGCCAAATCAAGGGTCGGTGTCTAATAAAAGTTGCTCATCACATCTTTTTAAAAATATGACATTCTTATTAATTTTTGGAAATTTGTGCAATACAAAATACAATTTATTTTGAACATATAGTTTCCCCAACTTGTCTCTCTAAATTTCACGTTCTCTTCCTCCCTCCCTTTTTTTTCCTTTCTATAGTTCAGTGATTCTGGTTTGTGCTGCCTGTATATTCAGTCAGGGCTATAGGGCCATCCACTAGAGTCTAACTGATCTATCAGTTAAAGAAAATTGACTCTTTCCAGAAGCCAGCACAAATAAGAACTTTTAGCTATGCTCTTTCTTGGGGGGGGGGAGACCAACTAGCTTCTCTCTCTCTCTCTCTCTCTCTCTCTCTCTCTCTCTCTCTCTC
>NW_004949099.1:11830177-11839705 GCF_000317375.1 Microtus ochrogaster | reverse complement strand
TGAATGCCACAGCACACATGTGAAACCCAGAAGACCACCTTTGGGTGTCAGCCATCTTCCTCCCGTTTGTCTGAGACAGCTCTGTTGCTGCATTAGCGAGGCTGTCTGGCCCACAGGCTCCTGGAGTGTCTCCTGTTTCTGCTTCCCATCACCCCACAGGGATGCTCTAGGGTTGCAGATGCTTGCCCTAGGGCACCTCTTAGGTTTTACATGCGTTCTGGTGATTTGTCAGGCTTGCATGGCAAATGCTCTTTCTCTCTGAGCTGTCTCCACAGCCCTGGCTCTCATTTATAAAGAATATGGATCACCTCCCAAGTCTTGCCTCCAATGCCTCAGCTGAGTAGGGGGATAGGATTTCAAAACAGGAATTTCAGAGTGGAAATAAACATGAGGAGTCTGAATTTTAGAACATAACAACCTCTTATTTCTCTGTAGAGGCTAGCCTTTGTCTTGCTAGCCTATACTAATGTAATCTCTGTTGCTTGCAGTCCCCTGAAAAGGCATTGGAGGCAGCTTCAATGGCATCGTCTACCATGTTTCCTCCGTTTGGTTAGCCCCTAAGCCAGACTCCAGAGAAAAGCAGAACCATGGGCCTGGAGGCTTGTGGTACTTTCATGATTGCCTCATGCTTGGCAGCCTTCTCAGCAACAAAGGCTGTGGTTGAAATGTTGAGGATGTTAAGAAATCTTGCCCCAAGAGAAGTCTACAGATGATATCAGAACAATTAGATATTAAAAGTTTCAGCCTTCACAGTTATTAGCCAATTAAGAAAACCAATTAAGAAAGGTGAATGGATGCTGTCTGACTAGTTAGAAGTTTAACTTGTCAATGGTAACTCTTAAGGAGCTGTTTCCAACACCGCACCTGGTCTAAAGACTGAGAACCGGTATAGGCCACCTCCTCAAGCCTGCTACAGCTGTCATTTGGTGTTTGGACTAAATACTTAGTTCTCATCCATATTAAAACTCAATAACCAGGCTAATTTTTACACTTCGTTCACTGTTAGGAAAACTGCTCTTGGAAAAACTTGTTATAATAATTTTTAGTATTAAGAAAACAGTAGGAGCCGAATGTGGTAGCACATGCTTTTAATCCCAAAACTCAGGAGCAGAGGCAGGTGGATCTCTGTGAGTTCAAGGTTGTCCTGGCCTACAAAGAGAGTTCCAGGACAGTCAGGGTTACACAGAGAAACCCTTTCTCAAACAAACAATCCCCTCCCCCGCAAAAGAAAGCAGTGCTTACCACAGTCAATAAAGGGATAAATACTATTAATTTTCTCAAGTAATACAAGCTTTCAGACCAGACAGACTGAGTTTGAATCTTATTATTGAGCTTAGATTGTTTTACTCTGTGTGGGCATTTGTCCCTGTCTGTCAAATGGGAACAAGCACCATGTTGGGCACTAAAGTATTGCCAGGAAGACAGAGTGAATGCATACAAAATTTAAAGATGCTGTGGTTAGCTCAGTGCTTGGCATACAGTCAATGGTAGCTATTTATGACTGCAATTATTTTAATAATTAGCATTGAGTTTCGTCTTGTGAGGGATCATCTTTGAAAGAGAAAAGGCATAGTCTCCTTCAGAAGGGCTCTTGAAAACCTATCGATCACCGGCATGCCATCAGACTCCTGGAAGACCAAGAACCAAAGCCTAACTCTGTTGTTTTGGGTAATCTGTCTATGGTTTCTCGAGCCAGGCGTGCAAACTGGAGTCTAGGTTAAAGAAGAAAAGAGGTAAAGAAATAAATTGAAGGGCTTTTTCTCTTGCTGTGCTGGGGATGGAACCCAGGCCACGTGCCTGCTGGGCAAACGCTTCATCACTGAACCAGACCACTGGCTCAGGATGGAGTATTCCTATTGCTCAAGCTCACATATTTGAGTGTTCAGCACTTGGGAGATACGATTCCACTGTATCACAGTTCTTTCTTTTTCCTCTCTGAAAGTAAAATATAATACATCATTTCTCTTTCCTTCTTCAACACCTCTCATGCCTTTCCCTCCTTGTTCCCTCTCAAATTCATGGCCTCTTTTCTTTACGCATATGAATAATATATAATATATAATTTATATATCAATGCATATGTGTATACATAAACAGGTACAATTAAGTGCTTAGTGTTGCTCATGTGTACATGATTTCATGGCTGACCACCTGGTATTGGATGACCTATTAGATTGATCTTCCCAGGGAAGACTATTTCTCCCGCCCTCAGCATTCCTTAGTTGTCTATAGTTTCTTCTTTAGGGGTGAGGCCCCATGAGAATATCACCTTCCATGTCAGCACATCTATTAGTGTTGTTCTTCTTCAGATCTTGTTTAGGCAGCCTTATTGCTGAGGTATCATGGGTGAAGCGTCCCTCTCATTTCTAAGAGATAATCTCAGCAGGTTTCTTGGTTCTCTGTCTCTTGTCCTCATCCCTCTTGACCCTCTCCCTAAACCTTAGGTGGGGAAGCTGTGTCGTGAATGGGCCAGGTGGTGCAGAGTCCTTCATGGTCAGTTAGTTTCTACATTTTGGCCAGTTGTGCTTCCTTTGTAATAGTTTCCATCTATTGTAAGAAGTTCCTTTGATGAGGGGTGAGAGCCACATTATTTGTGGGTACAGGAATAAGTTAGGATGCAGTTAGGAATTAAGGGCACTAGTACATTCTCTTCTGAGAATCATGATTTCACTGACCCCAGGTCGTTGGCCAGGTTTCCAGTACCTGCTGCTGCTCAGGCATTAAGTCTAATGAGTCAGCTGTTAGCTACTGCCAAGATGTAAGTGTGCTGTCCACTTGACCCAAGCTGGAGTTATCCGAAAGGAAGGGATCTTAATTGAGAAAATGCCTCCATAAGATCCAACAGCAAGGCATTTTCTTAGTTAGTAATTGATGAAGGAGGACCCAACCTGTTGTGATTGGTGTCATCCCTAGACTGGGGTCCTGGATTATACAAGAAAGCAGGCTGAGCAAGCCATGGGAGGCAAGTCAGTAAGCAGTACCCCTCTATGACCTCCAAATCAGCTCCTGCCTTTGGGTTCCTGCCCTGTTTGCGTTCCTGCCCTGACTTCCTTCAGTGATAGACTACAGTGCAGAATTAAACCACATTAAACCCTTTTGTCCCCAAATTGCTTTTTGGCCATGGTGTTTTATCACAGCAATAGAAACCCTAACTACGAGAGTAAGTGTCACCATTGCATTGTATCCCAGGCTCCTTCTGACTTAGAACATAGGCAATAATGATCTTGAATGCTGATCATTCTGTCATCACCTTTGGGTGCTAGGATGTACCACCAAATGCAGTTTACGTGGCTCTGGGAATCAACCTCAGGCCTTCCTGTACCCTGGACCAACACTTTATCAACCAAGTTGCACCTCCAATACTTTGTTTCTTTGAATGTTGACTCTAGAGCAGGGTGTGACCTCTGAACATCCAGTTGAGATGTTGACAGTCACTTCAGAGAGACTACTTGGCACAGAAGGTTGACAAGTCAAGGTGTATTGCCATTAATGGTTGCCTATGATGATTTTTTTTATGTATCCGAGTGTTTAGGCTGAGTGTATGTGCATGATAGATGCCCATGAAGGTCAGAAAAAGGTGTCAGATCACTTGGAACCGGAATTATGAGTAGTTGTGAGCCACAGGTGAGCACGTGAAACCGAACCCAGGTCCTCAGCCAAAGCAACAAGTGTGCTGAGTCATCTTGTTATAATTGATTGCTTTGTATCATTCCCAGTAATGCCAAGTGATAACCTTTCAACCTACTTAACTATGATGGTTCCAAGCCCAGTTTTGACAATTCTCCCAGTCCTGGTTGACATGAACTCCACCTCCGTCACTTCATGTACTTGGGAAATGCCTCCAACCTCGACATTATAAGACACACTAGATCACAGTGCCATGCCACTGGCTACTTCAGTCCATCAGCCCCAGGAATGGAAGACTAAGTGTTGGAGGGAGCGGGACGTTTGTTCTTCCCGGCCACCTGGCTAGCTTACACCCAAAATAATCACACAGAAACTGTATTAATTAAATCAATGTTTGACCCATTACTTTAACTTCTTATTGGCTAACTCTTATATCTTAATTTAACCCATTACTATTAATCTATGTATCGCCAGGTGGCAGTGGCTTACCGGCTAAGTTTCGGCAGCAAGTCTTACTCTGGCGGCAGATCCATGATGTCTCTCTGGCTCTGCCTTCTTCCTCTCAGAATTCAGTTCCATCTTCTCTGCCTACCTAAGTTCTGTCCTATCAACAGGCCAGGGCAGTTTCTTTATTCATTAACCAATGAAAGCAGCACATCGATAGAAGGACATCCCACACTAGCCAAGGCTTTGGGAAAGAAAGGAAGGCAGTGAGACAGATATGAACCAATCTCTTTGGAAACAGAGAAACAGCTTTGGAAACTGGTAGCCCAAGGACCAAATCTAATTCACAGATATATTCTGTTTGGTTCATACAAGGTTAACATTGATTTTTGGATTGGCTGCCACCACATAAATCTGAGGCTATCATTTTAAAATTGGAGTTTCTGGCTTCTGAAAAGTTAAAAAAAAATTGGCAAGCCTCAGTCTGTGTTTCTACACAGTCTCATTGCTGTAGCTGAGATGAACTCCTAGTAGGTCAAAGACTGGGTGGGCTCCATTTTGCCTCATTTCCCCCATCCCCTGCAGCTTGCCTTGCAATATTCATGTTATGTGTTTGTGCTTTGGGTACATCTGCATGCTACTGTGTATGCAACATGATTGTGTTATTCCATTGTTATAAGCTTGTTATTCCTTCTGTAGTAGAGAGAAAAAGAAAATGTTCTGCATATCCAGATCTTGATCCAAATCAGGGAACCAAAATGACTAGATGATTTGGCACTTTATAAAACATCTTATACCCATCTCCCTTTCATTCACGTGACATCTAGCTGGCAGACACTCGGGGGACAGTTCCAGTTTTTAAAATAATGAAGCATTCCTATACAACTTGGTACAAAGCCGATGTCCTCAATTCCTCTGTGTCCTCAAGTGCCCAACTGGCTCCGAATCTTCTCTAGAGACCCCCAAACTGAGGGTCAATAGCAGACCCTTGCAAAGAGCTCTTTAGAACCCCACCTCTGTGCTGGGTGACCATAGATATGTTCAGCTGGGAAGTGGGGAGTGATCGTGAAGGCCGGATGTGTTCATCTCATTTCTACTGAGATATGTCATCTCTGGCAGGAGCGCAGAGTGATGGGGAAATCTACAGTTTTTGGCTGTGTTCAGTCCTCTAACCCCGCAAGCAAGAGTTGCTGATTCTTGTAGATAAAGATAGTGGGATAAATTTGGGGAAAAAAGTGTCCCAGGAAGTAGTATGGCAATATTGATTTGAAGAGGGAAGAGAGAGCCCTGTGAATGCTGACTTGTGGACCCTCAGTTTGAATGCATGTTACTAGTTAGCCTCTAATCATTCCACTGATTTCAGTTTCCATCCCTTCTGGGTTATCATTCATATTGGTCTTTCTGTGCAGGGCACTCATTAGGGCTCTGTTGTCCAGCCCTTAACTCTAGATTCTGCCCCTAGCGTAACTCATTCTTAGCTGTCCCCTCCCCAACTCAGTGTTATCCACTCAGGGAGGATTCTTGAGGGCTGATGAGGTATCCCCCTGGAGGGAACGTCATTTCAGCACCGTGTGCAAGGTCTTGTTTGCTGAACACACATGTCGTGTGTCCATCCGCTTTCAGGTGATGCACAGCACAGTTCATGGCACATGGTGGAAACCAATCATTGTTTGCTGAGTGAAGGAATGCTGGAATGAAGGAGTCTTTCAACCGCGCGGCCACACTTCTGGTCTATAAAGTCACAGGAGACACATGGGTCCCCAGATTCTTGTTGCCATCAGTGTCTGCAGCTCTACTGCCAACTTTCTTGCGTGAGACCTTCCTTCTTCAGAAGACAGGTCTCATTCAGAAACTACAGCCCTTTTCCTGAATGGCAATGCCAAAGTGCCTGGAAACTTCCATAGATTATGCAGGAAGCTCACGACAGGAAGAAGTCTGGGGTACAGCCTCCCTCTGAAGATGCCTGCAGCACTAAGGCTGGGGCTGGGACTGGACCTGAAGTGGCACCCGCATCTAATTCCATTCCTGTCCCTGAACCACTCACGGCCCTCGTCTCTCAGCAGCTTCTCCTGAGAGAACCTAATTCTAGGTTCTGGTTCTCTGTCTGGAAGAATTCAGCTTAAGAAAATGAACAAGGGAGTCTTTGTAGTTGAGGCTAGAACATTTTAATCACATCCACTGCCCAGCAAGCTGCCTCGTGTTACAGTCTCATTGGGCCACACCTCAAAGGCCAGCATAGCTCTAAGAATGCTGAGCACCCCAGTGATGCCATATGACACCACCTACTTGTTTTGTCACTTTTAGAAAAAAAACACAGCACAAATATAGACCATGAAGAAATAAAAAAAAAAGTCAATAGGACATCAATAGCCTTTTTCTCTGAAGTCTCAGAGAAGGTTCCAACTCAGGAATTCCTTCATGATAAGGCTTCCGGTGGAACTTTGAAGAGCTATAATTGTACATTTTTCATAGGACCAAAATAAAGAACTTCTTTTGAGAGGTTAATGATGGAATCTTAGTGCCTGGAGATTTAATTGAGGAAATAATTTATTTCCCCATTAATATTTTAACCTCCTTGAAAGATAAGTAAAGTCGCATCTGATTTTTAAAATATTCGCTTAAAAACTGTCGGGCAAGTACAGATTTGAGTCAGTTGAGGTTGGTGATAAAAGAAATAGACCTGGGTTTAGGTCTAGGGTTGAGGGCTAAGTTAGAAAAGTGTGCACTATTGCAAGCATGAAGACCTGAATTTGATCCCTAGGATCTGTATAAAAAAGTCCAACTTGTTGATGTGAGAGCATAATCCCAGCACTGAGGAGGCAAAGATAAGTGGATGTCTTGGGTCACATCACAGGCCAGCCAGCTTAGCCTGACAAGTGCGCTCTAGGCCAATGAGAGACAGTGTCCCCCCCAAAAGAGTGGATGTAAACAACATTTCTAAGGGATGGCAATTGAGGTTGCCCTGTTGCTTTCACAAGCATGCACACACGTTTGTGCATACGTACACAAATACACACACACCATAAATTCCTCAATCGTGGCAATTAGGGCCTTTTGGGTTGAGTTATCGGAGATCTATCACACGTACTCAAGAATGGGTAGAAAACTATCTCCCGTTGCCCAAATTTCTGCAATACATCCCTGCTTGGGCCAGTTGTGCAACCAAAAGTATCTCCAGACACAGTCAAATGTTTCATGGGGAAGCAACAGCTCCTGAATAGGATCTGATAATGACCCAAAGGACACATAGGAGAACTGTGCCCAAGGGTCTGAAGTCCAAGAGTTGGGGAGCAATGATTCTTATCTCTGCCCTATGAGCATCATTATAAAGGTTCAAACATGTCTCCCGGATCCTGGAATTATTAATCGAACCCTCTAGAAGTTGGCCCCTAAGTGATTAGTTGAAGTCTATTTCAAGACCACATTGCGCGTTTTTGCAGCCTTCTCCCTTCTTGTAAGAGGGCTTAACCAGGAAGCTCATGTACTTAAGAAGAATGTTTTAAAATGTGTGCCAGGATGTACGCTGAAAATTTTTTTTTAAAAAAAATAAAACTATTTTGAACTAGAAAAACGATCTAACTGCTGAGCTAATTAAACTGATTTTCTCTCACACATGGGGGTCAACTTGTTTTGACTGACAAAACAAACCACAACAGGTCAGAAGCGTCTGTTTCAGTCCTTGGAAACTAGAAGAGATTAAAACACAAATCAGATGAGAATAAACAGGCTTTGCCATCTGTGTCCTAATGGTTTCTCACTAGGATGATTTGCACTGGGAAGAAAGACAGAGAGGGTAAATCCTTGGAATTCCCAGAGGAAGCCAGTTAGGAAAACTTTGTGGGTAACTTCAAAGGCTGAATCCAAATCTTTTTCAAAGTTAAACTCAGACCGGGATCACAGTCTCCCCCTGACAGGTATGAATGACAAGCACCACCTATAAAGAAGTTCGTGCTGTCCCATGCCCATAGCTCTTCATTCCTCAGGGAAAATGCTTCACATTCATAAATACATCCTAACAGGAGTCAGCAGAATCCCTGACTTCTTACTAAAACTTTGAGACGAGACTCTGAAGGACAAATTTTCATGCCTTATATAATTTTGATCCATTGAGTAGTATAATGAATAAATTAGGTCATCCTCTTTGCTACCAAAAATTCAAAGGGGGGCAGGTTTGTTCCTTGTCGTAATCGTCACATAGTCACCAAGGTCTAACAACGGGTTCTTTTGACCCGTGCGTAATCATTCTGTCTGCCTTTGCTTTGCCTAGTGGACAGAAACATCTCCTTTCTGGTTGAATTCTGCTCTCTCAAATGGATGGAAAACACACATTGTTAATACACCATTGACACCAAAAGTCACATATGTGGCATCCCTTGCTTGCTATGAGGCAGCTGTGAAATTCTTTCTGTGCTCCTGCAATGGACCATTGTGTATCTGAATACTTGCATGATCTGTCATGCTTGGCCTTTTGCATTTGGGAATGAGCTTCTTGAATTCTATTATGCATGGCTAAACTGTTAAATACCTGTTTGTTTTGTTCCTGCTGAGGGGAGCGTCTATAGAACTCATCTGCTTGATTTGGGAACTGGCAAGGCCAACAGCTAAGTGAGCTGCCTGGTGGTTGTAATTGTTCAAGACCTTCAAACATCAGGTCCTAGTCATTACATAGTTTATAGCTGAGTGACAGGAAACAAACATTAAGCAAAGAATTATACAGATGGATGCGAAATTCTCAACTCTTCAGGATAGGACCATAGTAGCACTGTTGTTATTTTGAGATAGATAAATCTTTTCACTGAGTGACTCTGCTCTGCATGGTTGCATTGCTGTATCATTGCATGTGCTGCATCACTGCATGCACCCAGAACCTTTGAGCTCTACTAGGTGATAACAGGAACATCTGCACCCCTTCTCCTCAAATGGCCCCAAAAATGTCTGTAGAAATTGCCAAATGCAAAAGTTCAATGAAAATCATACCCAGGACAGTGTCGCGCGGATAGAGATCATAGCATCACTTGAGCATATGATCGGGTGACTTGATGGGGCCTGAATCCTTAAGAAAGATTTCTCCAGAGCTGTGATCTGTGCCTAAGCCCCAATGACTCAGCAAAGACAGATATTCATTCATTATCTGAAGAAGAACTGAGTAAGTCCCTATAAGTTACAATGATGCAGCAGTAAGTAAATGAACCAAACCAAACCAAACCAAATCAACAAAACCAAACAACAACAACAACAACAACAACAAAAACATGCTTTGAAGCTGCCCCCTTGATGGAGGAAGGTCATTGGTTGATTAAATAAAGAAGCTGCTTGCCCTGATAGGTTAGAACGTAGGTGGGAGGAGTGTCATTGGTTGATTAAATAAAGAAGCTGCTTGCCCTGATAGGTTAGAATGCTGGGCGGAAGAGGAAGTGAGGTCAGACTCAACAGCTCCTCTCGAAGGGGCAGATGCCT
>NW_004949099.1:11827649-11830077 GCF_000317375.1 Microtus ochrogaster | reverse complement strand
CTAGAGCTAAAGAGTCAAGCAGTGATTAAAAGAATACAGTGTCCGTGTAATTATCTCGGGTAAAGCTAACTGGGTGGCGGGACACAGCCCATGGCTCCTATTACTACACCCCCTTTACTAAGGAAACACAATTAAAACCAGAGAAACAAACAAGGCAGAGAATGTAGGGGTTTGTTCCCCTAGGGCAAGCATGGAAATTTATTCTCTGAAGAGTTGACCATTTTGTTGGTCCTAGAATAAAGAGAAAGAGATACCCCATGCCAAGAGCCTAGAACTGAATGCCAGGTAGGGAAAGCCATGGTCCTGTTTACAAAAGCTATCTTAGGAAAGAATTTAATAATCCTCAGGCCCAAATCTTTGCATTCATGTGGAATCCTCACCATAGCATTAACAACTAAAATGCAGAATTATATAACGGCTCAGCAGCTACTTGAATGACATCTGTTTCTTGGATCCATTTAGATCCAAGAGGACCAGCACCTACTTCACCACTAACAGCAAACATTGTTATCATTTCCAGGACAGTACATTGGCAATCGTGTAGACTGAGCACTCTAGAAAAAAGCATTCATTGGCTATGTCTTATGGCTAAAAGAAAAAACTCTTAAAATGTCATGGGCTATAAATCTATACCCGTTTGCATGGAGATCAAATTTACCCATAAGATAAACAGCCCAAAATTCCTGTTAACAGCATCTGCGAGATTGTTTTATAATGAGTTAGGCAATTGACAAGATCATTCAAAAAGAAATAACGTAGAAATGTATCCAGGGGCTGTGCTTTCTAATAAAAGGGTCGCTTCCCGTGACATACAATATTTAGCAAAACACTCTCCCTGTATTTATTTTTATTCAAATAAAAGCAGTTTCTAAATTCTGGCTCTTCACACCCATGCCGATAATTCAGAGGACTCAGAGGTCATGGCTACTAGAGAATTTGAAGTTGGACATGTTGGGTCCACAAACAAAGGAACTGAATCTCACAAGTGTTGAAGGCCTCAAAGGTTTACAAGACTGTAGAAGAGAGTGCTTCATGCCTTTCTCAATTGTCCTTGTTCCTGTTTCTGGCAGCTTGTCACAGCCATAGACAGTTGACACATGCTTTATCATTTAATGGTTAGATTTACTTTAATTTAAAACCACAAGATGCCAATCCCTTCAAAGAGTGTTGTTGAGAGGCACAATTGCAAAAAGTCAATGGCTACTTTCCACATCACACGGAAAAAGCTTTAGTTGGTCTCCTCTGTGCATGGTACTGGGTTTCATGAAGACATTTTAATACAATCATATAATGTACTTAGAGCCTAGTCTCCTATGCCCCACCCCCATCTCACCTCTCTGTAGTTCTCTTCATTTTCCTAGGTTAGCTTCTACTTTGATGCCGTGGATATATACAATTTTATTGATCTATACAAAATTTAGTATCCAAAAATTTAAAAAAAATCACACTTTCTTTCAGAGACTGACTTGATTCACAAAATAGTTTCCAGTTTCATTCATTTTTCTACAAATGACATAATTTTGTTTTCTTTATGACTGAATGAAAGTCTATTGTGTATATTCACCACTTTTTCCCCAATCTTTGTCCTTTTGAGGAATCTCAAGGAAAGACCATTTAGCCTTCCCTTATGAAATATGTGATTTAAAACAATTTTCCAAATCAAAATTTTTCAGTAGATCCCATGCAATGCCAGAAAGATGAAGAATCCTGGACTGAGAAGAAAGTAGAAAATGTTCTCTATCTTGGCCCTGGATAATAAGAAATATTATCAGCTTAAAACTTATTATCAATGCTTTTAGTAAAATTAGCTCCTTATTTAAATGTTTTGAAATATAATAATTGAACTTTGAAAACGATCAACTGAAATGAAAAAATAGAGTGTAGAATATAACTGAGTGGTTAAAAATTAAACTAGATTCATAGCCACCACCTTGGATAAATCTTTATAAGGTTATTGTTAAATGAAACATGCAGGCTAAGGTACCTTATAGATGGACTAATACAAACATGCATTTTTAAGCTACAGATTGCTATACTATGAACTATTCATGGATGCAGACACACACACATACACACAATACTGGGTAGATTCAGACAAATTTAGGCTACTGGTTACTTGCCTAAAGTTAAATAGAATAATACTGGGAATAGGAGACTACGGGAACTTCAGCTCTCTCTGATGTTTAGCTTTGACGAAAAACAAAGAATAGAAGTCAGTACTGAATGGTAGTTGTGTGTGTTTCCTATAGAAAAATAAAGAAAAAAAATGAAGTAACCTTAGATATATCGTGGAAATTTCCAGTTTCGAAAACTCCTAGAAAAATGATCTCCACTCTTTCTCTGGAGAGTATTGGGGTTCTGACAAGTTAACTGTGTGCTTTGTTTGCTTTGGCAGTGCAAGCAAAGGACCTGCAAGGCTCTGCACATG
>NW_004949099.1:11804507-11826914 GCF_000317375.1 Microtus ochrogaster | reverse complement strand
GTGTGTTCCTCTTTTACTATTGCTGATTTACAGTGCATAACTCTTTTGCTGCCATCTACTTTTTATACCTAGTACAGTAGTTGACATGCTACCTCTTAAATATTTTACTTTTCTCTAAAGTTGGCCAGGTTCACTAAGTAAGAGGAAATGTAGGAAGGTAGAACTGTAGAAAGTTCTTGAAAGTCCATGAATAGAAGTGGAACTAGCCTTATCAACATTAGAAATGATTTAGAATAGGTATCATATGGCTAAAACACCATTCATTGTAAATTGCATGCTTCAAAGCCAATGAATATTGTCATATTTTTAACAATGCACAATGTTTGAAATCATGTAACTGGAAATACAACTTAAATCTTAACAAGAAAACAGAGGCAGATGTTAGGCTAGTAGCCAAACAGCCATGCCTCAATTTCCTGTGATATTATTTTATATTTTTCAGCAAATTATCTCCATCTTCTGAGCCATACTTGCCCAATTTTCAAAAGGAAGAACTTGAAAGAGGTCAGTGGTCCAACTGGGGCCTCCTGAATCCTATCAGTACCACACATAGCTTTTGCTTGACTAATTATTTTTGAATGACTTCAAATTAATTTCTAGCATTTAATAATCAGAGATTTAAAAAAAATAAAATCCCAGGGGCAGTGAACTCCACAGGAGCAGGAGCAGATCCAGACAAGGGACATTTGCGGAAGCAGGACTGGGCCAATGACCTATGCTGAAACAAGCCTGAGGCAATGAGCTCCACCGGAGTGGAACTGAGCCAGTGACCTCAGCTGGAATGGGTGATCCAGACCAGGAACATTTATGGAGGCAGGATGGAGCCAGCGACCTGGGCTGGAGCAGACTTGAGACAGTGAACTCTACAGGAGCAGGTACAGGGAAGCAACTACTGAGCAAGTGGGCCAGAGCCAGAATCTGGGACCTTTGAGGGAGTAGACCTGAGCCAGGACCCCTATAGGCCTGGGTGTGAGTCTGGGACCTCTGAGGGAGTAGGCCTGAGCCAGGTCTTCTGCGGGTCTGGACACACTCGAGTCTGAAACCTCTGAGGGAGAAGATCAGAGCCAGAGACCTTGGCAGGACCAACCCCAAGCCAAGGACCTCTGCAGAAGTAGATCTGTACTAGGGACATTTACAGAAACAAGTCTGAGCTGGCAACCTAGACCAGAACTTGCCTGAGAGAGCAAACTCCACGGGAGCTGAGCAAACCCAGGGAACACTGAGCAACCTCCAGGAACACAGAGCAACCAACAAGGTAACTAGAACCATGGCACAGACTGACATGAGGAACAACCATCTGAGCCTTGGATCTACTGGTACCTAGAAGATTAATCACCAGAGTCACAGACGGACCCAACCACTCCAATTAGAAGAAAAGATGAGTAGACAAGGTAAGAAAGCACGCAACACCACAAAGAATAACACGATACCAGTAAAATCTATAGACCCTACAACAATAAGACTTGAACAACCAAATATAGATGAAGCAGAAGAAAATGACCTAAAAAATAACTTCAGGAGAATGTTTGAGACTCTTAAAAAAGAAATAAGAAATTCCCTCAAAGAAATGGGGGAGACAACAAACAAAAATTGGAAGACGTCAGCAAATTCCTTATAGAAAACCAAGAAAAAGTAATCAAGCATGTGAAAGAAACTATTCAAGACTTGAAAACTGAAATAGAGACAACAAAGAAAACACAAGCCAAAGGAATTATAGAAATAGAAATCAAGATACAATAGACTCATCAGTCAAAGAAAACATTAAATCTAACAAAAGCTTAACACAAAATATCCAGGAAATATGGGACACCATGAAAACACCAAATCTAAGAATAATAGGTATAGAAGAGAAAAAGTTCAACTCAAAAGCTCAGAAAATATATTTAACAAAATTATAGAAGAAAACTTTCCCAATCTAAAGAAAGATACGCCTATGAAGATATAAGAAGCATACAGAACACCAAACAGACTGGATAAAAAAAAAAAGTACCGTCACTACATAATAAAACACTAAACATATGGAGTAAAGAAAGAATATTAAGAGTTGCAAAGGAAAAAGGCCAAGTAACATATAAAGGGTAGACCTATCAGAATTATACCTGACTTCTCATTGGAGACAATGAAAACCAGAAGGTCATGGTCAAGCATTATGTAGACATAAGAGACCACGGATGCCAGCCTAGACTACTATACCCAGCAAAACTTTCAATTACCATAGAAGGACAAAACAAGATATTCTATAACAAAACCAGACTTAACCAATACCTAGCCACAAACCCAGCCATACACATAGTACTAGAAGGAAAACTCGAACCCAAGGAAGTCAGCTACATCAACAGAAACAGACAATTGATGATCTCACAGCAGCAAATCCCAAAGAAGGGGAAAGCACACATATTATCATCACCAACGACGAAAACTAAATTAACAGGAGATAGCTATCACTGGTCATTAATATCCCTTAATATAAATGGACCCAACACACCTATAAAAAACATGGGCTAACAGATTGGATACAAAAAAAGAATCCATTCTTCCGCTGCATACAAAAAACACCTCAACCTCAAAGACAGATATCGTCTCAGAGTAAAGGGTTGGGAAAAAATTTCCAATCAAATGGACCTAAGAAACAAGCTAGTGTAGCTATCCTGATATCTAACAAAATAGACTTCAAACTAAAATCAATCAAAAGAGACAAAGAAGGATATTTCATATTAGTCACAAGAAAAATTTATCAAGAGGAAATCTCAATACTGAACATCTATGCCCCAAATACAAGGGCACCCTCATATGTAAAAGAAATACTTCTAAAGCTTAAATCATACATTAAACCTCACACACTAGTAGTGGGAGACTTCAACACTCCATTCTCACCACTGGAAAGGTCAGTCAAACAAAAAATGAACAGAGAAATAAGGGAACTAACAGATATTATGACACAAATGGACTTAACTATAGAATATTCCATCCAAACAGAAAAGAATATACACTCTTCTCAGCAACTCATAAAACTTTCTCAAAAATTGACCACATACTTGGTAACAAAACAAACCTCAACAGATTAAAAAAAAATTGGAATAACCCCATGTATCTTATCAGATCACCATGGCTTAAAACTAGAATTCAACAGCAATATTAAATCCAGAAAACCCACAAACAAAATAGGCAAACCTTTATCCAAACTAACCAAAAGGCAGAGAAAGAATATCTAAATTAACAAAATCAGAAATGAAAAGGGGGACATAACAGCAGACATGGAGGAAATACAGAGAATCATTAGGTCATATTTCAAAAACCTGTACTCCACAAAATTGAAAGACTTAAAGGACAACTTTCTGGATAAATGTCACTTCCCAAAATTAAATCAAGACCAGATAAACAAATTAAACAGACCTATAACAGCTGAAGAAATAGAAATAGTCATCAAAAGTCTTCCAACCAAAAAAAAAAAAAAAAAAAGCCCAGGACCAGATGGTTTCAGCTCAGAATTCTACAAGACTTTCAAAGAAGAACTATACCAATACTCCTCAAATTATTCTACACAATAGAAACAGATGGAACATTGTTAAACTCTTTTTATGAGGCTACAATTACCCCGATACCCAAACCACAGAAAGACATTACTAAGAAATAGAATTACAGACCAATCTCACTCATGAACATCGATGCAAAAACAAAAATACTAAATAAAATATTGGCAAATTGAATCCAAGAACACATCAGAACCATTATCCACCATGATCAAGTTGACTTTATCCCAGAGATGCAGGGATGGTTCAATATATGAAAATCTGTCAACGTAATCTACCATATAAACAAACTGAAAACAAAAACCACATGATCTTCTCATTAGATGCTGAAAAAGACTTCAACAAAATTCAATATCCCTTCATGATAAAGGTCTTGGAGAGAGCAGGGATACAAGGAACATACCTAAACATAATAAAGGCAATATACAGCAAGCCAATAGCCAACATCAAACTATTGGAAAGAAGCTCCCAGCAATCCCAATGAAATCAGGAACAAGACAAGGTTGTCCACTCTCTCCATATCTATTTAATATAGTTCTTGAGGTCTTCACTAGAGCAATAAAACAACAAAAGGAGATCAAGGGGATAAAAATAGGAAAAGAAGAAGTCAAACTCTCACTATTTGCTGATGATATGATAGTTTACATAAGCGACCCCAAAAATTCTACCAAGGAACTTCTACAACTCATAAACAATTTCAGTAATGTAGCAGGGTGTAAAATTAACTTAAAAAAATCAGTAGCCCTCCTGTACACAGATGATAAATGGGCTGAGAAAGAAATCATAGAAACATCACCCTTCACAGTATCCATAAACAACATAAAATATCACAGAGTAACACTAACCAAACAAGCGGAAGACTTGAATGACAAGAATTTTAAATCTTTGAAGAAAGAAATTGAAGAAGACACAGAAAATGGAAAGATCACCAAGGCTCTTTGGTAGGTAGAATAGTAAAAATAGCAATCTTACCAAAAGAAATCTACAGATTCATTGCAATGCCCATCAAAATTCTTCACAGACCTCTAAAGAATGGTACTCAACTTCATATGAAAAGGCAAAAATCCCAGGATAGCCAAAACATTCCTGTACAATAAAGGAAATTCTGGAAGCATCACAATCCCTGACTTCAAATTCTACTACAGAGCTACAGTACTGAAAACAGCCTGGTATTGGCATAAAAACGGACAGGAGGACCAATGGAACTGAATGGAAGACCCGGATACTAATCCACACAGTTTCAAATACCTGATTTTTGACAAAGAAGCAAAAAATATCAACTGGAAAAAAGAAAGCATATTTAACAAATGGTGCTGCATAATTGGATATCAACATGTAGAAGCATGAAAATAGATCTATATCTATCATCATGCACAAAACTCAAGTCCAAATGTATCAAAGACCTCAGCATAAAGCTAGACACACTGAACCTTATAGAAGATAAAGTGGAAAGTACACTTGAATGCATTGGCACAGGGGACCACTTCCTAAATATAATGCCAGTAGCACAGACACTGAGAGAAACAATTAATAAATGGGACCTCCTGAAACAGAGAAGCTTCTGTAAAGCAAAGGACACGGTCAACAAGACAAAACGACAAAAAGACAGGAAATGATCTTTACCAACCCCACATCAGACAGAGGTCTGATCTCCAAAATATACAAAGAACTCAAGAAATTGGTCATCAAAAGAACAAATAATCCAATAAAAAATGGAGTACAAACCTAAACAGAGAACTCTTGACAGAGGAATCTAAAATGGATGAAAAAAATGCTCAACATTCTTAGTCATCAGAGAAATGCAAATCAAAAATCTCTGAGATTCTATCTTACACCTGTAAGAATGGCCAAGATCAAAACACTGATGACAACTCATGCTGGAGAGCTTGTGGGATAAAGGGGAAACTCCTGCTGGTACAGCCCCTTTGGATATCAGTGTGGCAATTTCTCAGAAAATTAGGAAACAACCTTCCTCAAGACCCAGCAATACCACTTTTGGGTCATATCCAAAGAATGCTCAATCATGACACAAGGACATGTGCTCGACTGTTCATAGCAGCATTGTTTGTCGTAGCCAGAATCTGGAAACAACCTAAATGTCCCTCGACCTAAGAATGGATAAGGAAAATGTAGTATATTTACACAATGGAGTACTACACAGCAGAAAAAAAAATAATGACATCTTGAATTTTGCAGGCAAATGGAGGGAGCTAGAAAACATCATTTTGAGTGAGGTAACCCGGACCCAGAGAGACAATTATCATATGTACTCACTCACAGGTGGTTTTTAAACATAAATCAAAGAAAACCAGCCTACAAACCAAGTCCCAGAGAACCCAGATAACAATGAGGACCCTAAGAGAGACATACATGGATCTAATCCACATGCAAAGTAGAAAAAGACAAGATCTCCTGAGTAAATTGGGAGTATGGGGACCTTGGGAGAGGGTTGAAGGGGAGGGGAGAGACAGGGATGGGAGCAGAGAAAAATGTAGAGCTCAATAAAAATCAATAAAAAAAATAAAACCCCAAATATGAACTGCTACTGTTTTAATAGTGGAATGGGAAGGGGTACCTAGGTAGCAGGGGACCCTGTGGACAGAATGCATGCTTCCCACTTTGTGGTGGTCTCCACATTCACATCCTGGTCCTCTTGGTTTTGTCGTCTCTCTTCTTATTGTGACAACGTAGGAGACAGGAAACAGCTTGACATGGGACTGGTTTTCCTCTGCTTGCTCTTTGGGGAGATGCAGTCCATGGTGGCAAAGGAGGCGTGGTGGCAGGGACAGGCTGCTGTTGGCCGCATTGAGTCTGCAGTCAGGAAGCACAGAGTAGACAGGAAGTGGAACTAGGCTATGCAATCTCTCCAGGCCTCCCAGGGACCCACTTCCGTCATTGATGCTCCACTTACTAAAGGTTCCACAACTTTCCAACACAGGGCCATCTCCTGGGGACCCAGTAAGTTTTCAAACACATGAGTCTCTAGTGCAATACTTGTAATTCAATCACAACATCTGGGCTCCCACTGAATTTTTTTTTTTTTTTTTTTTTTTTTGGCCAAGTCCTAAGCATCTGGCTTAGTCACCCTTGGACACAAAGTTCTCCCAAATTCTTCACGTTTTATCAGAGAAATGGTATTGGTGTTAGTCAACCAGGCCTCTCAAACGAAACAGGCCTAAAGGAAGATGTATCAAAGTCAGGCAGAGACTGGAAGACCCCTTCTGGCCGTGCCAAAAGTTGCAAGAAAACTACATGAAGTTGATGAAACTTTTAAAGAACACGCCCTCCTTTTCTTTTTTTACATTACCACGCATGTTGTTTACACGAATCATTTTACGTATGTAAAATAATACAGTTGATATAGTCATATGAAAAAACAACAACCAAGTTGGTAGAACTTCTGCTTTGCTTGTTTGTTTTAAGAAAACCGCAATTTTTAAAATGAAATACCCCCAGAAACAGAAAAAGAGATTATGACATGTTTGTGGAAAACTAGTTCAATATTCCAGAGGAACATTAGACTCTTTACTACACACATGCCACCCCATCTTAGACCTTCCTTTCATCCTTCTGCCCTCTACAAGAGCAAGGATTGTTCTGGAAGACCCAGTAGATGAAGTGGAACTAGCCTTATCAACAACTTGGGATCCAAAGGAAAACTACCCTCTGACCTCACTCCTATGTGGAATCTACATACATTGAGGGCCGAAGCCTGGCTCAGTGGTTAGGCATTTGCAAAACATCTGCAGAGTCCTGAGTTTCAAGCCCAGCAATAATGAGAAGTTGAAAATAGAAAACTTCATGTTGAATGCCATAGAGGCTTAGTGGGTCAACGAGCTGTTGCCAAGCCTGCTCACCTGCGTTCAATCCCAGGGACCCATATGGTGAAAGGAAAGAAACGACTCCAATAAGTTGTCCTCTGCCCCCCACACATGTGGGGCAGTGCACACACACCCCGCCAAAGTTAGCAAATAAATGTAATGAAGCTTTATGTCCTAGTGCTAGAGAGTGTAACGATGGTCACCAGCCACTAAATTTCAGTTAAATAGATTTTCAGGTAATTGGATATGGCTAACAAACATGTACTATGTATAGCAATGTGCTGTCAGAGAAGATTTTGAATATTTCACTATATAGAAATTATAACCGAATACACTCAGTTCCCTGGCTTGATCCTTGCATATCAAAACATCATCTTGTGTGCCTAAATATTGCAATCATTTTTCAATTAAAAATAAAATTTCCACCATTGCCTTTTAGAACTAATAAATAGAATGGTGTCAAATGGCGGCCTGGGTCTGGGTCTGGAATCTTCCCTCCAAATACACTTAAGCACGCCTACCAGTCTACACGCTTAGGTTAACATTTCCAAGTGTTAATCATTAGTGAAAAACAAAACAAAGCAAGACAGAAAACCCCAGAATGAATGACAACAACAAAATCCTGCTACACAGGCCAGAACTAACGCTAGCCTGCAGCCTCTCCAGGGCAATGAGTCCTGTTAAGTGACGTCACTGAGAACTCCCCTGTACAGTTTGGGATCTTTGGGATCAGGTAACACGGCAGCAAAATGGTAAAAGGAAGGATGGTTGCTTATGTCTCGTGGAGTGTCCTTGCTCTTCGGAGGAAAAGATGCTACTGCCTGAGTACTCCAATGTAATATTTCATCAGCTCTCCACTCTGCTCTCGGGCTTGCCCGTAAGGGGCTGGATTGCTGCACTGGCTGCTCTCCAAGGCATTTCAACCAGTTAAGTAGCAAAGGAGCATTATTAAAAAGCATTTTCACATGTGAAGGGCATCGTGATAGGCCCTTAAAAGACAGTTATATGTGCATTTCTGTGAGGTTCGCATTCGGTTTTATTACTTGCGTAGCGTGGATGCAAGAGACAGGAGCAGCTCCACAGCTCACACTCATGTTTACAGCTAAGCTACATAGATTCCCAGTAGATTGAGCAGTATGAAATTCCCAGGATTTGACCCTGGAAGGCAATTTCCCATGATTGAATCTAATATCCACCTTGGCTTAAACAGCATTATTTAAGTTTTCATATTCTGTTTGAATTTCAGGGCACCATAGTTCATGCACTTAAAACACGTATTTTATGTTTCTTCATAAAATTAGACTCAAAAATTAGAAGTAATATTTATATGCTATATTTGAGTGTAAAAACATAGCGGCCTTGGAGATCTTATTGGAAAGAGGGAATTTGGTTTCATCTTGCTGTATGTGAAAAGGCCCTGGGGTTAATGGAAAGATGAAGTCATTATGACAAGAAACAGCAAGGAGCAGGTTACCCTTTGTCAGTTACAATGTACATTCCGTGTCTTTGGGAGGGCAAGTCTGCAGAGAGCTTAGCTTAGCAATGAATAATGCCATGGTGCTCTTAAGGAAGGATAAAATGGCCTGGAGTGTGTGTGTGTGTATTCATTTCTAAATCATTTTTTATTGTTTTCATTGAGCTATACCTTTTTCTCCACTCCCCTCTCTTCCTCCCCCTCACTTTCTACTCGCTCCTCTGACCCCCACGCTTCCAATTTACATAGGAGATCTTGTCTTTTCCCCATTCCTATGTAGATTCTGCAGTACGTCTTTCATTGGCCATGAGCCCCCTCAGCAGTTGCTGCTACCTAAAGACTGTTTTAGAAAGAAAATACAGCGACTGACCTTGAACCAGAGCAGCTCCAAGAACAGCTTTTGATATGTCCAATATCATGATGGTTCTATCTTAATTTTGAAACAGATTTTTACTCTGTAGCTCAGGCTGGCCTCTAACTTTCTCCCTAGCTCAGGCTGGCCTAGAATGATGTTTCTCAAGGGACAGGATTATAGCTGCACACTACCAAGCCTGACCCAATATTTTATTTCTTTTTAAGTCCTCTTGAGAATCCCCAAACCAGTGGAGAGTTGCCTAAGCCATTACACTAATAACAGAAGTGCCCCAAGTGGTGGGGTCCGCAGGCATGGTGCCCAAGTTAGGCCACCATGCCTAGTCGCACGGACCTAGGAGCCAGCCAAGTAGAATTAACAGCTGACTGACCTGAGCACATCACATCTCCCTGTGTTCTGTCTCATTCTCTGCCTCCTTGGTTAGCATGGGACCCGTAGGAATGATGCTTCCTAGGGTACATAATTAAATGCCCTCCCATATATGCAGGGAGCCTAAGCATGGTTATTCCCAATACACGTAAAAGAACACTTGCTACTTTGCAAGCTTTTAGTTACATGAGAGTGCTCTTTTATCCCAAATTTGAGTGATCAGCAGGAAATCTTTGGAAAGTGTGAACTTGCTAAAATTAAAATCTCGCTACAGGGATGGCATGACCTTCTTGTAACCTTATCTTTCAAATTTTACATAAAGCAAACAAAAAATGAAAATCAAAAAAGCTTAATTGGTATGTATGAACAAGACACAGCCCATCAATAAAATATTTGATTAATATACGTATTTGCACATGTATTTTTAAAGTCTGATGTATATATAGGCTGAAGGTTCTCATCTGGAGCAGTGAACTTGTGGATACCTTTCGATTTTTATCATAAAAATACTTTATTGCAGTGTCAAAAATATCTCTACATGAGAGGCTGGAGAGATGGCTCAGAGGCTGAGCACTGGCTGTTCCTTCCAGAGGACCTCTGTTCAATTTTCAGCACCCACATGGCAACTCACACCTGTCTGTAACTCCAGTTCCAGGAGAGTTAATATCTACTTCTGGCCTCTGTGAGCACTATGCACAAAAGTAGTAAACAGATATACATTCAAACAAAACACCAACACACATAAATAAAAAAAAAACCCAAAGAGCATGTATCTACCATTAATCCAAATAAATGAGTATTTTTGAGGTGTTCTAATTTGGATATTTATATCCATGTCCTTATTAACGCATTAGATCAATTTCATATCACACATACCAAGCACTCCTTTATCTGTGAAAAACCTAATACAGAGCTCGAAAGGAAGACAAGAAATTTCTAGCACAACCTGCAGCAAAACTGTTTCTTTTTGTGTAATCGTGTTGTTAGTTGGGACTTGACTTTCTACCTCGAAATTCTGTATTCCGGGTACCTGATGTTCATTGCTGTCATTTTGACCACAAATATTTGCCTCATATCTATTAAATTACAACTTTCTGAAGAAAAAAATCTTTTATTTGACTCCTTGCAATGCTTTTCCATACTTCTCAGCATGGAGTTATGTATTTACTGATTTTACAAAAACTACAAGAGGTGTTATTATATTTTTGTAACACAAATATTATTTCTGTTATCTTGATGCTGTCTTATTTGGTTATCTTACCACCCCTATTTAAATTAGACACATACATTTACACATTGTTTGTATATTTGAAAACAAATACCATACATCCTTAAATGATTTCATTCCTCTTCTGTTTCTTCCCATGTTTTTACAGCAGCATCTTTTAGAGAAGTGACTGGTCCAAACAAAAGACACATGTCTTTATATCAATACTTAACATAAACCTTGGTTTCCTTGACTCTGGGTGTGTGGACCCTTACTTTTCTTCACTCTGACCAAACACCTGGCAGAAACAAAAAGGAGCGAAGATTCACTTGGCTCACAGTTCCAGAGAGCCTGTCCTGTTGTGGCCGGAAAGGTATGGGGGAAGGCATAGCCACGTTCCTTCAGCATAGGCCAGGAAGCCGAGAATTGGGAACCAATCCAGGAGACTACCTTCAAAGACCCACCCCTAGTGACCTAATTTCACCAGCTAGGTCCTACCATCCTGATATGCAAAATATCCCCCACCTAGGAGAAAACAAAGGCTCAGAACCTTAGTTTGTGGAGGGACTATTTTTGCACAAGTGTAGCCATTGAACAGTTTTGTGGAATGGTTTGCAAGTTTACAGATAGGTACCACCTCCACCCGGGGTCCTGTGCTCAGACTGGTCAGCTGACCTCTAGGCCTCCTGTCCTCCTCAACAGAGGTCCATAAACCCAGCGATACTGAATGAGTCAGGTGTGGACCTAGTTGCTTGGGGCTTCTTTATTTTCCCAGGGGTGGCGGGTAGAATTGGGGTTGGGGGATGGGAGGAAAGTGAGATGGTGTCAGGTGATCTGCTTACACAGCTCAAGTCTAACAGGGCAAGTAATTACCACTCAACAAATGTTAGCTGTTCTTTCAGTACTTCCTATTTAATGGAAAGCAAACAGTCCATGCAGCACCAGAAGAAAATTTAATTAAAACTTACACCAGGCACGCATAATATCTATCACACATCAAGCTGCCTTAAGTGTCTGTCACCTCAGATCTTGATTTCTCCATGCTTGCTCCCGTTCCCACCAGCAGCCTTGCCACTTCAGGGCCAGGAAAACCAAGGTCCTAGTCCCTTCAAAGCCCGTGTAGGACTGCCGAGACGAAAGAAATGGGCGGAAGAGTAGGAACAGACGAAAGAAGTCAAAAAAGGGAGGAGGGGAGAAGGAAAGAAAAGAGGAGGAAGGGTCAAAACTCAGCATTGCAGAAACATTAAATATTCACAAATGATAACTGCTCAACAAAACGCAAAGCTATATAATTGTGTAGTTGACGATAACTAGTTTTGTAATGGATTTACTTCGAAAAATGAATTAACAGTAAGAATGTAAAGAAATGAGGTGGGGGGTGGTGGTCATGTAAGGAGCTTTGGGACACGCTGTCTTCCTGCCCAGACTTTCCAACTTTGGCGTTCTACTTGTCCACTCATTTGAATTAGACAGAGAAAATATCTTAGTAGGGGGTCTCTAATGATTAGTCTCCCTTCTTCCCAATGACTGCATTAAGCTCAGCATCAGATCAGACTGAGACCTCTGATGTGTCACTATTAGCTGTCATGAGGAACTCTTCTCTGAGCCTTCAAACAAAGCGCAACACGGCACCCCTGAATCAGAGTGAATAAATGTCATATCGTAAATATCTAATGTGGGACAGTATCAGGCACCCCCTCCCTTATTTCTTCGTTCAGAGCCATCAGATTGCAGGAGTCTCAGATCTAGTCATTTCTCCAGCCCCACTGAAGTCCGTGGGGACACCTTGCATTTTCCACCTTCTCCCTTTATCTAAGGTCCTGGGATGCCAAATCCGGAACGCGCAATCGAGAGTCACACAGTTTTTTGAAGTCAGGGGAGATGCAGAGGCGAGGTCTCCAACTGCACCTAGGACCTGCTTGAGCTGGGTGCCCGCTGCCTGTGCGCGCGCAGGCGGCCAGGCGAGCTACAACCGCGGAGCCGAGCGCCCCCTCCCTGCTCCGCTCCCCCTCCTCCTCCCGATACAATGACTGGGCCGGAACAGCGCATCCGCCGAGCCTCATTGGCAGGGCCGCCCCGGCCCCCGGAGAGGCGACGGGCGGGGGCAGCACAGAGAGAGAGGAGGAGAGACCGGGCTGACAGCGGCCAGAGGCTGGACCGAGGGACGCGCGGACACTCGGAAGGCGGTTCCGGGCTCATCCACCTACTGTAGGGATCCTGGTGTGGACGCCGGGCCGGGGGATGCTGCGGGCTCTGGCCGCTCGGCTAGCCGCCGCGGAGTTGCATTGCGTGGCTCCGACGCTGAGCCCAAGCCTGGGCGGAGAGGAGGAGGACCGAGAGGAAGACAGCCGCCGCGGGGGAAGGCGCCGCGCGCGGTGGAGTTGCGGGACTGGCGTGGAGCGGGTTCCTTGGGTCCCGCGCGGAGCGCAGCGCAGACAATAAAGTAGCAAGGCGACAGCGGCGCGCGCCGGAGGGAGGAGGCGGCTGAGCAGGTAGGTGGGCGGCTGTCCCGGGGATGTCGGAGCGCGCTGTCACTGGAGAAGGAGGCCGAGATTCACCTCAGGGGCTCGGAGTGCGCCCCCCGAGCGGCGCGCAGGTTGGGGACCCGCAGAGAAGGTCCCCTATCTCCTGACACCGGGAAGCCCCGCCCCAAGGCTCACGGGCTGGTGTAGCCTGGACTGGAGTTCCTAGGCACTTGGCGCCGCTCTTTGGTGGCTCTGGCGGTGTGGTGACAGGAAGTTTGGCGGGTTCAAAGCTTTGATGCTGGTGGGGTTTGAGAACGCTCCACCAAGGACTGTGCGCTCTTTGCTCTGGTGGGAGGTAGTGAGAGAACCTTTGAATCCCAGACCCTGATGCCCGGAATTGCTCTCCGAAGGCGTTGGGAGGAGCAGGGGGTCCCTGGCGTTAGCCGAGTACACCCAGGGTTTGGGCTGACTGCCCTTTGTAAATAGGCATGTCACAGCCTAGATGCGACTGTATTGGAGAGGCTGTGTGCGTGTGAACCGCTCCCTGTCAATTTTTCTGGAGTATTTCACTTTTTATTTTCATCCCGGGAAGGCATATTTAGCCCTAATTTGAGAAGTGCTCTTTCGTTCGGGCTAGAAGCCAAAGTCTTCCTTTGCATGGCGCTCTTAAAGATGCTCCTGATTAGAGCTGAGTCCCATTTACAAAGGGGTAGAGCTGGACTCCAGTCTTCCCCGAGTCTGAGAATTCAGTGGCAGGAGGAGGTCTCTCTCTCTCTTTCTCTCTCCTTTGTGTGGCCGCTTCCTTCCTTCCAGATGTGAGAGGGTTGGGCTGGGAGCTTCTGGGTGCGGTAATAATTATCCTGAACATTCCTGAGATCTGCTAGGACTTGTAAACATACCAGAGCTAACTCCTCTGAACTTTGCGGGCTGACTTGATGTGTTTGCCGGTACCCAGAGGGCCGCGACTGCAAGGTGGCCCCTTGAGGAAGAAAGACGCCGCGGTGCTGACAGCCACAGTCTCAGGCAAGCTGCGTGATTCTTTTAGGGTTAGCCTGAGCTTGCCCCAGAAATGTAGCAGCCAACTCAGAGGATGTGTTAAAGATTACAGGGCAATCCCTGACATGCTGATTCTTGTCCCAATGGGAGTGGATTTGAGGAACTTCCAAAGCCAGTGTCTGGAGGGGAAGGAAAGCCTCTCCGCCTTCCTTAACCCCCTCAAGCCGCTCTTTGATCTGTCATATGCAGCCGCCTGCTGAAAAGAACGGGGCAGCTCTGTGTCAGGGAGCCTGGCAGGCCCTTTGCAGGCATCATGACTAGCCCACGAGATGGCAAACCCTAGAGGGAGGTTAAGGACCGTGCCACCGAGTCTACTAGCAACTCAGCTAATTTCATTTTCGTCTCTTTAGCAGAGCAGGGTCACTAGAAGGGACCCCAGTCAACGTTCTTTTAATGATTATGTTGAACAAGCCAACAAGCCAACAGCAATAGCCACCTTGTCGTTTCTTTTTCATAAATTTAAGTTGGCATTTAAGAGTTGATGAAGAATCAAGAGTTCTGTGTATTTTTGTTCCCAAGTTCAATGTTAGAAAATCATTAGCAGGTTAATCTGTAAACAACTGCAGGCATATATACGCAAAAAAATCTTAGAGTGGTACATGTATTTCCCAGAGGAGGTCAAGAAAAATTCGGGGCTTCTTATATTAGAAAAGGTTTGTCATTTCTTCAGGACATTGTGCATGTATTAACCGAACAGTTTATTTGCTTGTATTTGTTAACATGAGTGGAAAATATTTGGGTAGGACAATGGTGGGCAATGAAGAAATCTACCTCTAACACATTCACAGTGAAGTTTGGCTTTCATTGTCCGCCAACCTTTCAGAAGGTCAGGCTTTCAGGACATGTAAATTCTTGCCCCTGTCATAACTCTGCAGATTCACACGTTTCCATTCTAGCTGCAGAAAAGTTAAGGGGCCCATTGTAGCAGGTACAGAATTAAATTTGAGCCTACAACGTGTGGGCGGAGCTAACTTCACAGCCAGTCCAGACTGTGGGACAGGGTGTGAGAAGAGCTGCCTGGTCTCAGAAGTATTTGCCACTTCTAGTCTCTGTTTCTAGGAAAACTTGGGACTCCTGGTTGCCCATTTGGTGGCAGAGATTTAATTAACACTTTGCATTGCCTTTGCGGGAAGAGAAAGGAAATTTTGGCTAACTGACAATACAAACAGGGAGCATGGAAGGCAGCTAAAAATGCCTGACTGTCATATCCAATCTGCGATAATTTTCAAAATTACACAATTATCTTAGCACATGTAAGCAAAGGCTTGAAGCTTATACTACAAATGATCGCTTTCTCTTCCTCCATCTGCCCTCCCCCTTTCCTCCCTCCCCCTTTCCTCTCCCTCTCTCTCTTTCTCTCTCTTCCTTTCACTTAACATTTTTATTTTTGTTTTAGATAATCTTTTTCTTGGCAATAAATTAATTTCTACAACCTTAGGGCTCCCCGCCCCCCACACACTTCTCTTCTAGTTAACATGGATCCTAGGCTATCATAAAGATGTCCCAAGATGGCATTTTTTCTCTTATAAAAACCAACTTGGTAATTTGGGGGCCAAACTTACTTTATTTTGTAAACTGCCTTCCTGAAATGAGAATGTCCAAAAAAAAAAAAAAAAGACAAATTCTTCCTTATGAACTCAATTTCTAAACCTTATCTCACAAGACAGTGTGTTTCAAAATGAAGGACATATGCTCTATTTACTGGTCACAACCAATATTAAAAGACTATATGACAGGCCGGGCGGTGGTGGTGCACACCTTTAATCCCAGCACTTGGGAAGCAGAGGCAGGCGGATCTCTGTGAGTTGAAGCCTAACCTGGTCTACGAGAGCTAGTTCCAGGACGGGCTCCAAAGCTACAGAGAAAGCCTGTCTCGAAAAAACAAACAAACAAACAAACAAACAAACAAACAAACAAGAGACTATATGACAAGAGACTGGCTCCATGATAAGTTGGTACAAGTTCTGTGGCTTTATGGAACTTTGAGTAAGATTTAGGGGGTGGGAGAGATGTACACATTTGGGGCTACAGCATAACATGTCATTTGCTGTGAGTTACTGTCAGAAGTTTAAGTGCGCTGCTACGGAGGGTGTGTATCTATCAGTACTGTTTTGTTAAGTGGGAAATACAGTTTTAAGTGGATTCAGGACACTTCATAGACAGCACAAAGGCGCTATGTCTTTTCCTGTGTATTGGTTATGATATTAGCAGGTGGGATGTACTTTGCTTAGAGATGAAAAACAACTTCAAGATCTGGTTTCTTACCTTTCAAAGAGGATTCCAGGATACAGGACAGAAAAGCAGGGCTTTTAAAAACTGAGGTGAAGGGCTTTGGTCAGAGGGGCAACAGCTAAGGAAGGCAATGGTGTAAAGACTCAGATAGGACCTGGGTCAGTTCCAGAAAGAGGTGGCCACCAAATCTCTCTCTCTTCCCTGTCTTCCCTGCCATACTGTGTTATCTCTTTCCACCATAAACCCCTAGCCATAGGCTTCACAGAAGGGGTCACTTGATGTTGAACTTCTAGCCTAACAAACTGCAAAACTTTCTTTGTAAAGTCTGCAGGAAAAAAAAAAGTTCAGTCTGGATGACTTCTCTGGAGGATGCTCCTGTAATAAACGAATTCTGGAGTAGAGACCTAACTACCCAGACCATGTGACCTGTCCCATGAATACAGTTGCAAGGAAAGAGAACTGTACACTGAGATCTGGGGTGGGTGCTTCAGCAGAGTTACCAGGAGCCTGATGAAGACAACTGACTCCTCTTTTCTTTGATGTCTTGTGTAATAGGAGTGGAGCTAAGCTGTAGTTTTACAAATAGGTTATCAATATAGTTTTTCATGTGTATAAAGGAAACCCAGCTGCCTCTGAACGTGGTCAATATCAGGGCTTATGAAATCAAAGTATAGAGCAACTGAAATTGATACGACGCTGCTGCTTTCAGAGAGCCCTGAGAGAGGAAAGTGTACACACATGAATTAAATATCCACCATACACCCAAACTCCTCTTATCGGGGATGACCATGCTTGGTTCGGCATGTATGGGCAGATCTTCGAAGGCATTTATTTTAAATCTATATTTTTATTCTAATGTGATGTAAATTATTTAAGCTGGTCTCGGAGATTATTTGGAGAGCGCACCCCCCTTCAGTCCCAGGGCCAAATGAGTAGTCTATTGTGGGACTCTTTACCCTGAGCTATTTATTTGGGGCTGTGTTACTTTGCCCTTGGGGGATACACCGCTTCTAATTGTCTCCTGTCACTTCATATACAATTAACCAGTGGGAAGAGAGCCCTAATTGTGCCTGGTTGTTAGGATAATGCTCACTCACAGCAGAGGGTTCTTAGAAGTAGGTTGATCATGCTGACTTGCCTTGGGTCAGTCCTGATTAATATCTGTGCCTCCAGTATGGATGGTAAATTATGTAGTCACCCTGCCTAGGAGGCTATTATGGAGGGCTGTGCTTAGGGATTGTGTAACAGTTTAAATTGTTTGATAAAGCATTCCTTCTACTAGGAAGAGCTAAGTGATTTTGCTAGAGGATGTATGGTCACATGACATTAAAATGCTACGGTAGTTTTGAACCAGGGATTGCTCTGCCCTCAAGGAATATTTGTCAATGTCCAAGAAACTTGTTGGTTGTCTCCATTTGGGAACAATGTCAGTGGAATCTAGTGGGCATAGGGCTGGCCCCTCAGAAAAGTCTACAGGACACTGGACACCCTGTACCGAAGAACTGCCCAGTCCCAGTGTTTGTGGGATGTGCTTGGGGAATCCTTTGATGAGTGACATTGTAAGGACAGGGAGAAGGTGATGGCTGCTTTCAGCTGTCAACTTGGAAGGATCTGGAATCACCTGGGGAGGGATTCTGGGTAAGAGATTAGGTTAGTCCAAGGCCTTTCCCTGAGGGATTTCCTTAAATAAGTTAGTTGAAGTGGAAAGATCCATCTGAATGCAGGTCGCACCATTTCAATAAAAGGGTGCCAGGTTGAAGGAAGATGATCCTGGCATTGTTCTCTGTTCCTTTGCTGTGATGTGATGTGACCAGCTTCCTCTCCATGATGGATTCTATCAAAACCATGAGCCAGGAAGAAAACCCCTTCTCCCTTAAGTTGCTTTTTGTCAGGGTATTTGATAAGCAGCAAGAAAGCAGCTGAGATGGAGGGGAAGCATTTGAAGCAAGAGGGTGATGCTATATGGGTGTTCATTTTGAGATCATTATTAGGCTTTATATTTGTAACATTTAATCTTTTGTATGTGTGAAACAATTTTTAAATAAATTTTAGACTAGATGTGTTCACCAGGACTAAAGGACCAAACTCCTAATGACATAACCGTAAAGGCTCCATAAACAATAGAACTAAGGGCAACGGTATCGACTCATACTCAGCTATGCTGAGAATGGTTCAGCTATGGCCTTGAAATGTTCGTTACATGCAGGTCTTGTTTTAGTCTGCTTTCTGTTACTATAGCGAAATACCTGAGGCTTGGGGGGGTGTATGTAAGGCAAAGTTGACTCAGGTCAGGATTCTCGAGGCAAGAGCATTGTGTGGGTTTATGCCTAACTTTGACGAGGACATCAGGGCAGACAGCAAATGCTTGTGTGTATGAAGGGGATGTGTGTGAAAAAGAGAAGACACAGGCTGGATAAGGAGCCATAATGGGAAAATCCATCTTTTTTTTTAATATAGCAACTCATATACATATATATATATATATATATATATATATATATATATATATATATAGCAACTCATTCTTGCAAGAACTTACTCCTCGAGGCCTTCCAAGCACCTTGACTCCAGGGACCTAATTTCCTTTTGGCCTCATGTCTTAATGGTTCTACTACTTCTTGGAACTGCCCGACAGGGAGTGATGCTTCTAACACATGAACCATTATGAGACATATGAGACTTAAAGCATATTCAGACTGTAGAATCCCTGCTTTCACCCCTTCTATGACCGAGAAAGCTCATTCTAAGGTTATGACTGGAGTCACATCACCCAGTTTTTATTGAGTAACCAGACTCAATGTTGCTCTAGTGTTATCTAGAGAAGCGGAGTTATTGGTAGGAATGCTGGTTCTGTGTCACGTGACCTTCTGGTATACTACAACCAGCTCCCTAAAGGAACTCTGTTGCTTACTCTACATGTGTTTTAAACAAGGTGATCCGAGTTCCTGCTGTATTCGGCTTCTGTTAGGTTAAAATGATAAAAATACTGCCTGATCTTGCTACTGTACAGAACCTATACCAAACTGAGGACAGGCTGTGGCTCTGTGTTACAAGGCTTGCCTAGCATGTTCCAGGCCCTGTGTTGGATCCCAGCCTGCAGGGAAGGAGCAACAATGGTCAGAGGAAGGGTCTCAGCATCATCAGTCTGTGACACTGGCTTACAGTGACATTCCTCTCTACAGAGTACGTCTCCTGCCTGGCGACGTCAGCAGCATTCAGGCAACCTCCACAGGTGCCCTGAGCCTGTTAAGGTCTCTCACACAATGTCGCCTTCATCCTCACCCCCCCCTGAAGTCACCCACATTTACAAGGGGAGCCTTAGCACTGGAAAGATCCAGGGTTTCTTCAGTCACACAGCTAGTGGGTGACAGGCTTAGAGGTGGGTACATGCTGCCACTTTGCTCCAGAAGACTCCCTTCTTTATTGTCCCAACACTTAGTGCAAGAGCCTGACTCTCCCTCCAGAAAAAGCTCACAACAGACCTACCGTGTGCCCTGTGCTTTCTCCTCCACTGTTATCTATAAAAAACATTCCTGTGTGGTCCGACAGTAGGGATGTGTAAAGGGCCACAAGTACTACTGCTAATGCAACCTTTGTAAGAAGCAAGGGCAGATATTCTTTTTGGTTTTGCTGAATAACCCTTTAGCAGAGTAGAGTTTTCAGCCATGCAATTTGACATGGGCAGTAAATATGAAACCCTCCCAGACCAGCTTTTAATATTTGCCTGCACTAAGGAGGCCCCTGGCCTTGCAACTCACCAAGCAGCCTAGACAGTTATTGGAAATAATTATGCCTCTGCCACAGCGTGCGGCCCCATCACAACCCTCCTGAATCCAAAGGCCTTGCTGGAAATCCCAGCATCCATCTTCCAGCTGGTGCTTCCAACAGCCAACAGTGTCTGTGGGGGGTGCACACAATAGATGGGGCCAGGAATTGTTCTTAGCTTTTCCTGGTTGCACCTGACTGAGCCCATTCCATCAATTCTGTCATTGCAAGAGAGCAGAAGGGGCCATATGTGAGCAGAATGCCAGGCACCCACAGGTACAGAGCTCAAACAGCTAGCTCAGGTCCTGCGTTATCCAAATTCAGTGCTGGGGCAGAATTCTGCTAGATGAAGGAGGAGCTGGGGAGAAAAGAGGTGAGCTGTGGTCTAGAATTGGCAGTAGCTAGAGAATCAGGACAGAGGATACGGTTTGACAGTAGCGAACTAGCCTTACATGTGCAAAGCCCTGGGTTCTCCTCTTAGCAATGCAAGAAATAGGGAGGGGGGAGGAATGTTGGAAAAATCAGTAAGGCAGGGTTCACATCCCACCCTAGCAGTAGGGTGACATGAGGTGTCGTGACTACCTTTCTGTGTTTGTCAAATGGTGGTGACACCACAGCCTGGAAAGTTAGAATTACATGTATGCACACACTTGTTAGAGCAATAAACTTTCGCAACTTTAGCATTTTTTTTTAACGTTCCCAGATAAATGTTCTTTGTAAGGTGACCGTGTCAGTGAAATCACTTGCTGTCCAGTCAAAATGGCATTTGGTGTGACAGGCTATATCAAATAGCTGTCCTGTATTGAGGAGCGTTTCAAAACAGGAGAGTGTGGCTTCTGGATACATCAGAAGACACAGGGGCATTTGAGGCCATCACACACGCTTACGTTGGCTCCATTCAACTGTGTGAAGTGAAAACCAGGGTCCTGATAAACTAATGAAAGCCATGTGTCCCAGACTGGGAACACAGAACCTTGTCCCAGCGAGGCTGTAAGCCTTAAATTGAGCACATAGCACAGTTATTTGCTCCAACTGTGTTAAATTAATTCAATTTGTATTTTGAAGACAGAGAGGGGAAAAAAAACCCCATGTTTTTAATCTACCTCCATGGCTGCAGTCTTACTAAGCCTTCACCAGTTTGCTGGAGGCAGAGTGTGACTCAGACAAAGAGGAAGGTTCTGTTTTGCTTTGTGTTTGTTTGTTTCGTTGTTTTTTGAATGATTCGGCTACTGTGGGCGGTTCTAGTCATGAGTGAGTCTCGTTGGATTCTCCAGCTTAATCTTCCTTGAAATTCACATAGAAAAAATACCCTGTGTAAATCTCACGGAAAATCTGCAAATATCCTCATGAAAAAGGATGGTTGGAAACTGACCGCTTGCCAGAAAGCACACACGCGCCTTGACTGATGCTTTTGCTATACAATCAGAGAGAGGTACAAGATCGACTTCCCTCAGACAGTGCTTTTTTTTTTTCTTCCCTGTACACAGTTTCCTTTCTGTCACTACTGTCTAGGAACCAGCAATACCTTTCACCTAGCACGTTATTTTCCAGAGGATTAAGACCTACCCCTTGTAGTCACATTATCTTTTGCTTGACCTATCTGTAATTGGCACATGCTTGTTTCGTTGGATTGTTTTCCTAACCTGTTAACGTGATGACTTTCCCCCTGTACTTATCTTTATTATGATAAATATCCCCTATAGTTCCTTATTGTCGTCTTGCTCTTTGGCAGCCGAATGGTATGGGATTCAGTGCCTCTTCAAAAATAGCGACCAACTTTGAGTCTCTTACGGCCGTGCACACACCTACCACCCCTCCAGGAGACAGAGGAAGGTGGGTCAGTGTGAGTTCCAGGCCAGCCTCTAGTACACCCGGAGACCCTGCCTCAAACATAAATAAATAAGGGGCCAGTGACATATCTCATTTTGCAGAGCGCTCGCTCAGCATGCACCCTAGAAAACAAAGGGTGGTGGTGCGGGCCTGTAATCGCATCACCTGGAAGACAGAACTAGAAATGCCAGACATTCAAGGCCATTCTCTGCTACCCAGTGCTGTGTGACAAAACTTTCCCTGGGGAGATGCAACACACACACACACACACACACACACACACAC
>NW_004949099.1:11758855-11804378 GCF_000317375.1 Microtus ochrogaster | reverse complement strand
AACTTGATGAGTTTTATTGGGGTCATTTACAGGAATGTGGGTGAGAGGTTCCTTACAGGAGCAGAAATGATGCAAAGACAGCTGCATCACCAAAGCCCACCCCAGCTTGAGTGACAGCTCTCAAAGCTGGGAACCTGGAGCACACTGCACAGCCTACAGGCTGCTCAACTATTTGGAGAGTGCCCTTTCCAAGTGACTCAGCTTCTAAACTTCTGACAGTTCCAAGGCAATGGATTTGATCTTGGTCTTCTTTCCGGCTTTTCCTATCTGAGTGATATGTAACCGTTTCCTCCGAGACTGGAATATTACATCCTGCAGGGAAGTTCTTCAGTCGAACAACTCAAAAATAGCTTTGGAAGTTCCTGAAACTGACCAGGTTCTCTAGACTCCCTCCTGCCAGAGTAAGCAATGGAAGCTCAGAGTTCCTGTCAGAGGAAGGGAAGTCCAATCGCCAAAAGGACTCAGGCAATCCAAGTTTGAAGACAGCTGTGAGGTCAGACAGCTGCCTGGAAGAAGCAGAAACCTGGCAAACTGCCGGAAGAGGTTTAGACCACCTGAAACACCTGGAGAGGACACTCTCTAGCCTGTTGAGCTGTCTGCAGGCTGTGCAGTGTGCTCCAGGTTCTCAGCTTTTGTGAGCTGCCACCCATAATGGGGTGGGCTTTCGTGACACACCTGTCTTCGAGTCTCCGCTCCTGTAAGGAACCCCTGGCCCATATTCCTGTAAGTAATTTAAGTAAGTAACTGTACTTACTTAAATTGTTTCTTATTGGGACTTCTAGCCTGCAAATAGTGACATGGAGACTTATTACTAATTATGAAAGCTTGGCTTTAGCTTAGACTTTTTCCCAACTAGCTTTTCCGAGTCAAATTAGCCCGTCTCTATTAATCTGCTTTCTGTCTCATGACCCAGATACCTTCGCTTTGTACCATATGTCTGACTTCTTCAGAGTCTCACTTGCACCTTCTGGCCCTTTCCTTGCTGTGTGTCTTCTTTATTCAAAATGCTGACTTCTCTATTGCTAATTCTGGTCAGCTAGTCAGTTGCTGTGTCCCCCTGATTCAAAGTAAACTTCATTGACAGTCTGGAGTGTTACAGTGTGATCAAAATATCCAACAACACTTCTCCCTTTCTGTCTAAATAAAAAGGGAAAGGTTTTAACTCTAGCATAGTAAAACTAGATACAATAAGAACAGTTATCAGGTAAGAATTATATACATAATGTCCATTCCATTTGTATTTGACAGATTTGGAGACATTACTCTATTATCTATCCTATCTCAGTGAGTTCAAAGTTTTATGTAGAATTTGTTTATCATAGCTTGTATTATAATCCTAAAAATATCTTTTTAGACCTAAAACCGTCTTCTTAGATAAACAACTTAGACCTCTATATCTCTCATCTTAATAAACTTTACATCTCTTATGTACGTTTCTTTTTTGAATTGATAACCAGGAAAACTGTAACTATAACTATCTAGTCTTCAACCCCATCAAAGATCTGAGAAGGATATAATATTACTTGAGTAAACAGGAAGAGCAGAGCAAGCAACTTCCAAAGCTATAGATAGGACAGAAACAGCTGTCTGCCTGGACAGTCACCCAAAGTTCTTCTGCAGGGTTGGGGCATCCATCTTTGTCCTACAGGCATAGAATATCTGACAGACTTTTTTGTGAAGCAGGAATTTTGAAGGACTTTCCTACCTTGTTGTGGCAAAGTTCAGCAGTCACCTTCTTTTGTGTTCTGCTTATCCAGTTTGGACAGCATACTGTCAGCAGTCCAGCCAAGGGAAGTTTCTTGTCCAATGGCTAACTTTGCCACAATGAAAGCAAACTCCATATGGAGGTTTTTCAATGCCTGTCATCCTTTTTTTGAAGTAAATTGGTGCTGCCAGGAACAGACGTGTCTCACTGTCATGAAAAGTCTTATGTTATTAAAAAATCTTAAATGCCATATTCTGAAGTGTTTCTAAAACATCTTAAATGCCATATTCTGAATGTTTCTGAAGTGTTTGAAGACTACCTATCTATCTAAAATATTCTGTTTAACCTTGAAAACATACCTAACATGATTGCAAGTTTGAATATTATAGATGCCATCTACTAATCTGCATTTTAAAATTATTCTAAATAGTTTATAATAATAACTTTTAAGGACTAGAAATTTACATTACATTGTTAAATGAGCCCATCTGAGACTAGAAAGTGAAAGGGTTTTTTTTTTGTCCTGATGAGCCTCTTCACAGACACAATAATCCAAATCGAACTGAATTAGAAAAGTCCCAGGTTTAATGGATGCCAGCACTCCTGGGTGTGGGGAAGACCAGGAAAACCATGGAGGGGGGAATGGAAGATGGAGAGAACATGTGTTCATTCTCTGGGGGGGGGGCAGTTTAAGTATCCTGTGCGAGTGGTCTCTGGGAAGGGGATCACCGTTAGGCGGGCTTTCTTGGAGGTGGAGTCTGGGCTGTGGCAACTCCCAGAGGAGGGGGCCTGGAATGGAAAGTTTCATACAAACATTCCAGACTCCCTGGACCCAATCATTCCAGACTCTTTGCATATAAGGATGTCAGTGGCTGGGGTGAAGCTTCCAACCAAACAGAAAGTTATATCCAGCTCCTTGTCCAAAACTTTTCCTAGTTTTCTCTATTACATTCTGCCACATGGCTGGGTTACTCCTACTCTGTACTGAATGTCTGACTTCTTTGGAGTCTTGCTTGTCTCCCTAATCTTTCCATTCTGTGTGACTTCTGTATCGAAATTGCTGGCTTCTCCATGGCTAATTCCAGTCAGCTAGTCAGTTGTTATACCCCCCCCTGATTCAAGGTGAACTTCATTGGCAGTCTGGGGTGTCACAGTGCAATCAAAATGTTCTACAGCAAGAACCCTCTCCCCCCAAAAACCTCACTAGTTTATGAAGTTGGACTTTGGTGTTATCTGTACTTTGGTCTGTCATGCTTCTCCATCTAGAGTTAGCAGATATGTGTGTTACATCTGCCTAGGAAAAGTCTTGTCACACAACACACAGTGAATTTCATGTCAGCCTGGAATTCATGAGACTCTGTCAGTAAATACATAAACAAATCCACAGATTTTTGCTTTCCAGCAATGAAGCTCCATAGACTAGTTAGCAGACATCTGGCAGCTTGCTTAGAACCACATGCTTAGGATCTTGGCTGAGTGGTCCAGCACCCTGGGAACTGAGCAGGATGACTCCTCACCTTTCACCAGGGATAAGATGGAAGTGGAGCAGATAGACCTAGGATTTGAACCTGAAGGCAGGTCCCTAGCTGCACAGCACCTCATGCCAGGTATTAACTTGAGTTGAGTTGCTCCTCTAGGCCCTTTGAGAAGTCCTGGTTCTCCCTTTGCTTTGAAAGGGATTTGGGGTGGGGGAAGGGGTGGAGATTAGATCTGCACATCTTTGATGCAGCATTCTTGGCATCTTTTTGGACAGGTGGAGTTCTGCTGAGTCCTGGGTTCCTAGACAGCTTCTGCATAGTTGCAGTTTCTGAAAGTCTTAACTTGTGAGTTTAGCTCTGGAGCCTGGGGCTTTGGGAAGGAATTTAGAATTTCCTACATTATGATTAAGTAGCATATTTGAGAAACCTGCAATCAGAAGAATGATTGGTGAATCTATGATGCAGACGTTGGGAAACGTTTTTTCAAAGGATGGAATCCTTACTCTATTGGGTTTCTCAGGTCATGTTGTCCAGGTTGCAATTACTTCTCAACTCCGCCTTTGTGGAACTAGAGAGTCAGTAAATCAAATAAGGAGTGCAGGGGAAGGGGAGATGGACTAGGCTTTGGGAGTTGACAGATTTCTGCTCACACTTCACTTAATGGTTGAGAAGAGGTCTGAGAAACGAGTCATGGGTAAATTTTGCCCTGCTCCTATCTCCGAGTGCACTTACACACGCCTCGACTATACGACTCAGCTGGACCTGCTTCTTAATGCAATCAAAGGGTTCTTTAAATGTGTGATGAATGAGACTGTTGTATAGTAAACCCTTGTGTAAGTATGCATGTGTATAGGTGTGTGTGCATGTGTGTAAGTGTGCATGTGGAGACCAGAACACAGTTTTGGATGCCCTTCCTTCCTTCCTTCCTTCTTTCCTTCTTTCCTTCCTTCCTTCCTTCCTTCCTTCCTTCCTTCCTTCCTTTCTCTTTCTCTTTCTCTTTCTCTTTCTCTTTCTCTTTCTCTTTCTGTCTGTCTGTCGTTCTCTTTATTTTTTTAAGACAAGGCCTCTCACCGACCTGCAGCTTTCCTGACAATAAGCTTTGCTTCTGTTTATTTTTATTTTGTATGTGTGTAGCATTTATGTGTGTTGTGTGCATATGTATCCAAGAGCGTGTGTGTGTGTGTGTGTGTGTGTGTGTGAGTGTGTGGTGTGTGAGTGTGTGTGTAGAGGCCCAGGGTCAGTGTTAGCTTGTGGCTCCAGATGATGGCGGCCAGAACCTTAGGTGAGGTGTATTGTTCTGCCATTGAGTGCCAGCAGATTGGCACTTGACAGTGTGTGGAATCTTCTACTTTTAGCAGCAGCAGGAACATTTAGTGTCACAGTTCCAAGTGTGACACTCCCAGGCCTCTGGATAGTAACTGGGGACACAGTTCTTGACCCTAAGTCCTTGGTACTGGACCGCTCCCTGGGACACCGTTAGCAATGCGCTGTCTTTGGTTCTTACAGCCTTCTCTGCATGTCCACGTCCTTTGTCACCTCTGCTGCCTCTGCCTGGTGTCTCTGTCCCCTCCTGCTAGTACTGCCTCTGTGCTGTTTACTGAACTGGCTGTTGCTGCTGCTCCTTCTCAGTGTTCACCACCTCAGCCCTCTCTGCTTACAACAGAAGTCGGAAGTAGGCAGTGGAAGGGCCATTCGGAAAAGCCTCTTACTGGTTCTAATTGTGTGACTGAGGCAGCCCCAGAGGTTGAGTCCTGGCCGAGTCCATTCAGAGGTGAGACAAACAGCCTGCTTATATAGGCAGCAGAGGACAGCAGAAAAGATGTTCCCACAAGCCACGGTACTGTCGTTCATGCAAATGAAGGATTGTCTCTAAACAAGTCATAGTTCTTTTCCAGAGCCTTCAGGGAAGTGTGTCCTCATTGGCATGGATGAAAATGGCCAATAGCATCCTTTGAGGCTTGTAGTGAGGAGAAGACTGGGGAACTGTTTGAGACATTCAGGCTGGGACAAACCTTCTGGAGCCAGAGTTGTATTTTGGCAGTAAGTTGCTGTGGTTAACATGTAGCTTCCTCAAGGCATCCGTGCAACATTCGAAGCAGCCAGGCTGCCTGGTTCAAGATAGCCTTCCCAGCAGCTGTCAGGAAATCAAATTCCCTGAGAACTTCAATGTCTTACTTCATTTAATGAAAAATAAAATTAAGAGGGTTCCGGGATACTTGTAGCAAAGGCCTACCATTAACGTTGGTAACTCTTTAACAGTGTTTAACAGTGCTTGACAGTGCTTCCCTCCTGTCCTAGTGCCCCAGGGAGACTTGGGTTCCTTTGATGTGTTCTATAAGAAGGGCACTCTAAATAACAATAAAAGAGTGCACACTAGTAATCATAGCACTGGGGTGGAGGCAGGAGGATTCAAAGAGGTCCAAAATCATCACTACTCAAGGGCATAGTGATTTGTAGGCCAGCCTAGGCTACATGAGACCTATCTCAAACTAGCCAACACTTTTTTTTTTTAAAAAAAGGAATCAAAACCAAATGACAATAAGAAAAAAATCACAGTAAACATACAATATAGTAAACACCTAAGACAGTAAAAGGTGTTGTCATGACCAAATCTTAGGCATTGCATACAGGTATTAGGGTGACCCTGGCACCAGAGCTTTGGTTATCTCAGCTGTGTGTGTAGAATATCACCACATACACAAAAATACAGTATCATATGCTGTAACCTCACAGCATCACCACCCATTTCTGTGGTGAGGGTATACTTGAGGGCCCTGTGTCATGGTAGTACACCACAGCCTTACATCATGGCATTCTGTCGCAGCATTGGATAAGTGATGCTGTGTCACACAATATGACACCATGGAGTTTTGTTCTTTTACGTCCTTGCTGACTCCAGCAAAAGAAAGTTTTCAGTTCTGTTCAAATCTATGTGCTCATCTTCAGGTATGCTGATTTGTTGTTTTGCATTGCTTGACTGACACAGACAGGCATACTTCGTTTTATAGCACTTTGCTTTATTGTGCATTGATGATGCCATTTTCTTTTTAAAGAAGTTGAAGGCTTGGGCAACCCACCGCAGGGCATATTCCAGAATGCATGCTCACTGAGTGTCTGTGGCATGTTTGAGTAGTGCTCATTGCACAGGGTGTTAGTCTGTTTTGAGGATCTGTGGCTAGCAGTCTTTGATGACACTATTGAAATTATCTCATAGTGCCATAAACCATGTGGATAAGAGATTGCAAGCTTGGCAGACAAATGTCTACCTCCCAGGTGCCCTGTACACTCTCTCTCTCTCTCTCTCTCTCTCTCTCTCTCTCACTGGGTCTCCCTACTTTCTGAAATGTAATGGCCTTTAAACAAAACCAGTTAACAACCCAACAGTGGTCTCTTCAGGTATTCTCTTGAAATCAAAAGCTAAAGATGTTGAGCTTAGTGAGAAAGTCATTTCAAAAGCTGAAAAGGAAGTTGGGTATGGGAGACAGTTCTATGACATGAGTCAAGGCGAATGGAAATACTATTTTACATGTTAAACAACATTATAGTAGAGTGATTAGATATAGTTTTATACAATTTTGTTTTGTTTACTTACTTGTGTTCTGGGTATTCAAATTCAAGACTTGATGCTTGCATAGCAGGCCTTTTACCTCCTGAGCCATTTTCCCAGTCCGCCTTCTAAATTTCTCATCGCAAACTGTGTTTGTCAGATTTCCATCCATGCTTGTGCCTTGACACTAGATGAACTTTGGTTAACACAGTACTGTCCCTTGAGGGAGTGACCCAGAAGACTTGGAGTCCCTCTTACCCTACAGTCCCCACTTACTCACAGAAAGCAGCAGTCACCACTGTGCTGACAAGTTTTATGTCAACTTGACCCATGTTAGAGCTATTTGAGAGAAAGGAACCGCAGTTGAGAAAAATGTCACCATCGGGTTAGCCTGCAGGCAACTCTGTGGCATACTGTCTTGATTAATGATGGATGTCAGAGGGTCCGTCCCACATGGTGGTGGTGCCACCTCAGGGCAGGTGGTCTTAAACTGTAGAAGACAGCGGATTGGGCAAGCCAGTAAGAAGCATTCCTTTTGACTTTTATTCCAGTTCCTGCCTCTAGGTTCTAGCCCTGATGTCCCGGGCGGTGGTGGCGCACGCCTTTAATCCTAGCACTTGGGAGGCAGAGGCAGGCGGATCTCTGTGAGTTCGAGACCAGCCTGGTCTACAAGAGCTAGTTCCAGGACAGGCTCCAAAGCAACAGAGAAATCCTGTCTCAAAAAAAAAAAAAAGATGGACAAACTTATAAACTGTAAAGTGAAATGCACCCTCTCCTCCCCAAGTTGCTTTTCAACATAGTGGTTTATCACAGCCATAGAAGCCTGGATTTAGACAACCACTAAGAGGGTCTCAGCATCCCCTCAACGCAGAGAAGAAGACTCGTCATCTGTGTTCTTGGGTAAAACACTTCATGTACATTTGTTCTGCCCTAGGCCACCTGTCATCCTTCTACTGTAGCTTCGTCTATTTTAAATGGCATTGTGTCTTCATTGGAGACGAATGTGTGACAATCTTTGCCCCCAGATTAGAAATGTGTGTCCTCGTTGAGTGAGGGAGAGTAAGATCTTCTGGGTGGGGGGACAGGAGTCGTAAATAGCACAGGTGTGAACGGCACCTAAATGTGGGACTTTCTGAGAGCTGGAAACCAGATGTGTGGGGTGCAGAGCACAGCGGGAAGCAGACACAGGAATGAGGTCTCACCTGACTCTGTGTATCAGCCCAGGAAATGGAGACCCCGAGGAAAATCCAGCAGGAAAGTTAGTGAGTAGACAGTCTGTGTTGGAATCCAACCTGCCCTCCTTAAACCCCTTCGTGATCTGGGGGAGCATCTTGAGCCTCAGCTTCCTGGTTTGTAAAATGGAGATGAGAAGGGAAGGAGGGCAGCTCTGTTAGCACCTGTGTTCTAGGAACAGCGCTGAGGACATGAGAGACCATTTCACCTACAGCTCTTCAGCCCCACCAGATGGGCACAAACGGCTCCGTTTTGTGGGCTGAGAAATTTCGGCACCAATTGTCCAGTGGTGTTTTCAGCTCTACTCACCTGGTAGTGAAATCCAGATCAGTTTAACTCCGTAACCTGGGTATTGTGTGTGTGTGTGTGTGTGTGTGTGTGTGTGTGTGTGTCTACCCACCAACACGTTCCCCTCTTGAGGACAAATAATAGCATTTTTGACTTTGATGTCTTATTAGTGATCAGATGCACCGAGAGTGACCTCAAGTCATTTATTTGAGAAACAAAAACACCACTAGTGAAGTAGAAAATGAGACAGGGAATGGAAGATAAACCCCGAACCATGGTGCTTGCTTGCACCATGGCTTATCTAGAAGTAAATTCCACCAAGGGAGCTGGGCAGGAGCAGAGGACATGCATGTCAGTTTGTCACCAAGTGAGCAGTGGGGCAGCCAAGGACTCTGCCACTGAGGGTGACTTCTGGGAGGTGGAGCTTCCATCCTTGGTCCTGAATCTATGTCACGGATTTGGCTAAGTATGACTCTGGCAGCAAGAGAAAGTCCTTGCTGGGAAAATGCTAGGAAGCAGAGAGGCAGGGAGTATGGGAGCTGCATCAACGTTCTTACTGAGGTGGGGCTAAGAATTAGAGATCACGTGACAGTGGCAGGCTGGGAGCCACTACTCACAGGAGCTCTACTGCAGAGGTTCTCAATCTGTGGTGGGCCTGCGACCCCCTGAGGTGTCAAATGACCCTTTCACAGGGGTTGCCTAATTGGGAAGCATGGATGTGTATGTTATGATTCATAACATTAGCAAAGTACAGTTGTGAATGAGCAATGAAAATAATTTTACAGTTGGGGGAGTGATCATTATGACATGAGGAACTGTATTAAAAGGTTGCAGCATCAGGAGGGTTGAGAACCCCTGCTCTATTGTGATTTTGCCAATATTTGAAGGAGGTTTGAGAGCTTAGTTTGGGTTTCTTGTTATGAATGGGAGAGCACACTGTACCAGGCAAACCTCCGGCTGCCCCTCCCCACCCACCCATCCTGTGTGGTCCTAGTACAAATGCACTCACATCTTCTTAACCAAGAATTCCAGATCGTTCCTCACCGTGGAATTCTATGTGAAAATGCATCACGAGTTGTTTGGTTCAAGACTATCCACTCCCCACTCCCGGAGGATCTTGGCATGTGGCTCTGATAAAGGGACCACATTTACCCAACTTCCTTGTGTATAGCATTGCTATGCCATGAAGCTCTATTTAATGTGAGGGGAAGAGATGTGTGCAGCCTCTAAGTCCATTTAAAAGAAAACCTCTTCAGCCCCCTCCCCGCATCCTACCCAACGCCTCCCTTCCACTGAGCTGGAACAGGGAAGTAGCCCTGAGCCATCTTCTGGCCGAGGAATGTAGATGATAATCTAGCAGTTACAGCACCACGGAGCAGGGGCCTTAGAACTCCTGCCTTTGTGTGGAGCTGAGCTAGACCATGCAGCTCCTGGCTTTCATTATGTTGGCCTCCAGGTAGACTTGAAATGGATCTAATATAAACCATTCTCTCTTGCTCCTTGCCAAGTCTAAGAACCCATGTTCTCATGAGCATGGTGTCTGAATCTGCCACTGAGCCTTAGGTCCCTTGGACTCATAAATACCCATTGTGGGGCTGGAGAGATGGCTCGGCAGTTAAGAGCATGCGCTTCTCTTGCAGAGGACCTGGCATTGGTTCCCAGCACACACATAGGGCAGCTTACAACTGCATGTATCTCCGGCTTTGTCTGGCTTCTGCTGGCACCTGCACTCGTGTGCATAAACCCACAGTCAAACACGCAAGCATACACATAGTTAAAATTCTTAATTCTTAAAAAAAAAAGTTAAGTGATCATTGGAGATAGGGTCAGAAGATAACAACTCAAACCAATCAATTGTGTTACAAATGTGTACATGCTATACCTATGAAGACATCAAAGGACAGTTTTCTCTTGTCCCACCTCTACCTGGCTTCTAGGGGATGAACTCTGGTTACCAGGCTTACATCACTGGGCAGGAAAAGCCTTTACTTGTGGAGCTATTCCCCTGTCCCAGAAGACCTGACTTTCATCCTGTCTCTGCCTCTTGCTAACTCTATATAGGGAGCTATGTCACCACATTTATTAAGTCCCACACCATCTTTGTAAGCTGGCGGCTGGTGGAAAATGCCCACCACAGTGTTTGACACCTGGTCTAGGATCAGTGGCAGATACAGTTGGTTTTTCTAACACCATTAGTTTTTCCTCATGCTGTGTTGTTGCTGACCAACTCAGCAGTAGCAGCTACCTTAGTGATCAGCAGTATTAGAACAGAACCTGCCACTCTGACATTTAGAATTAGCTCCGCTAGGTCCTAGGAAGGTTGGGTCGCTTTGGTGGGTGAGCAGGTGGACAGAATCCCTGTGGTCTTTAAGCACCTCCCACACTTGCTACAGCATTTCCCTGCCCCTGCTTGTGAACTCAGCCCCATTAGGTGAAGGAAAGCAATGCCTAGTGATGCAGTAGACAGTCTCCCAGGCCTGGTGCCTTCTGATTCCCAGCAGAGCCGTGCCCTGGGGAAGATTGCTAAGATGATTTGGGAGGTGGGTAGCAGTTGCTGAGAGCAGAATCTAGAGTGTTCACTGTCAGTACTTTTCCTGGCTAACCTGAAGCTATGCCCTTACTGTTTGTGGCTAACTCCCTGTATGTCTGTAATCCAAATCCAACATTCTTAAAGATACAACTTCAGAACTGGAGAGATGGCTCAGTGGGTAAGAGCATTGGCTGCTCTTACAGAGGTCCTGAATTCAGTTCCCAGAAACCACTTGGTGGATCACAACCACCTGTAGTAGGGTCTGATGCCCTTTCCTGGCCTGCTGGTATACATATAGATAACTCATACACAAAATATAAATAAATAAAATTTTTAAAAAAATGAAACTCCAGTTTTCTTTGAGGCTATACAAAGTGTGCTTGTCTTAAAAACAACTTCCCATTTCTCATACTATGTAAATTTGGTGTGACCCATTTCTGACTAGCAAGATGAGACTTGAGAGAACATTCTGGGAACTGACTTAGATGGGAGTCGCAGCATCTTTGCCTTCCCAGGTTTTTCCTGCTACCTGCAGCACAGGCAGAATGTTGACGCGTGAGCGAGCATCGTGGTTTTTTAAATCAGAGCTGTGGGATAAGATCAAGACAGCAGAGTGGACGATGAATGGGTCCTGCTTCCTGCTGGGAGTCGTTACCTGGAAATAACAGCTTGTAAATGTTTAGATGCGCACGCGTGCGTGTGTGTGTGTGTGTGTGTGTGTCACAGCATACATGTGGAGGTCAGAGGAAAACCTGCTGAAGCTGCTCCCGTAATGTGAGTGCCTGAGATGAAACTCAGTCAGTCAGGTATCTTTCTTTACCTTACCCTCTGAGTCATCCATGACCAGAACCCATTTCTGAAAATGAGTTTTTTGCATTTATTTGTTTATCTATTTCTTTGTTCAGTGTGTGTGTGTGTGTGTGTGTGTGCGTGTGTGTGTGTGTGTGTGTGTAGGTCAGAAGACAACTTTCAGGAGTTGCTTCTGTCTTTCCACTCTGTGAGTTCCTAGGATTAAACTCAGGTCATCAGGCTGCAAAGCCATCTCGAGGGCCTTTGCTTTAGTGCTGCTGCCTGACTGCTCCGCAACCTTTACCTCTCCCCATCCGTTGACTTCATGCTGGTGAATGAGTCTTAGTGTCCTTTCCTAATGAACTTTCTGATAGCTCTCAAGGTCTGAAGCCCGGGGCTAAAGGATACTTGGCATCTTAATTTCTGCAGCCTTATTGGGACAGCCTGGAATCTAGCTCCACAGTCACATCGCCATGGTCCCACCATCTGTCATCTGGGCTTGGGGTCAGATGTGCACAGTGCTGCGCATTCTGGCATTTAACTATTCTTTGATGTGTTTTGCTATTACACGGTCTTTTTGAGTGGCCAGAATGTTTTTCCAATACATCCACACTCCTTGTACTTTGCCTTCCTAAACATGAGGCTGACTTCCCAAGGCTTGCTCTGTTGGACGAGAGATCCTTAGGAAAGGCCTTAGAAAAATCGTCTACGGTACAAGCTGAGGGCTGCAGCCTCTTGGCCTTTGCCATGGCTAGGATAATTTTCATTCTGTACTGGTCACTTAGTTGGCAATTCACCCCAGGCTCATTCTTCTTACTCTGTGTTGTGACCCAGACTAGAAGTCTGCAATCTATGCTGCCAAATCTCCTTCTAACTGGCTTCTCCCGGGGTCTACCCTGGGAGCTGTTGAGACAAGAGTATTGAGAAGGAAGAGGGACCCCAGCACCTCTCACAAGCTTGCACCCCTCAACAGCAGCAGGCTCAGGGAAGCCACAGCTGAGAAACACAAGCCTGAGTGGAAAGACTGACACAAGCCCCAAGGACGGTGACATCTGGAGCTGAAGGGAGAGGCTCTGGTCACATGGGCCCGTGTTTATCGCACCCACTTCTTTTACTTCCTGGGTCCTGTACAGCTGGGTTCCATTGAGCAGCACCTCTTGCTGACGTTTGGAGGGTTAGAGGGCAGAGGCTGTGTTCCAGGCAATGGAATGTGGTTTAAAAAAAAAAGGTTATATGAGGTTTCTTGCCTGGTACGTCAAAGCTGCCTCACAGGCCTGGAAGACAACTTACAGGACAAAGTGCTTGTCTGGAAAGCACAGGATCCGGAGTTCAATCGCAGAAGCCATGTAAAATAAATGGAGCATGCAAGTGAACACTTCTAATCCTAGCAAGAGAATGGAGAGACAGGTGGATACCTGGGTTGCCAGGTCAGTGAGAAGTTTTGTCTCAGAAAGAAAAAGTGGTCAGCAATCGAAGAATGACAGCCAAGGTTGCCCACGTGTGCATGCACCTGCTCTCCCACATGGGTACCCAGAAAGTTCTATTGATGTCCCCCTTTCTGAGCCCTTGACTCTCTCCTGAGTGTAGGACCCTGAGGACCAAGTGTGACCCTGTCTGAGGTGGTCTCTTTAGTCCTAAATATGTAGATGTAGATCAATTACTAAAGGCAAATTTCAGGTACTAGCCGTATTTTCAGAGAGAGATCGTGGTAAACCAGGCGATGAAAGAAAAAGCTGTCCTTGATTCCCAGTCTCAGGAGTGCCTTTATCTAAAGTTCTTTTTCCCAAATGAGGGTGGCTTTATAGTTCTCTCTGCTAGTAGAAATGATAGGAGAAAATACCATGTGAAGAAAAACGAAACTTCTGTGAATTATCAACACAAGACAGATTGCTTATTTTAGATGTGGTCTTCCTAAAATTTTTTATTACATTTCATTTGTGTGTGTGTGTGTGTGTGTGTGTGTGTGTGTGTGTGCATATGGAGAACAACTTAGAAAAATTGCTTCTTTTCTTCTGCCATGTTGGACCTGGGGATCAGATTCAAGTTACCAGACTTGGTAGCAGTCGCTTTTACCAACTGAGCCATCTTGCTGACTTCTGTGTGCAGACTTCCAAGCTGACTTCATTTCTATTTTCTATTAAGCCATGGCTTTTAACACTATCATTTTTGAGGTTATGACACTGGCTTGTAGCTGATGCTTTAAGGATTCTGATCTAATTACAAAGGTAGTTATTAGCATTACCATCATCAGTGTGCTAAGTGTTTTATGGAAATGTAATTTAATCTTATAATGACTCTTGGAGTAAGCAAAAGTCTTCTGCAAGAATAGCCCAGAGAAAGAGGAATCTTTCAAAGGATAGCTGTTTGCTAAACACTTTGGCAGGGCTCTGATTTGAACAGAAAGAACAACCTTATGCTTGAATCATCATATTCTCTTCTACACAGCATGATAAGCTGCTTGCAGACAATTCCAGAATGTGACAGGCATATGCAGTGCAAACATGCATGCTTGAGGATATTCCTTCCTGCATCAGCACAGGACCTGCCCTTCTGTGACCCTGGAAGAAACCATTTTGTTATGCACCCACTCCTCCATAATTTACCTGATTTGTAATTTCAGGGTTTTGGGTGTGAGGGCTCTACTGTAATTATGCTGGGTGCTCTGTTCCGTCAGCTCGCGATGCCCGCAGCCTTGTCTTCCAGCTTGACTACAGGGCGAATAGTGCCACTTAGCTGCTTTCAAGTAGCTTTTTTCCCATTGGCTGGCAAATGGTCCAAGCTACAGTGGAGTGCTCTTGAGCTTCTAACCATGGCATCCATTTTATGTTGTATGTCTGTTTCTAAGAGGAGGGGTATTTCTGAGGAAGCACTTCCGTATCCTCAGGCTCAAGTGTCCCATTAGGACCCGAAGGATAGTCAAGGCTGGAGTCCTGGAAGCTTAAATTCTGTCTTGCAAATCAAAGGTGTGGTGTGCCTTTTTCAGTGAGTTCAGAAGAACACACCCTGTACTCTCACACGCGTGGTTTTTAGCTTAAATTCCAGCTTAACATTTAAATAAGGGGAACTTCTGGACAAGTCAACATTAAAAACCATCAAAGTGTAAGGATAGCGCGGTAGAGGAGGATCAAACCTTATTGCTGTGAGTCTTTGAAAGACTGAACCTGTGGTTGTAAACTTCAATTGCTGGTAAGAACCACCAGGCAGATATCATAAATGAATATGGTCAAAGCGAAAAGGAAGCACCCAGAGGTGGAACGTGCTGGAGCAAACTGGAGAATCATGCCCATCATAATTCCTATACTCTTTTTTTTTTTAAATTCTGCTCAGACAAAACACACTGATTGTTACATGTAGTCCATGGCTTGTTGCCAGTTAAACATTTCTGTTTATTGGAGTCAAAGACAGATGTGAGGTAGGCAAACATTTTTAAGGTACCAAAAGTTTGAGTACATTTTTTAAGTTGCCGCCTTTGATGCCTGATACCGGTGTACCCTCATTTCTCTTTCCTGGCCTTTCAAGTGTCCGTCTTTATTTGGCCACTTTTTTTTGTGTTTGTTTTCTTTGTCTCTCTCCGTAAGCTCCATGAAGGCAAGGACGGTGTTTGCCTTTCGTGTGGTTGTAATCACCAGGGCTAGCGCAGGCTGTGTACACATTCAGCCCTCAAAAAAACTGTTAGATGTATAAAACAAGGGCGGTGCCGTGTCTTGCCATCTGTTGCCGTGTGTTGTTCATCTCCGCGCCATCGCCTCCACACACCATAGTATTTAAGATGAGCATGTCTTGGATGAAGTTGGTGATTATGGTCCACCACAATGGTTAGCCACGGGGAGGCGGTTCCCAGCGGGTGGGGCAACAGTCTAGAAATAGAAGTGATTGCTAGGCTGGGGAGATGCTTGGACATGAGACAGATGAGTAAGGAAGCCCAGAAAGACAGAAAATAGCAAGCTGTTTGGACGCTAATAAGATATGGTTAGTAATCTAGGTAAGGTGCTGGGATCAGGGGTGTCCCGAGAAGCCCAAAATAGCGAATCCAGGAAGGGCACACGTGTCTGGCTGTGGTGAGCAACTGATAATGGAGCTAAAGCCATTGGAGCTGAATGCTGAGTTCACAGACATGCTGAACAGGGATGTGGGGGAGAGAGGCATCAACAGCAAAACTGCTACGAAAGCATCTAGCTAAGCAGCCAGAGTTGACTTTATGATTTTAAGGTTCCAGACCTGACCTTAACTTGGCCAAAGAACGTCCATGTTGGTTCCCTGGTCAGGCCCACACTGGCACTGCTATCGTTGAAGCTGAGTTGGTAAGTCTTTCATCGTGGAAACCAGGGGCTGAGTTTACCCTCCTCAGCTATGGGGAGAAAACAACCAAGTCTTGGGTTTGGTCCTGAGAAGAGTCCTAGGAGGCTTCATTTCCGGAGTGGGAGAACCTGTGTGGGGATTAATGTTTTCATGTGTCTTGGTGATCACTAGAGTAACAGAAATCGCATTCGTTTCCCTAAGGGGGAAAAGGGACTATATTAGCCGCAGTAACACAGCATGCACAGGCCGGAGTGTGGCTGGCCTCTGGGCTGGTCTTGTTCTCTGCCTCTCTGCTATGCTGCCCTCTGTGGTCAGCTCTGCTATACTCTGGATGAAGTGGGCTTTCCCTGAGAGAGTCAATACAGTCTTACGGAGCATCCTACCCAACCTTAGGATATGATGAATGCGAACCAAAATAGTAAACTTATTTTGAAATTATTATGAGATAGAAAAAATGGTAGCTCAATTGTGTGCTTCTCAAGCATGAACTTCATAGATGAAGTCATGGCTCGACATGAAAAGGTTAGACGTGTCACAATGGGCTTGGTAGCTTCCTGGGTGTCTTTGCATCTCAGCTCTGCTCCTTTACCTGAGAGATTCTCCACTTACAAGGTGAGCTTTATCAAAAACACTGACCACTTAAATGGTTATACGAATTAAATGAGAAGAATACATGTGAAGTAAGTAGAATGGCGTTTGGCGCCTGCGAAGTGCTTAGCTGTTATTGGTAGTCATCGTTATAAGGAGCGAGTGGCCCCACCAGTTCTACCCTGGGCGCAGCTAGGGAGAGCTCCTCCTAGCTCTGTGACAGAGATGGTATCAGGATGAGGGCTGGGACTTTGGATTAAATGTGAGAAAACTGCGAGACAAAGCCACTGAATCATGTGTCCCCCTTCTGTTTGGAATTACTCTTCCAGGGCCAGTTTGCAGCACCCCAGGGTCCTGGTTTCATTTCTGTTGCTCCCCAAAAGCAATATAGGGGGGAACACGGGTATATTCCAGCCCATAGTTCCAGGTGGCAGCCCATTGACAGAGAAGCCAGAGTGGTGAGAGTGGACTGTCACATGACAACCGTAGTCAAGAGCAGAAAGAAATGAATGCATGTGCCATGCTTGCTCCATGTGCCCAGCCTGATTTCTCCCTTCTGTTTTAGTTCAGGACCCCTGCCTAGGGGATGGTACTGCTCAGAGGAGCCTGGGTCTCCACAGGCCATTAAATTGATTGACAGCCTCTCAAGGCATGGCCACAGGCCAACTCAGGGCCCTCCCCATAAAGGAGAGAACTGACTACTAACAGCTGAACTCTGACTTGTGCATGCATACTCATCACACACACACGCGGATACATTATACACATGAAATAAATTAGTAACTGTCAGCAGAGAATAGAATATTTACTTAGACTGGGGACTATTGTTTTATTTCTTAAAATTTACCAGTAACTCACAGCCCAGATTTCCCCAATTAAAGGCACACCCAAATCAGTATGCAGAGAAACTATGGCCTGGAATTTGACTCTGAAGGCTTTAGTTTGCATTCTAGGTAGAAAATATTGTGGGCCTGACCTAAATAACTAGAGTGCGTATTCAAATGAAGCATTATTCATAGTATTTCCTCTGGGCTAGTCGGTAAATGTTCATTTTCCACATTATCTTATTAGCTATTATTTGTAATAAAGACAAATTGGATTTATAAAATTGGAATTAAAAAAAAACATTACAGAAGGTGGCTTTAGTTAATGTTGTAAAAATGCCAGAAGCTCAAGTCTGTTTCACTATTTATGCAATGCTTTAAAACCAATCCCTAGTGGAACTCTTCAGGGATTTCGAGCTTCTCCAGCAATCATAAAGGAAAAGAGTTGATATTCTCAATGTATGGTTTTCCAGAGAGCCCATTTCTGGTCTAGGTATGACCCGAAGGGCACCAAACTATCTAGCTGTGTTGATGGATTTAGGGATGGGCCATTTACCCAAGCCCATCCAGTGGAGTTTTCAAACCTACAGAGTAAGACACATCTGAGGTCAGATGGGAGGATGCTCCAGAATGCAGCTGAAACATTTACCATTAGAAAAAAAAGTGCCCTGATGAACTCCTTCTGTTACTTCCAGAATCAACTGCCCTGGATGAGGCCCAAGGTCACCTAACTGGTATTGAATACTGCTTTCTGGCAGATGGCATGCTGGGACAGCTCCCAAGGTGTTACTTTTAATATTGTATTTCTACCATTCCGGGAAGCAGTGACTGGGGAGAACATTGCCGAGAAAGTTCCACGAGAAGCCGTTCATTCAGCCTCAGTATGTTCTTGTATTATGAACCAAGTGAAAACAGAAAGATGCTGGTGAATTTAGACCTTAAAACAGAACTGAAGACGCCAGAATCTAGATGCCAAGTATTCTTCTAGATTGCCAAGTATTCTTCAGCGACAAGAAGTGTCTGGCAACTTTGGCTTTTAGGCAAAGGCTTCACTGTTTGAACTCGTCCTGTCCTGAAAAGATGATAAGGGCCTTAACAAAGGGGTATTTCTTAGACAAATAGATCTGAATGATGACGTTTTCTGGATAATTTGAGTGAAATGAATTCTGTATGTGTCTGACTGTGTGGTGTGGTGTGGTGTGGTGTCGTGTGTGTGTGTGTGTGTGTGTGTGTGTGTGTGATCAGAATACAAGAGTGCAAAGGGAGACACTGGGCTTAGATTTCTGTTTTAAGGACTGTAAATGTCCCAGTCTTTCTATTTTATCTCTGAGCAAACTGTTGCCCTTTTACTATCCAGTATGCAGGACGAAAACACGTTATTACATGTAAACAGTCCAGTCCTCACTTGCTGTTTTACTGAGAAAATTCCGGGTTGCAGATCTTGTTTTCACAGATGAGGCTGGGCGGTCTGAGGATCTGGGACACAGACTCTGGCTTAGAGCTCCTGCTAGTATTTTTTTTTTACTGTTTTATGGTCCAAGGTAGAAAATCAAAACACTGTGAGAGGAGAGAAGTAGAAGAAGAGGAGGGGAAGGAAGAGGAGAATGAGACAGTAGAGAGGAAGAGGAAGAGGAGGAAGAGGAGGAAGAGGAAGAGGAAAAGATGAGAAGATAGGAAAACCCGTTTTCTCTTGAGACCTTCATCTCTCTCTTCGATTAGATCCCCAGTTCTAGGGGCTGAGGCTATAAAGCAGTGGTTCTCAGCCTCTGGGTAGTCACTCCTTTGGGGATCTAATGATCCTTTCACAGGGGTCACCAAAGACCATTGGAAAAGACAGATATTTACATTACAGTTGCTAACAGTAGGGAAATTATAGTTATGAAGTAGCAATGAAAATAATTTTATGGTTGGGGGTCCCTACAACATGAGGAACTGTATTAAAGGGGCACAGCAAGTCGCGAACCACTGCTGCAGCAGCTCATTGGCTTAGCAGGACTCTATCAGTCTCTGTGCTGAGGTAAGTGGGATAAGGTGGCGTGACGCAGACGTGGCTGTGACATTCTCAGTGCTCCTAGTCCAAGACAGAGTAGAGGCGATTGGATTGTCATATTCAATTACAGTTGCATATCTATATATAATTACAGTGAATAGAGCTAAGGAACATTAGAAAGAACCCTAACACTGTTTAACAAAGACAGAATCTTTGGGGGTGTTTGGGAGTCTGCCTGTGGTCACACGGTGTTTTGAAAGGATTACTCTGGACAAGGCTGACATGAGAGCTGTCAATGAGTACAGAGGAGCAGAAATCTCTGGAACAGGTCCCAGCAAGGGGTTTGATGATAGAGACAGAAAGGAAGCTATTGGAGAAATCTTTGGTGGGTAAGCTTAACTGAACTTGGTCAAGAACTGGATGAGTGGGGTGGGGCACTGGAACTTGCTATCAAGAATGAAATCCTGGAGTTTAAAACTCTTTAGCTGATTTCTGGGTTAACCCAAATTAAACAACCAAGAGCAACAAAAAGCAAAATGTATATGCCAGAGAATAAACAAAATACAGGCAGAAGAAAATAGAACTTGAGAAAATGCCGCATCGCTAACCCTTGAGCAGAATTCCCTGTCCACCAGTGGGTGAAGATCAGAATGTAATATATTTAGTGCACAATTCATGGCCAAAGCTCTCACCACGTGCACAGTACAATATATACCACTTAAGAACACATTTCCAATCCCCAGCTGTGGAGTCTTTCTAGCTGTGCTATCAAAGTGTTGTGGAGTTTACGATCATTCTGGTGCCCCCTTCAAGGGTCCCCTATCCATCAGAGTTGTTGAGGAAGCCTGAGACAGGCAAGGTCACAGTGTGTGCTTCAAGGAATGGGCCTTGTAGCTTAAGTAAGAAACACTTGTATGACTTTAGCTGTATTTAGTTTTTCTTATGTCTCAAATCATAGAAATGCCTTAGGTAGGGGTTATAGTTGTATAAACTCTGTAGCTTATAAATTTACAGTGGATTTTTCTTATGAGCAAGCAGTAGATACTCCTTAGTATCTCTTGAGGAACAGAACACTACAGTAAAAAATATTAAGTAAGTCAGTATTAGATTCACATTATTAAAAGCTTGTACTGATACTCAGGACATTTTTCAACAAGTATCTATTGGTAATTTAAGGTATGCTGAGAGGTGATGGACTTCCAGCCTTTAGGATGCTTATACTCTATTCGGGAAGGATACTAAGGCAAGCAATGGATGGCGTCATTTAATATAGCCATGATGGTTGATCCTGATGGTCAAAGTCAACTTGGCTACTTTGAGAGATGCCTGAGGGTATGGGTATTGGTCAGAGACTCAGCTGCTGGTTCTCACCTTCTAACTTGTTTGAGACAGAGTCTCTCTGCTGTTCCCTACTATGTACACCAGGCTATCTGGCCTTTGTGTGTCCAGTGGTTTTCCAGGGAGATGCACTGGAATTATAGACATGGGAACTGTGCCCAGCTTTCACCTGGTATCTTAGTGGATTTTTCTATTGCTGTGATGAGATATCATGACCAAGGCAACTTATGAAAGAAAACATTTAGTTGGGAGCTTCCTTCAGTTTCAGAGAGCGAGTCTGTGGCCATCATGGTGTGTGTGTGTGGGGGGGGGGTGTAGCTGCAGGCAGGCATGGAGCTGGAGCAGTAGCCGAGAGCTCACATCTTAATCCGAAAGGAGGCAGAAGGAGCAAGACCAGGCCTGGCATGGGCTTTTGAAACCTCAAATCCCACCCCCAGTGACACACCTTCTCCAACAGGGCTATGCCTCCTAATCCTCCCCAAACAGTTCCTCTACTTAGCCTGTGGGGCCACTCTCATTCAGAACAGAACTCGGGTCACCATTGCTGTTTATGCAGTGAGGTCTTCACTCCCTGAGCCATCTCTCCCAGCACCCAGGGTTAGTCTCACAGCATACCTCTATGTAAGTCTGGGGAGGTGTTTCCAGAGAAGCCTGACTTATGAAAGAGCAGCTAGGAAGCAGATCCACCCTGAATATGGGCAGCACCAGCTGTTAAGCTGGGAGCCCAGAAGGAATAAAAGGGAAAGGAGACAGGCAGACAGACAGACTGACAGACAGCACAGGAGATCTCTCTCATATCCTGACTGCTCCAGTCCGCCATACCCTCTTTACCCTGATGGAGTGACATCCCCACACAAACAAACCCTCCCTCTTGAGTTGTTCATGTCAAGTATTTCATCAGAACAACGTGAAGGTAATGAACACAGCCATGAAGAAAGGCCACTTAATCAAAGAATTCCTTTATAAGGAGAAGTTGCCTGAGCCAGAGCAAGACTGATGAGGAGAGGGTGTGAGAGGGAAAAGCATCCAGGTAAGGGAACAGCGGGGCCAGTGTCCTGAGGTGGAAAACAGCTCGGTGGCTTCTCCAAAGGAAAAAAAAAAACCAAAAAACTAGTATGGGAGAAAGACAGAGAGAGGGAGGAAGGGAAGGAGAGACAAAGAGAGGGGGAGGAAAGGAAAGAGGGAAGGAAGGAAGGAAGAAAGGAAGGAAGGAAGAGGAAGGAAGGGAGGAAGGAAGGAAGGAAGGAAGGAAGGAAGGAAGGAAGGAAGGAAGAAAGAAAGGAAGAAAGAAAGGAAGGAAGGAAAAGAAAGCTACTATGTTTGAATTGCCCCAAGGCCAGAAAAGAAGAGGAGTCAGAATACAGCCAAAGACCTACAGCTTAGCCTCTTGAGATATAATGGAGTTTAGAGTTATTTTAAGTGTAGGAGGAAACCATTAAACAGGACATTGTCTTAATGCCAGCAGTATTTAAGATCGTCTTAGCTTTTTGGTGGAGAATTGACAAGATAGGCACACTGACTTAAGGAAGACATCAGCAGAGAAGGCTGGAAGCTTCAGGCCAGCTGTAGGGGAAGGGATAGGGAGATGGGTGAATAGCTGCTGTCTCTTGGATATGAGCTGATAAGGTTTTCTGGCAGACTAGACATAGAGTGCTCAGATAAAACAGAAGCATTGAAACTGTAGGAAGGAGCCAACCCCGATCCTTGCGGTCTATTGGTCTCTTGAGTGAGAAACAGATGTCCTCCTGTCCTGATGAAAAGTTTCCTTATTAAAGTTATTTTATTGTTCTGTCTTGGGGAAACGGGGGAGGGAGTGAGGGAAGGGGAGACGGAGAGTTGGAGAGACACAGAGAGAGGGGGGGTGAGAGAGACAGAGAGTCAGAGAAATCAAACATGGGTGAGTACCATGGTAGCAGCCATCTTAGTGCCTAGTCCATTGATTTAAGATTTAAAAAATGTGTATATGTGTGCCCAAGTGTATATAGGCAGGTATGCCATATGCAGATGCCCTCAGAGGTCAGAATAGGGTGTCAGCTTCCCTGGGTCCGGAGTTCCAGGTGTTTGGGAGCCACCCCATGTGAGTGCTGGGAACTGAACGTGGATCCTCTGCCAGAGCAGCAAATGCTCCAAACTGCTGAGCTATTTCTCCAGCTCCCAAGCCCCTTCATTTAAGGAGGAAAGGGAGAGTAACAGGATTAACTATTTCGTCTTGTTATCCACTGCTAGCTTTAGTCTGCAGCCCACTTCCTGGATCTGGCTTCTTGACTTGGCCAAGATTATGTGTCTGTGCCCCAAGAGCTTGTGATAAGATGATAGGCTGGCCCTCTTTGGCTCTCTGCCTTCTGCATCCAGAGCAAACCTAGCCCCAGAAGCCAGGGTTGGAGCTGGGTCACCACTGTGACTTGGATAGGGAGCACAGAAGGGTGTAGCTGTCTTCTGTCTTGCAGCCTGTTCCAAAGTTGGCTTTAGACATGAGGCTAAGGTCAGGCATGTGGTTGAGATTACATATGTGTATCTGGCAGAAGTCATATCAGGACGTAGGAAAATAGATCTAACTTCAGCTGTTCTTGGCAGTGCTATCTCATGGCTGAAGATACACAGAGAATCAATCTCTAAGGTGTTTTCTCTGTGCTGAATGGGCCATCCACACTCCCAGAAATGTCACTCTCTTGTTTGGAGGTAAAGCAGAGTGTCATTCAGCATATAAAACCAGATTCAGCAAGGATAGTTCAAAGAAGCAAATCAAAGAGGTGTGGGTGGGGCTCGGGCTCAGGGAACTAACAGAATAGGAAGAACCAGCCAAGGTCAGCAATGAGGGCAGGCGTTTAGCATCCGGAGGGCAAAGGGAACAAAGGGAGGAACAGAGCTTCCCTGTACCAGGCCACAGCTGCAGCCACAGATTAGGCATCTCTGTCCTGCTGAATCACACAGGAAAGAGTTTCGGCCAGGGACCTGGCCCAGCCGTGGGAGAGAGCGTGGAAAGGACAGACATCCCTTCTCCTGTCCCAGGGATGTCGGCCCAGCCGTGGGTGAGGGCACGGAAGGGACATTCATCCCTTTGCCTGTCACCTCCCACGGGAAGGAGGGTGAGTCAGGAACAGCAGGAAGAGTCACCAGCGCAGAGGGGAGGTCGTTGTCTCCAGTCAGAGGACTGGCATTGTTTTTTTTTTTTTTTTTACTGTCCATATGATTTTTATTAATAATGTGACAATTCCTCATACACAATCTATAGGTTGAGACTCAAGCAGAGATTTGCACTAATGTGTAGGCTTTTTTTTTTGTTATTTCTTAATCCTGCTATCTTTTCTTTTTTTTTAAATTTATTTATTTATTGAGGATTTACACACACACAGGAGTTAGTTGCTGACCAACTTTCTTTGCTTGTTCTATTATTCTGGAGGTGATGTTGTATACACTTAAGGCATTTTTTATGGTTTTGGTTTGTGTCCTATCGGTGGAGAAAGAAGGCAGACAACACAAAATTTGCTTTTTTATTTATTGCCATGTGCTGCTTAATGTTGTCCCCATCAGCAATAAGCCAAAATGATAGCTGTGGTCTCATGACAGCGCCTAGTGATTTCCTTGCCCTCTTAGTTTGTCTAAATATTCTCTGCGATTTGCACAGTAAGAAATCATCTGCATTCTTGTCCTTAAATGACAGGTGACTGGATTTGTAAGCTGTGTGTGCCATGTGCACATTCTTGTTCCAGTATACTGTACACAGGGGGAGTTCCGGGAGAACTTGTAAATCCATATAGGCTTTTTCTTAGCCTTTTTAGAGGGTTACTGTGAGTACTAAATATTTGTCTAATAAAGCCCTTAGAACAATGCCTAAGAAGAAGCCTAACAAGGAGGAAGTGTGTATGCATGTGTGTGTGTGTGTGTGTGTGTGTGTGTGTATGTGTGTATGTGTGTGTGTAGAACAAGCCCTTGTGTTTCCTGGGATAAAGTACCCTGTTACAAACTTACTGTCCTCATCCACAAAATGATACCAATTCACAGTGCCTTGCCCACCTCATTATTGGTTGTTTATAGCTCCCCCACCCAATTAAATCAACAATGAGATGAATGTTTTTATAGCAGCTTTGATGAGATGTAATTTATAAATCATAGATTCACCCATATAAAGTGTTACTGTTCAGCAAACATTAGTGCATTCTTCACAGTGTAACTGTCATTACCTGATACTAGAACATTTTGTTGTCTCAAAAAGAAACCTGTAGCCACCATAGTTTGTCTGATCCCCAGCCCTACCAGATCCAGACAACCACCAGTTATGTGTCTGTTTGTCTTTCCTTTCTGGGGGTATTGGATAAGTGGAATCCTGCAATATGTGGGCTTTTGTATCTTTCCTATTTCATTTACCATAAAAATAAAAGGTACACACATTCTTTCGCATTCAGAATCTACTGCTGAGGATTCCATAATACATAACAGCCATCTTTTTGTTTTTGTTTTTGGCTTTTGAGATAAAGTCTCCAGCCCAGGCTGGTGTCAAGCTCCCTGTATAGCTGAATATGCCCTTGAACTTCTAATCCCTCTGCTTCTCCCTCCCCAGGGGGCTGGGATTGCAGAAAGAGACCATGACAGCCAGTTTCTATGGTGCTGAGGATTGAATCCAGGGCTTCCTGTTTGGCTAGGGACACTCTCCACCAACTCAGCTCCAGCAGCAGCCGTGACTACATTTTGCTGACTCATCAGTGGGAGATGTTTAAGCCATTTCCAAGATGAACGGTCCTTACAACTTAGCCTTTGCCCACATCTAATTCAGTTCCTTCACACGCATTCCGAACGTAGATGCCAGGTCAAAGATTAGGAGCCTAGTTTTCTAGGCTTCAGAGCATAACACATGCCTCATCTAGACTCTGTCACTTGATGAGTCCCTTGTCGTCTGTGGAGTCACTGTTGGACAGCCAGTGAGCTACAAAATGCTGTGTTCCTCCCCACACCTGGAGATATTTGCCATCGAACCCTTCTGAATCCACCACCCCTCAGGACTCTGTCCTGTTTGGGATGCCCTCGGTTCTGATGGACAGTGACATGCCTAACAGAAACAAATACAGTTTAGGTGTGCCGATACCCTTTCCTGGTAACTACTTCTAGTCTGGTGCTGGTAAAAACACTTGGAAACTTCTAAGTGGTCAGTAGACTCTGAATGGACTTGCTTACTTTTTCTTAAAGATAGCTCTGGCTGGCTTATGTACAACAAACTGACCTGGATCTCACCGAGAGTGCTAGGATCAAAGGTGTGTGCCAACATGCCCTGTGTCCCATTTTTGTTTGGTTGGTTTATTTTTAATGCATGTTTACACTACCAACCTCTCCAAGGTGGTTTAGAGTCCACAAGAATTACTTCTCATCATAGCAGAATTTTGACCCAAGTTTTCATGCCCAGAGGACACTAAGTATCATCAGGCTCCCGATCTATGTATTTGCAAATGTGTTATGGATCAACTGACTTCTCCAACCTTAGAAATGTGAAGTTGAAGGTAAATATATTTTCTACATGTTACAGTTTTTAATCTGACAGAGTCATTAAACTCCTGTGGAGACCTCCTGGGGGGCAATCGCCTCACACTTCTTTATTACGTGAGAGGATCTGGTGGGGAAGGGAGCTGGTGGATGAACACCAAACTGAAGCAGCAGTTTCTGGGACTCCTGGAGAGTGTTTACAAATAACATGGTCTCTGCAGCAACCAAGAGCCATAGATAAGAGAGCCGCCTCCTTAACAGCTGCCTGGGATCTTTCCCAAGCCTGAAAAACATTCCCGGCCACGGTGACAAGAATGGCTGACTGTGCCTCCTCACCCTGACCTCTACTCTTCCTCTACTGGCCTTTCTGGTCTCGGACAACAGGTCTAAATGGCACACCCAGGAAGACCACCCACTGCCCCACCTGGTTCCTGGTGCCCTCAGTGCTAATGGGGCTTGCCTTGATCTTTGCTACACCTTGAGAACATCAACACTTCCGGAAGAAAGTTTGGGGGCTGTGAATATGTGTTCTTGCCTTGCTGCTCAGCTTTCAAGAGGCACCATGATAAACTGCATCCGGTTTTATTTTTGTTTCTTTAGGTTTGGTTTTGTGGCGGGAGTGTGCATTAAGGTGTGTGTGTGTGTGTGTGTGTGTGTGTGTGTGTGTGCGCACTTGGGAAGGAGTGTGCATGGAGGCCACAGGACAACCCTGTGTGTGATTTTTTAGATGGCATCCACTTTGCTTTTTTATTCTTATTGAAGATAGGGTGTCTCACTTGCCTGGAACAAACCATGTAGGCTAGACAGACTGGGCAGTGAGTCCCAGAGTCTGCCTGTTTGTATTGGCCCAGGATGGGGATTGCAAGCATGGGCTCCCACATGTCAAACTCAAGTCCTTGTGCTTTCAAAGCAAGTACTTTACCAACAGCTGCCCCCTAACCTTAGGGCATCTAGTGTTAAGTTATGAACTTTGCCATAGATGCTTTCATGCCCGTTTTAAGGATGAGAAAGTTGAAACACAGTTATGCTAACAATGCAGAAATAATCTCTCATGAAATACAGACCCCTAGGAACTATAGATCGATGGTGGTTGTTTACCACAACTGAGGCTATGGGTTCAATCCTTAGGACTACAGAAACTAAAAACAAACAAACAACAAAAGCACCAGACAGATGAGTAAATACAGACTTCCGATGGATGCTCTTCGAAAATGCATCCGTGTCTAAGAGTAAAAAGAAGGTGATTTTACTGATGAGCACTGGTATCTGAGCTGGGAGGAATGCACACTGTGACATCCATGCTCCATACGGCAAAATCTGCAGGGCCCTGCTTTGCAAGGTGGGCTCATCAAAGCAAGCATCCTGCAGCAGCAGAAAGGTCACTGATTAGGAAACTCGGCAAATGTTGGCTACATTTAGTTCCAAAGGATTCCTGACTGTCTGTCTTCTGGGAGACTCCAGTAGAGACATCAACACTGTAAAACAGAGAACAGGAAAGTATGGGTACTATTTTTAAGGGATGCAATTTAGCATATTAAAGGTCTATTTTTTTAATATCCACAACCAAAATAAATTGCACAATAGCCATGCTTTTTGGCTTATTTTTTTTTAAATAGATGAGGTACATATATGGTGAATTATTTGTTTATTTAGTAGAAAGTATATCTCTCTCTAGCCTCTGCCACTGTGTTTCTTCCTTAGGAAATAAGTATAGATTTTCAGTTCTGAGAGAATGAATGTATGCGTGAGTGGCTGTCTATGCATATGAGTATATGTAAGTATATGCATGCCTTCCACATGTGAGGCGTACTCTTGTATAACTTTCTTGTTTTGCCGATATATACACCGTGGCTACAAAAAAAAAGCTTTATCATTTGCTTTCACATCTGTGCTCCACTCTGTGGTATGGACGTGTTGGGTCCATTTATCCAGTACCATACTGATGTACATCTGGAGTATTCCTAATCTTGTGTTACTACAGCCAGAACTGCAGTGGGGCCTTTATGCATGTGTGTTTGTTGCCATGATGTATCTTCTACCAGCACTTAGTTTAAAACACATGTGGAGGTTAGGGCTTAGTGGAAGAGTCCCTTACCTCAGATGCATGAGGTGGGAATACCCCCCCCCCCTACACACACACACACTGTTACACAAGCAAAGCACAAGCAAAACAAAGGTATAAGGACAAGGAACAGCCCATGTTTATAGTGTGCTAATGACTGTTTTAATCCAGGGAGAGAAGAAATCTGGGGAACCATAGACCCACGCCCATGTTTATAGTCTGCTAATGACTACTTTAATCCAGAGAGAGAAGAAATCTGGGGAGCCTTAGACCCAAGTCCTGGGAAAATGTTACCAAAGATTGCCCAGAACAGTGAGAATCAAAAGCGTCTGTAATGTAAGATTTTTTTTGAAGTCTTGTTTCTTGAAGGAAATACAGACATTCAGATGAGTGATTATGTTCACTTTCCTCCCTTTAATAAACTGCAACCAAAGGCGTGGAGCCTCTAGGAAGTCAACTCCTCACTGAATATCCTTTCTCCTACTTGAACACTTGAAGCAGACTGTGTGGGTCATCCAGGGTCGGAAGCCCTGGTCCTGTTTCCTTATCCTCTTGGACTTCATTTAATTTCTGCCAAATAACATTTAGCTGTTAGGCTTTAAGGGTCACTCCCAAGCAAGCCGTCTTGAACATATTTCTTCTACTTTGTATATTGAATATTAACAAGAAATATGAGTCACCTTTTGCGTATCTTAGGGATACTTATATAGGTCTTTGAGAATTTCATACAATGTGTTTTATCATATCCATCCCTTCACCAGCTGCTCTCAGGTCCACCCCTCCTTCTCTATCCACCCAACCTCATGTCCCACTTCCCTCTTAAACCCGTGCAGGTCAATTTGTGCTGCTCATATGTTCTTGGATGTGTGGCCTTCTGCTGGAGCATGGCCAATTTATCAGTGCCTACATGCCTAAAACTGGCTTTCTCTCTGGGCAGTTGTCAGTTGTCAATAGCTCCTCTCCTGGAGTGGGACTTCATGCCTACTCCCATTTCCGTGCAGGGATTTTGTTCTCGGGTATATTTCATGAATGTTTAAATGTTGAAGGAGGCCACTTGTTTGTTTCCTGGCCGCCCGGCCACCTGACAGCTCTGAAATTCTCATACAGAAACTATATTATTTAAAATACTCCTTGGCCTGTTAACTCTAGCTTCTTATTGGCTAACACTTATATCTTAATTTAACTCATTGCTAGTAATCTGTGTATCATCATGTGGCTGTAGCTTACCAGGTAAAGTTCCATCTAGCTCCAGCGGGGCTACATGGCTTCTCTATGAGACTCCGCCTCCTTTCTCCCAGCATTCAGTTTAGTTTTCCCCACCTACCTAAGTTGTGCCCTATCAACAGGCCAAGGCAAACAGAGGGGACTCCCACATCATTTAAATCCATGTGTGAAATGGCTACCCAGCTATTCATGCAGGCATAACGCTCAAAAGTAGATTGAGAGTTTGAGTACGTTACCATCTGAAACCTTAAATTTCTTATTAGTTCTTTGAGTGTTTTGTACAATTCATTTTAATCATATTCACCCACCCCTTCCCAACTCTTTCAAGACTCACTTCCCTATCTTACTTGGGGAATCTTGTGTCCTTTAAAAATTAAATCAAAACCAGTTTGTGCTAGCCAAACATTCTTGGTGGTGTGGCCTTTCACTGGAGCGTGGTCCACGTCCTGGAGCTATACTCTCAGAGAAAACTGTCTTTCTTTTTCCCAGCTGCTGACAGTTGCCGATAGCTCCATGTCTGGTGGTGAACATTGTGCCCACCTCCCCTTCTTTGCTAGGTTTGGGATTGCGTTGGTCCTGTCCTCGCAGTCACAATCAGGTGAGGTCCTGTGTGCGGCAGCCCTTCTGTATCTGGAAGACACTCTTTCCTCATGGTCCTCCTGTGCCTCTGTCTCTTAAACTCTTTCCTCTTCCTCTTCTGCTGTGCTCTCTGAGCCTTGGAAGGAGGTGCAGTACAGTTGTTTTTGTTTTTTAATTCAGTAAAACAGACAACTGTTTTTCCTAAGAAATAGATGTTTAGGTAAACCATGTGCTGAAGTGATAGAAATGAATCTTTCCCTATTTTGGTAAATAGTTTTGAATTTTTCCCTGAGAGGAGTTTCCAGTTGGGTCAATAATGTAGCCACAGGCATCTTTTGGCTTATCTGACGCCTCTTTGGTGGAGTGTGGAGCATTAGATTACAGCCACCTCAGAGGCCACCATTCTGACTCGGGATCTTTATATTCAATAGCTTAATATGTTTATAATTATCTCTATGGTGGGCTCTGCTGTTATTCCCACCCCTCCTTGGGATACTGAGAGACTGAATAGTGAAGTAAGTTCCTCCAGTGGAGATGATAGAGAGCTAGGATTTGGGGCCATCATTTAAATGCTGTGCCCAATCTAAGTTGGCTTTCTTCTCTGGACTGTTTGAAATCCTTTTTAACCCATAAAACATATTCAGCTACTGAAGACAGGTTTTTGTCATATGTAGCTGCTCTTGACTGTCTATACCTGTGTGTGTGTATGTATGTATGTATGTGTGCATATGTATCTGTGTGTCTGTGCATGCCTGTGTGTGCTGTGTGTGTGTTTCTGTCTGTCTGTCTGTCTGTCTGTGTTCTCTGTCCTGCATCAGAGCAGCCCCACCTCAAAGCTGTCGTCTCTCTCCAGGCCAGAAGCATAGTGGCAGAAGAGATGGGGAAATGAAAGAAATCGGACTGTCTTACTCACCTTTCCTGGGACAGAAGTGATGTCACCTCAAGTGACATCTAATCACAGCTCTGTGTCCTCATTCGAGGCCAGTTTGGGTGACATAGCTCTGTCACCATATGCCACTGCAAACATAAAACAGAATTTTCCTTTAGCTCTGTATGTAGACAGAAACCACCCCAAGACCTGTCTGTAATATGTAGCGATGGTATGGTTAGGGGTGTTCATGGTGACAAGTTTCTGATTCTTCCTTGTGTCAAGAGGCTGGAGGTGAGCTGAGTTAAAGTCTAAAAGATAGGGTACCTAGACACCTCGATCTGGACCGGCAATGCAGGCCTGATTTGAGTCTAACCTTGTGGACATCTGATCACCCACATTTTCCTGGAAGCTATGTAAGTTCCTTTCCTACTGGGACATCTCAGAAACCTTAAATAAATAAATGACACTTAACTGAGCAGTTACCGATGCCAAGAACAGTTACATGCTCATATTCCTTCAACATGGAATTGGGATCGTTGGCCCCAGGTCACTTGCCAGGCTCATATGAGGAAAGTGCCAAAACCACGGTTCCATGCAGGCCTTGCAGTCTCTCACTTCTGCATGCCATCTCCCCACACACTCTAAGTCCTCAGCGTGCCAGATGCAAAAGACAGAGATGAAAGGAAGCCTTGATTGCCAGGTTCATCTCCTGCCCCGGGCAGGATGTAATTGCAAGGATAAGAGGAGAGCCTCCGATCAGCTGATACCACACTTGTTCTTGGCAGGACTTTTGGAAACATGTGGGGGTAGAGCAGAGGAGGGGGAAGTGGTGGCTTAGGTGCAAGAAGCCTTCTGTAATCCCACATGCCCTCCTGTGTGAACACGAGGATATTCCAGGTCCGAAATATTTAGTGGCCTCTGAGATACAATGCTGGTCTTTGCTGTGCACACTAGAGACACAGAGACACCAGTCATTTTCTCTACTGCCCCAGACCTTAACATTCATTCCTCCTGGGTGCTGTCTGGGGACGTTTGCGTCATTTAGAACTCTGGATCTGATATCTCTCATGGTCTAACAGGTAAATTAGCATAACCTTTTGATGCTTCTCTTATTGCCTGCTCTTTATCAATGCTATCAATCTCTCAGGTTTAAAGGAAACCGAACATTAATTGGATGTCTTGATGTTCATAATGGTGTTCCTCCAGGTTATCTGTCTCTGCCTCTGTCTTTGTTCTTCTAGAGAGAAATTCAAGAATGGGTATATGGCTTTACATGACCATTTCATTTATTCCAAGGATGCCAAGTGAGAATCAACCATCAGCATGCTTTAGATTCTTTCATTAACTCTTTGTCTTGGGATGGGGTCTCATATAGCCCAGACCGGCCTCAGACTCACTGGGTAGCAGAGGATCTTCCTCCTCCAAAGTGCTAGGATTATAGGTGAACAATGCTAGCCTGTTTTATTCAGTGCTAGAGACTGAACACAGGGCTTCTAATACCCTAGGTAAGCACCCTTTCATTGACTCTTGTATGCAAAAAAAAGTATTAGATGAAGAAGAAATCTTGTATTCATTTTTTAGAAAATGTATATTTTCTTTCTTTCTTCATTTCTTCCCCCCCTCCTCCTCCTCTCTCTCGCACTAATTTGATATCGAAGGGACCCAGTGCTCTGCAGCTCCTGTCACAGAGCCTGCTATAAATCTTAGGGCAAGCTCCACACACAGTGAATTCTGCTGCTCTCCTCTTTGTCCAAGGGCTCCTCCTTTTGTCAGGGGGATGGGCTGGCTGACTGGAGCTGTCTCATTGAGAAATAGACCAGCCCTGTGTGTCTCCTAGACACCCATTGTCTCACCCCTGGGACAGGCTCAGCTTTGATTCTCACTATTACAAATGCCTGCTAGCCTTCGTCACTTTCTCTTCTCCCTGAGACTGTGGCTTAAAACAGTTTTCATTGAGCTGGGCTGGACTGTCCATGAAGAGGAATGTTTTCCTGTAATAGGGTTCTTGAGAGGTTTTTGATATTCATGTCAGAATTGTCTTACTTGGTCTTGGCGTTAGTGGTGGTAGAGGTGAATGGGAACAGAATTTTGAAGAAGAAAAAGTACTGTCTTGTCTGTGTATGGTCCTGAGGTAGAGTCCAAGGCCTCACACGTGCTAGGCAAGAGCTTTACCATGAAGCCATACCCTCAGCCTCCCCCCACCCCCATCCCCAAGGTTCCCTGTGTTCCCCCACACTATCTCCAGAGAAGAAGCAACAGCCTGTTTGTGTTTTGTTAAACCTAAAACAAATTTAATCAACAATGTCTTATTCCAGGCCTGGTGCTATCAGTTACCGATGACAGAGAGTGTTTGCTGTGGTAAGGGAGACAAACGGTAGGCCCTTGCATAAGGAGGAAAGCAGACACAGCTCTCAGATGTGTATGAGGGAGTAAGTACCACATAACAAACACAATGGATGGTAGGTAGTGACCGAGGACTGTGTGAGTGAAGGAACCTAAGATCCTCTTTCCTGAGTTGTACTTCACTGGCAGAGAGCCGGCAGTGATGCCGTGGAGAGGTCTTTCCAGGGACAGACTCTGGCTGTAGGGGGCAGGAGTATATGCTGCCCTGATAGGCAGAAGCCGCTCTGTGACACAGAATCCAGGTGTTTCTGACAAGGGAAAGAAGCACTGCCAAGGTCCTTCAGGAGGCACTAGGAGAAGGTGACAGTGCTGTTACCAGTGCTGCGAACTTTAGGCAGCACACGGTGAATGGTTTTTAAAGGTCTTATTGAGATAAAACTTAAATATCACTTGTATCCACTAATTTCCTCTGTAGATGTGATCGGAATAACTGACAAGAAGCAGATTAAGTTCGGGCTCACAGTTGGAGGGGATGCAGCCCACCATGGCAGCAAAGACATGGCTGCAGGAGTGGAGAGCATCTGGGCACATCGTATCAGCAATAAGGAAGCCAAGAGAAAGAACAAGAAGTAGGCGGGGCTCTAGACCTTAAGATATGCCCCCAATGACCCATTCCCCCAGAAAGGATCCACGTAAAGGCTCCAGAACCTTCATAAACAGTGCTGCACTCTGGGGACCAGGTGTTCAGACACATTAGCCTCTTGGGGACATTTCGTATTTAAGCTGCGTTACTGTTCCATTTAAAGTGTCTTCCACTTAAGACACAGGTCGGTGGCTTTCAGTATATTTACATGGTGACGGCCATCCCAATAAACCCATTTTAAAATATAAGATCAACTTAATAGCATGCTTCTTGAAAATCTTTTCCTTTGCTATTCGGACCAGACTCACACATTGTCATATCGTTAAAGCCAGAGGCTGGTGGCACTGGAATCCTACCCTCAGAGCATGAAGCAGGAGGATCTTGAGTTCTAGGCCCTCTGTGCCATCCAGTGAGAACCGTCACAAAAACAAACCAAACAAAAATTAGAGCAACTACCAACCACATGGACTGACCACACACACTTGGCTAAGTATAAGTCCGACGAGTTGCTACAAACTCCTCTCCCGGTCTTGCATTTGGCTCTTCACTTGCTGCATTAGGACTTGATGTCTTAGGCATGGGTGCCAAAAGAGCCTATGAAACCAGAGATGGTTAAGCTGAGCATGTTAAACATGTTAAACCAGAGGAGGCTGTAATTTTTGAACCTGGTGCTTACATCAGAGTAATTGGGAGAGCCAGCCCCAAGTAGGTGCTGCAAAAGGAGAAGTCATGTTCAGGCAGGGGGTTGCCCATGACTTCTAGATAATTTCAATGTAAATGGTTGATGGGTCAGCATGCTTGATGTCAGAGGCCTGTATTTCTGTCTTCGGTAAGGAGTACTCAGTTTTGTGGTTAAAACAAGTCCTCTCATTTGTACATAATGATCTGCACCACTACGTAGCGCCAGGTAACGCTTGCATGCTTCCGTGCAGACGTCATTGCTATGGGAAGAGTACAGGCTGAAGTTGCCAGTAATTGTCACTACCTTTTCTGTGTCTGCAGACCACAGGAGCAGGATGTTTTCATGGACATGTTGGATTTTGCAAAAAGAGGTTGCTTTATATCTTACCAATAAACAGCTGTGAGTTCTGAACTATTGACACTAAATGGCTGCACTGTATTCAGTGACAAACGTCTACCTACTGTGAGATGGAAACTAAAAATCTCAAAAATAAAATCACTTTAAAATAGGAGATACAAATTTGGCCTGCAGGGGTTTACCACATGGGGGAATTTGAATTATGGGAAGAAACTATTGGAAGGATCTAGAATGTTTTTAGCAGCTCCCAGGGATCCTGTATTCTGAATAATTATGATATGTGGATATTTCTCATTTTATTTATCCATTTTTCAGTTGTTGGCCATTTGGACAGATTGCATGTTTTTCTTCCTCTTTTATGAGAAATACTTCTGCTGTTTTGTTCAGGTCTTCCTGTGGTCATATGCATTCTTCCTTCACTTGGTGGATGCATAGAAGTGGAGTTTCTGGGTAACAGGAAGCTCGAGGGTTAACGTTTCCAAACCCTGTCGATGTGGTTTCCAGAGTCCATCTACCTCTTGCACTCACACCAGCAGTGTGTGAAGGTTCTAGTTCTAGCCACATTCTTCCCGGCATTCTATATTGCTTGCCTTTTTCGTGTTTCCATTCCAGGGCACTAAAACTATCATCTTGGCCTGGTGTAGTGACTCATGCCTTTAATCCCAGCACTTGGGAGGCACAGACAGATGGATCTCTGTGAGTTCAAGGCTGACCTGGTCTACACAGTTCGGGGCCAACCAGGCAACATGGGTGAGATCTTCTCAGACAAAACAAAACAGGTTATCAGCTCACTATGATTTGGACTGTGTTTCCCTAAAAAAATGCTGACCCTCTTTTTGTATGTCTAGTAATCTTTGTGTCTTATTTGGAGAAATATTTATTCAAATCTTTTGGTAGCTTTTATCATTAAGGCCTAAGAACCCTCAGCAGGCTGATTTGTAAATATTCCTCCAGGTTAGGCTATTCTTTTTTACATTCTTTAAGGTATCCTCCAAAGCACGAAAGTTTTAAAGCTGTGTGGAGTCTTATTTACATTTTTCTTTTGCTGCTTGAGCTTCTGATGCAATCTTCAAGGAACTGCTGTCTAACCCCAAGACACAAGAATTTGCCGCCGTGTTCTCTCCTAAGAGTTTTAGATCGTTTCGTTCTTGTAGTTAGGTCTGTGGTGCATGCACCATTTGCTTTTATGGTTACATTGTGTGGCATGTGATGGGGGAAGGTCCAGCTCTTAATTTTCATATGCCTGCCCAGTCACTGTGGCAGGTTTTGTTGAGGGGATTCTTCTTTCTTTTGAACAGTCTTGCCCTTTTTGAACAAGATCATTGATCATGAAAGTTGGTGTACTTCTTGATTCTCAGATGAATGTGTTGTTAATTGACATCTTTCTGACATGGTATAAAGCCTTTAGGATGTCCAACTCTGGGTGTCAATAATTTTTAGGCAATTAATGACCATTATCTTAACTACCCTTGGCAAGGCAGTATCTACTCTAAAGCTCTTTTCTTTCATTTTTACTATTTGATGGTTAAGGCTGACTGTCAACTTGACACAATCTAAAATCCCTCCAGAAGGGAATCTCAATGAAGAATTTTCTTTTTTTTTTAATGAAGAATTTTCTAGATGGCCTGTGATGATGTCTGCGGAGGTTTATCTACATTACATTCATTGCAGTGGGAAGGCACCTGTTCACTGTGAGCGTGGGAACTTCTGCTTGCAAGGGACTTGAAAGGGTGGGAAGAGTGAGCTGAACTTTAACATGCATGAACTAATTAATCAGCTGCTCTCAGCTCCTGACTGTGGACATTGTGTGACTAGTTGCTCCATGTTCTGCATGCCTCAGTTTTTCTACAATAATGGACTATAGTCTAGAACTGTGGGCCAGATAAACGCTTTCTACCTTAAGTTCTTTGGTGTATTTTCTCACAGCAACAGGAAAAAAACCTAAGACACAATTAAAACGTAAGCTATGGAGGCTGGAGAAATGGCATGTGCTGCTCTTGCCATGGACTGGGGTTCAGATCCCAACACCCACATGGATCCTTGCAGCTGTCTCTAACTGTAATTCTGGGGAATCTTATGATCTTATCTGGCTTCTGGCTTCACATCGATTTTTAGGCCCCCAAATCCTCATACCCTATGTGACGAAGCACAGATTTGTCAGCTCAGTATTTCAGATCTTTATCATGTTTTCCATTTGCTTATCAAGACTTCTAACTTCAGAACAGGAAGGGTTGTTCTGGGTTTGGGGTTTTTGGGACAGGGTCTTCTGCAGCCCAGTCGTGCCTCTGTCTCCCTACTGCTGGCATTACAGTATGCAGTACCATCCCTGGGTCAAAATGAGTTTTTTAATGAACCGAAAGGTTCAGTTTTTCTTGAATATTCCTTGAGACTTCTTTCTTCATTTACTGCCCATGTTTGGTATGTCACTCCCACCCCCCTTCTTAGACAATTCCCCTTCATTTATTATTAAGATTTGCATAAATCTACTTATTAGTGGTTAGTCCAGGGTGAAGTTCTGAGTTCAAGTCTTAGCCTTAATGATTTAGTTACCAGGCAAATATACAAAAGTGATTTTAACAAGTGAATCCAGCTTGCAGACATGTTCTTGTTTATCCACATAGTGTTTTAAATGATTCTGTTTTAATTGCATTTATTTACTTAATGTATGCTTGTGTAGGTGTGTGGTATACACATGCCCATGTGTGGAGATCAGAGAACAAATCTGAGGGATTTGGTCCTCCCCTTCCACCATTTGGGAGCCAGGAATCGAACTCAGGTCATCAGGCTTGGCTGCAAGCGCTTTGACCCACTGAACCATCTCACTGGACCTTAAATGATTTTAAGGTCCTTAATTAGAAACCTGAAATTTGATATTACTAACCAAACAAAGGAAAACAAGCACATGTGTTCCCAGCTAAGCTGCAAAAGTTGAAGCAGGCTCTGTATCTCCACATGGCAACTACATGGGACTGCTCAATTGAGCGGTCTCACTAGACCACTCCTGCGTGGCACCTTGCCCCAGGCCTCCTCCTTTAGTTATATTGCCCAGCAGGCCCCCTCGAGGGAGTTTGACTGGCAGTAATACAGCAGAGGCTTAGAGGTACCGCTCTCTGTTGTCTTGAACTGTTAAATCACCATGGCTCCTTACTTGTTTGTGTCTTCAATCGCTAAAATCAAAGTTCTCCCCCACTTCACCCTGGAGACCCTGTGTTTGCAACAAGCTAAGTGAGCGCATCAAGGCGATTTTAAGTTTCCTACCACTCATAACATTTTGTTACAATAATTTGTCAAGACCTGCTCCATGACGAAGAAGTATTCACATAAAAAAAAAAAAGGGGCCAAGCCAAAGAGGCATAGGTAATAAATATGGCTGCCATGATCGTCTGCATAAAAGGAAAGGAAAGTTAACGTGAACTTTACTTCTAGCAGATCCAACCTGTACAGAACGGAGGGGAAACCTCCCTGAGCAGTGGTCCTGTCGCATTAGTCATACGTCGGATGGTACTGGTGTTTATGTTAGTTGTGCAACATAAGGGGTTACACTGTGATGTTTTTATATGGGCGTTTGCTTTAAAATAATGTTTTATTTTCTCCCAAATAAAAATCATCCAGGGGCTCTGATAAGGTCATACAATGGAAAGTAAGTCTTCCATTTTATTTCTGTCCGTTTTAAAAATAACTGTTATGGGTCCGTGGTTGGTTAACATTTCTTGCTCTTTATTTTTAGCAGCCGGCAAAGCGATCCATCACTCTCATTCTACCAGCAGTTTCTAGGTTTCCTCTGTCTTCTTCTCATGAAGTTTCCCAGCGTGAAGTTTGGGGAACTGTTCCTTTGGTGACCCTTTCGCGACATGGTCCATATTTTCCAGTATTTTTTTTTTTTGCCATGCATAGGAGGGAAGGCAACTCTACATGTAATCAATGTTAAGCTTTCCACAGTTGAATAAGACATTCCTCATTCTCCCATGTAGTCCTCTTAGACTGGAGGTCTAAACGTTTACTTACCTTAGCGGACAATGAGGACTACTGAGAACTCAAGAACAATGGCAATGGGTCTCTGATCCTACTGCACGTACTGGCTTTGTAGGAGCCTTGGCAGTTTGGATGCTCACCTTACTAGAAATGGATGGAGGTGGGGGTTCCTTGGACTTCCCGCAGGGCAGGGAACCCTGATTGCTCTTTGGGCTGAGGAGGGAGGGGGACTTGATTGGGGGAGGGGAAGGGAAATGGGAGGCGGTGGCGGGGAAGAGACAGAAATCTTTAATAAATAAATAAATTTAAAAAATAAAAAAGAACTAGTTAGGACAAAAAAAAAAGAATTATTCCTAAATGTGTGAAGTCAGGCGTGGTAGCACATGCGTGTAACCCTACTGCTAGGGGTTGCGGCAGGAGGATCAAGAATTCTAGGCTACCATGGGCTGCTTAGTAAGACACTGTCTCAAATAAGCGCCTGGAATTTGCCTCAGTCCTCAGTGGTAGAGTGTTCATGTGTAGGATTTGCGCAAGGCACATCAAGGGCTTTGATTCCCAGCACTCAAACACGAACAATAAACCCCTGTGTCTCTGGCAAAGGTCTTAGAATCCATAGGGACTTTTCTCACCCAAAAGACCTGCCACTTCCTTACTGACATGAGTTGGGGACACGGGGGTCTCCTTTTTGACCCAGGGACTTCCTAAGCTAGGGCACTCTAGTGACATAGAGTCCATCCTTTATCCTTTTAATTGCTGGTTCTACCACTCTTGCGATTTTCTTGAAATCTACTATCTTTTACGAAGTAAAACAAGTATTTCAAGTGCTACCTTCACATGTCTCCTATCAAACGCATCTGACACATCCAGCTTAAAATGGTCCTAGGTTGCTCGCTACAGTGAGGCACAATGGTGTGTGTACTCCACTGCCTGCCTGTGACCTTGCTTTCTCTCTGTATCTAGCAGGAGGAACTGTATGTTTATAACAATACCAAATGGAGACCCTCTGAAAGTCATTCCTCAGGATTAAGAGAACGAAATAGGGTTTGTTTTACACTGGAACACACTGTGATTTAGAATCCTTGTGGGAACTACTTGAGGTCATCTCAGGGAGTGGCTCCAGATTTTGGCAGTTCCAGGGCAAAAGGTATGCCTCTTGCCCTTTATTCATGTCAGGAAATGCTGATGTAAAGTTTTTTTTTTTTTTTTAAGGTAGGTGTAATAACCCGTGCCTATGGTCAATCCCAGAACTTGGAGGGTGAGGCAGGAGGATCCCAAGTTCATGGCCAGCCTGGGATACACAGTATAAACATATCTCGAAACAAACAAACACACTAATAAAAGCTTTGGTTCTTATGCTCTTGATGGAACGATTCTGTAATGAAGACACTTCCAGACAAATAAAATAAAATAAAATCTTTACTGTGTGAAATGTTGGCATGGAGCTTTCATTTTCAAGAAAGACTTTAAAGCCATGTCCCACATCGGAATGCCTTAGCGTTCCTGTCTTTGATCATCACTGACCCTCCTCCTCCTTCCTTCTGTCTTTTTTTCTCTCCCTCTCTCTCCTCCTTTTCACTCCCTATTAGTCATCTTCCCAGACTGTACCTGTGGGAGTATTTTGATCATTAAGTGAAGAGCAGACACACTCCAGATGTCTCCAAGGCAATGGCCCATAATTCCCAGTTTACCCAGTTCTGTGATATTCTTAGGGCCACAGGGAAGCTCTCAGCCGTCACGCTTTCGTGGAGTGTGTGTTTGTTTATCAGCTCTGTCACTCAGTCACTCAGTTGCAGTGTTGGAGATTGAAATAGGTCTTTGCAAATGTGATGCAAGTGTATTGTCCTTGAGACACACCTCCAGCCTCTCCAGAACGTTTTGTATTGTCATACTATCTGCAGCATTTACCGCCCCCCCACCACCTGAGAAAGCAAACTAAAGTCTAAGACAATTGACCTTTGGCTTTGCAGGAATGTCTCCGAGAAACTTGCATGCCAGAGACAAAGGAGTGGCTGGCCTGGGGTTTCTCAGACCAAGGTACTGTGGTTAGGTCTTGGTTTTTGATTTCTCCAAGCAGATTCAGCTTCCAAAAGAGTGGGTTTATTTAGTTCATTGTGACTTTGTCATGGTTTTATTGAGGTGTGTGCATGCGCATGCATTTTGTTTGCCTGGGTTTTCATTTGTCCTTTCATCTCTGGCTAGCCTGGAATTTATTATGTAGTTCAGGTTGACCTTGAACTCATGTAGATACACCTACCTCTGCCTGCTGAATGCTTGGATTACAGGTGTTCACAATCCGGCTAGTTGTCAGGGATTTTAGGGGAGAAGTTTGCTGAGAGAAATTTAAATTAATACAACTCTGAGTATTAAAATGGTCTTTATTATATTCTAACTTTGAGAATGGAATTTGAAGCCCACATTTGGGAATAATGGGTGGAATAGATTTTTTAGCCTTTAGTTAGACAGACAATTTTCCCTTACCCTTGCAAAAAGTCTAAGAATAGGGTGAAGGATTTTCATTTTTGTTGTGTGGAAGACAGGAGGACACACACACACACACACAAAAAGCAGAGGTGTTGACAGAGCTTTTTGTCCAGCTGAGTCCTGCGGCCATTCAGTCCCAAAGAAACATACAGAGGCCTACATTAATTATAAACTGGTTGGCCTAGTAGCTTAGGCTTTCTTATTAACTAATTCTTACTTTTTAAATTAGTCCATAATTCTTGTCTGTCTTAACCACGTGGCTTGGTACCTTTCATCAGTGAGGTATTCTCATCTTGCTTCTTCTGTGTCTGGGTGATGGCTGCAGATTGACCCTTTCATCTTCCCAGAATTCTCCTGTTCTTGTTGCCCTACCTATACTTCCTGCCTGGCTGTTGGCCACTCAATGTTTTATTAAAATACACGTAACAGATCTTTATAGGGTACAAGACCATTGTCCCATAGCACAGAGGTCATATCTTAACTACTGCTATTCTATTCTGACTGACCAATTTATTCCTGGAGAAAAGGCTAAAGGTTTTCCAACAACTTCCAATTGTTTATGGGAATATCCTTTGTCTTCTGCTTAGAATCATAGGACATGGAATCAGGGCGTGTAACTCCCAATCCCAATTTGGAAGTTAGGTCTCAATCTGTTCTTGCTTCTTTAGAAGAATAATTATGGATGGCATTGCCCAAAATGCAAGTTTCCAGCAAAAAGACAGACCCTTTCCCACACTCAACAGTGCAGCCACTAGTTTTAATAAGCCTTGTAGTAAATGAAGCTCTCTATTCCCAGTTTGGCCATGCCGCTGTCATTTGACCCACAGTAAGTCAGTCTGAGACCTCCTCTTGAAATTGGACTGGTCACTTGAATGGGACATACTGTCTTTATATGAAAAATTTTTTCTCAGTGACTAGCACAATTCAAAATTTCAAGACACATTCTAGTACCTCCCTGAAGACCCAGTCAGGAATAGGCTATAGGAAGAAGTATGCATCTTGATCAAGCCCCAGACTTGCCTGTGAATGTAGATAGGATTTCCATAATGGTCGGCATGATAGTGCCCTCTTGATGAAAGTGCAAGAAGCTGCCTTGGCTGAACCGAGGAATCGTATTTGCTACTATAAATAATAAACTTGTTTTCTCCGAAAGTAGCCTCTGTGGGGAATACTGATCAGAAATATTCCCATCATCTTGGAATCTTTAATGTATTTTGCAGCTGGCTGTCTTGAGGGCATCTCTCAACAAACCCATGAACTAGATTTTCAGACTCTGTCCCATGGAGAACAGGCTATATTGCGATTAATTTGAAGCACGCGCCACAATGAAGCAATTTGGAGAGATTGTAATTGAAACATCGTACTTGACCCTAAGGGGACCATGGAAAAAGAGATTTGCTTTGCTGGCTTCTCATGCATCATTTAGAACCTGCTGCCAACACAACCAAGTCTTGCTTAGGCTTTAATACTTTATACCCTTCTTCCATGGCTAGGTCAGCCGGCCTGTAGTGTGCTAGCCAGTTCTGTCAGTTCTTTTTGTATGTCCTTCTTTTTATTTCTCCATAATTTGGATTATTTGGATTAATGAGAATCTTGTGATGTAGCAACTCCCTGTGGACCCTGACAAAAAGATATTTGAAGTGAAAGGAGATTAGCGTGGTTCAGTTGTTCATTTAACACTAACTAGATAATAAACTGGGCTAACAAGATAGTAGCAGCTTTAGGATTCTTCTAGAACCATCCCTGAAAGAAATAACTCAAGGACATGAGGCACCTACTTCTACCTAAATTAATTTTTGCTGAATCATTTGGAGGAATCTTTTTGTTGTCGTTGATGTTTGTTTGTTTGTTTGTTTGTTTGTTTTTCGAGACAGGGTTGTAGCTTTGGAACCTGTCCTGGAACCAGCTCTGTAGACCAGGCGACCAGGCTGGCCTCGAACTCACAGAGATCCGCCTACCTCTGCCTCCCAAGTGCTGGGATTAAAGGCCTATGCTACCCCTGACCAGCCATTTGGAGGATTCTTAAGAACAGTTATTTAAAGTTTTGTTTACATTCTGAGTTGAACCAAATCAAGTTACCCCTCTGTGTTTCTTTTCCAGCTGAAGCTGCTTGTTATATCCTAATTATTGCCTCTCCTTCCTCAGTGTCTCAGCACTGGCATCTAGCTTCCCAGAATAACCACTCTATCTCCCAACCTCTGCAGGCCATGTGACTAACTTCTGACCAGTGAGGTGAGATGTGGACAATTCCTGTCTGGCTTTTAACCTTGAAGTAACTGAGTGAACATGACCACAAATGTCCTTTCTAGTGTGGGAATGTGTGTGCCCATGAGAGTGAGAACAATGGTTTGTAGTGTAAAGGTGGAGGCTGAATGGTCAGGGCGGAATGAAGCTGTGTGTGAGGGCTGTAAAGCTCTTTAGCCTGTTCAGGTCTAGGCGTGCAACCCACACACCCACGTCTGATTGGTCTAAACTGTTCATCTTAGCGTGGTTTGTTATAGCATCCAACTGATTCTTCCTCGTGGCCCCTCTCATTTTATTATTAATAGTGTGTGTGCATCTGTATACATGTGTGTGGATGCACATGCCATGGCATGCATGTGGAAGCCAGAGAACAACTTTGGGGAGTCAGTTCTCTCCCTGCACCTTGACCTGAGTTCCCCGGGTCCACTCAGGAGGCGAGGCTTATCCATCAACCGGCTGACCTGATGAGCCATCTCACCTGCCCTATGACACCTGTTTGATGCTGTGTAAACTCTTTCAGCAGAAGTGACAGATCCCTGGGCTAAAACAGGCTGACACAGGGAGCACATTGAAGGGGCAGGACAGGCAGGCCTTCTGGCTGCTTGATTCACTGAGAGACCTGCTTTCTCCTGTCTGGTGCCAACGTTGATATTAACTTCATTATGGTCCCTATAGCAAATTCGGCCATTCTGGTTCTGAGCATCACATCCAAGGAGACAGTTTTTCTGTGGTTGCCTGTTAGGGAGCAGAAAATTGCTCAGAAGTTTATCCCTTCACCTGTAATGTCCCGTTGGTGTTGCAACAGTCAATGTTAAATAGTATTCCTGACCGTGTTACTGGCAAGGGGAATTAAATTACAGGTTTGTCTCTGGGCTTTCAAAGGGATCCATACCTTGGGATGCAAGGGTGAAGGACTAAGACATTAATATCACCAGAGACATAAGTTGAGGACATGAATATAGACAAGCCTCCACAATGTCTTCTACCCAAGGAAACATTATAAAAGGACCTGGAAAAAAAATGTGAACGAGCAAGGCATTATACTCTGGATTTGTTTCAGAATAGTGGGGAATAGGAAGCAGAAGCAGTGTGTAGGTGTCATAGCTTGTGCTAGCTGTAAACATGATGCCCTTGGGAAGAGGGGAATCTCCTCCTTCAAATCGACCTGTGGGTATGTCTGTGGGGACATTTTCTTAATTATTAATTGATGAGGGACAACCCAACTGACTCTGAGTGATATCATCCCTGAGCAGGTAGACCTGGGTTGTATAGGAAAGATGGCTAAGCAAGGCAGAAACAGCATTTTTTTCAGGGTCCCTGCTTCAGTCACTATCTCCAGGTTCCTGCCTAGATTTCTTCAGTGATAAATTATAACCCAAACAAACCCCTTTCTCCTCTAGTTGCTTTTGATATGTGCTTTCTCACAGCAACAAAAAGCAAATTATGACAGCAGGGTATGGACAAAGCGTAACTGTCCATGAGTTGAGAATTGGTAGAGTTCATTATGTTTTCCTCCTCGTTTTTCATGTATTTGAAATTGTCTGTACTTTTAAACAACTTTAAAGAGAAAAATAATTCAAATCAACAGAAGGAAAAGTAGGTGGAGGGGGCTGGAGAGATGGTTCAATGATTAAGAATACTTGCTGTTTCTACAGAGGACCTGGATTTGGTTCCCAGCATCTACATGGCAGCTCAGCACCATCTGTAACTCTAGTTCCAGAGAATGCAATGCCCTTTTCTGGCCTTTGAGGAGACAAGGCACACATGTGGTACACAGACATAGATGCAGGAAAAAATATTCTTTTTTTAAAAAATTTATTTATTTATTAAGGATTTCTGCCTCCTCCCCTCCACCGCCTCCCATTTCCCTCCCCCTCCCCTGATCAAGTCCCTCTCCCTCATCAGCTTGAAGAGCAATCAGGGTTCCCTGACCTGTGACCGCCCACCTCCATCCAGGTTTAGTAAGTTGAGCATCCAAACTGCC
>NW_004949099.1:11727989-11757113 GCF_000317375.1 Microtus ochrogaster | reverse complement strand
TTGATGGGGATTGCATTGAATCTATAGATTACTTTTGGTAGAATTGCCATTTTTACTATGGGAAAAAATATTCTTATCAATAAAATAAAAATAAATAAATACTAGGTAGAGAATATTTATGCTATACTTGCAAGTTTTGAAACCAGTTAGCACGCACAGAGTAGCGGCTCTTTATCAGAAACTCTGTCCTGTGCTCAGAATGGCTTAGGCCCTTAGGGAATTTGTGGTATGACTGGAACTCATAGGGGTAGATTTGGGCCTGGATAACGGGTTTTTTTTTTTTTCACATTGCCTAATTCGGTATGTAGGTGCCTAGCAGGTTCTGACTGCGGTCTGCTTTCCTTCTTCAGTCTCAGAGAGGAGCCAACACCCCTCCCCATTTGGAGAATTTGCAGCATAAAATTCCAGGCTGATGGATGACAACTGATGGCCACTAATAGTGGATCTAAAACTGAAGCCTGTGAGGCTAGACCTTGAGACCATGAGTTTTGTCCCCTACCAGTAGCACAACTCACTGCACCAGGTCTCTGGTACCCAAGTTTCCATGACTTAACACAAGTAGTGAGACCTACTAGTGAAGACCATGTGACACAATAGTGACAAGAATGGGTATTTAGAGTCAGAGGGATTTGGCTCCGTAGTATACCTTTTCAGGTGCTGGTAAAGTCAACTGCGCTTCATTCTAAAGATGGGGAAAATTGAACTCAGAGAACCATAGCAGCCTGTCACATTTGCGGTGCCAGGGTACAGCTCCATCTGTCACTGGTTTCAGAGTCCATGCTCCTACACTAACCAGTGTCTCTGTGATGTATTAGAGACCCCAGAGTTAGACAGAGTTGTAGCAGCAAGGCCCCAGTCCCTAGCTTCCACTTTGCTCAATGAAGTCAAGGATTTATAATGACTGGCATTCTCTCTGAGTTCTCTTTGGTGTCTAGAGTTCTCTGCTTTCCATTTAAGCTTCGTCATAGAAGTTTAAACACGTTTTTAAATGGCAAAACAGGTATGGTGATCATTCCTGCACCTTGACCAGTCACAGCATTTAGCTTGTGACCAACTGTGTCATGCCATATCCTGGTTCCTCCTCTTATTCAAAATCACATCTCAGTCACCAACCATATTGTGCCATTTCAATCATTATGTATTTCAGCAAACATCTCTGAGAGATACTCTTTTCACATGTATAAAGATGGAAGAAAACCCCAATGTTAAACTTTAATGTCTCTAGTACTATGTGCATAAATTATTTATTCAAACAATATGTAAAAAGCATAATAAACATATATGTAACATATCCGTATTTTTTCTTCATATTGTTTGAGTTGAAGTTCAAATAATGTCTAACTCTTGGCATTAGTTGATATGTCTGTAAAGTCTCCTTTTACGCTAGGAGTTTCTATGCCTTTTGTATTTTTCTCCGTGCAGTTTAGATATTCCTTCAATATCTAAGTCAGGTTGTTTGGCCTGAAGAGTTTCTCACTGTCTGGATTTAGCTAACGTCATCTTCATGGTGTGATTCCCTCTGTTCTTCTGTTTCCTGGGTGTGGGTAAGTGGACCAGGGGTTTGCTCAGACTCATAGTAAGGCTTTTCTTTTGGAGACTAATTTGTATGGATGGTGTGTTGTGCTCTCAGGAGGCCCATTGTCTGTGGCATCAGCAGACAGAGGAGGGTCCATCACCTCCTTCACGGTTGCCAAATAGTGGCATGCTGATTTCAGTTTTATCTTTCCTTCTTTTGTACCACAAGAAATGTTCCCATGATGCATCTCCATATTGAAAATGTTTGCAGACTTATCTGCTAGTCCCAGCTTCTTGGGTTTTGTATGTGTGTATGCATGCATGAGTATATATGCTCGTGTGCATGCAGGTGTAGGTTATGCAGGTATGCTTGCATATATGTGCATGTAAGGGCCAGAGGACAGCCTCAGGTGTCACCCTCAGGTGCCATTCACCTTGGTTTTCTGACAGGGTCTCTCACTGGCCTGGATCTCATCGAGTAGGTTAGGGTGGTCAGCCAGGGAGCTCTAGGAGATGCCTGTTGTGGAATGTTATTTTAGGGTGTGCTGCATTCATTTATGCTGTGCAATATTTGTTTAATGATGCAAAGTTGGGTTGCATTCTTTTGTGTTGCATTTGTTTAACTCTGGGAAGCTGTGCTACTTTGCCTGTCTAAAGCACCTGATTGATTTGGTAAAGAGCTGAACGGCCAATAGCAAGGCAAGAGAAAGGCTAGACAGCGCTGGTGGGCAAATAGAATCAACGGGAGGAAAAATCGAGGCTTGGGAAGAAGACCAAAGAGCGAGAAAAGGGGGAGAGGACGCCAGGGGTCAGCCACCCATCCATACAACCAGTCATGGAGTGAGAAGGAAAGAGCGATATATAGAACAGAAAAAGGTAAAAGCCTGGAGGAAAAATGTAAATGGTCTAGTTTATGTGAAGGAAAGCTGGCTAGAAATAAGCCAAGTTAAGGCTGGGCATTTATATGTAATAGTAAGTGTCTGTGTGATTACTTGGGAGCTGGGTGGTGGATCCCCCAAAGACAAAGAGGAAAAAAACAAAATCAAACCAAAACAAACAAACCAAACAAATAAATCAAGTGAAAAAATAAAAAAACCCAACTACATCTGCCTGCCTCTGCCTCATCAGTGCTTGAATTACAGGTACACCTGGGTTTGGCTTGGTTTGTTTTCTCTCACACATGTGCGCCGGACTAGAACCCAGGTCCTCATGCTTGGAAGGCGAGCGCTTTACTGACAGCCTCCTCGTTCATATTTTATATAAAAGAAAACCCTTTTCCATCTCTTACCAGTTTAGTAATCAAACCCAAGAAATGCTTGCTTTCTGCACCCCCCCCCCACAGGCATTGTTTGCGGAGGGGCACTGCCGGTGTTGTGATAGCGCCTGCATCCAGAGGCCAGGCCAGTAGATTGCCAGGAGAACCTCTGAGTGGTCAGTCAATACGTCTGCTCCACAGCCAGAGAACTTTAGGCCAGTGACAATGAGCTCTTTCCATTCCCATCACAATGGATGCTGACGGCAGAGACAAAGATAAAGAAATCTTAGCATTATGAGTGGTACCAATCCTGGTGGCGTCTGTATGGAATCACTGCACTTGGCAGACTGAGGCAGAAGGATCGTTGAGTTTAAGGAAGGCCTGGGCTGTGTAGTCAAATGAGCTAAGTGTTTATCTACTCGGTAACGCAGGCTTGTTTAGTGCTCTAACCTCGGAATCTAAACCAGCAGAGTCTATTTGTGGTAGTTGCCCCATTAATACTTTTGAGTGCATGAGTAAAATAAATTCTTATATTTCCAAACCAGTCAGGTGAGGCTTTGCCTGTTGGCTGTGCACTCCCTCTTACTGCCGAGCGCCGTTCCAGTAGCCTGCCTCCTGTGCACGGTGATTGGGGTTTTCCGCAGTACCCCAAGTTTTTGTCTCCTGTATGGAGCTCTAATAGAAAGCCTTCCAAAGCTGCTGTCAGAAGGCAAGTCAGCTATTTCTTTGTGAAGAGAGCCCTCCTGGTCCTGCTCACATTTTCTTACCCTTCCAACTCATGCTTCACTCATGAGCCGATATTTACTTTGGGGGCTACCTCGGAATCACGGCCACTACATTTGTAGGCGGATTTCTGTTCTGATACATGTAAACAGAATAGTCTATGAGAGAGAGTCAGGAGTGAGGTTAGATGCTGTCAAGTTGAAATCCCAGCCCTGTCCCTCTCAGAGTCTGTCATCTCAAGCCACCACTCAACCTAAACAGGACTCTAGCTTCTGAGCTGCGAGCCAAAGGGCATCCTGCCACCTCCCACGATTCCTTACAGGAAGAAGTCACAGTTTAAAGGGAACTTATGTCGTGGCTCACTTGAAAAGCATTTTGACAATGAATCTTAAAGACTCGCATTTGCACTTTTGCAGGTCTCCTTTTTCTTCTGTGCTCTTCAGTGGACCAAAAGCATGAGAAATCATTCAACTATGTCTGGAAGGGCAAGGCCAAACCTAGGTTCTCTGTTTAACAGCCTTCAGCCATGGCTATAATTTCACTTACATGTTCTAGGTTTTGCAAAACTTAATGATGAAAGAAGTTTGGTTGCCCTGGGTTGACAAGAGTGGATGGAATAGGAAGAGGCCCTATGTGAACTGACGGTCTTATTCTAGATCTGAATACAGGTGTAGATGGCAGCACTTGCCAAAAGTTATTGTTTGCAAATCCTGTGTTGTTGCAAAATAAAAATGGCAATGCTATCAGTTCACCATGAAGTTGAATTTCGGGGAAGCAGGGGGAAAAGCGAATGACAGAGAGGTGAGCAGAGAAGCCAAACAGGGGACTACAGGCGTGTGTGTGATGTGTAAGGAAACCAGCCATTACTTAGCAACAAGCTTATGCCATTGTCCCAGAGAGATACCTTAGGCAATGGCTTTGTGAACCCACTCTGCTCTGAAACGTGCTGGAGGTGGAGAGTGGGGTGGACCACTACTTACCTGTCATTTCTCCAGAGGCCAGGAGGAGTCTCCTGCCACAGGGACCTCTGTTGCAGGCTAATACTGAAGCCGTGGCCACCTGGCTGTGCAGCTGTGGGGATTTTGCAAGACATTACTGAAGTTCCTCAGGCCAGAGGCAAAACCTGTGCTCAGATCCAGGGTGGAACCCACCAGACGCAGGTGTGGGCTCTGGCAGGGCTGTGCTGTGACTACAGGTAAACCTTGCAAAGCCAGAATGGCTCCGTCAAGTCTGGTCTCCACCACTCACTAGGTAAGCATCTCCGAGACGGTGACCTAACCTGACTAAACCTCAGTCAGCCTAGAGCTGCCTGACAGTGCCCCTTGGCCTCCCTCAGAGGAGGCTGTCTCTAGACTGTTCTCATGTACACTACCAAGCTCACTGGGCCTTCTGTCTAGCCACAGGAACACAAGTGCCCTTTGAAGACAGAACAGGCCAGACCCTCTTGAGAGAAGCCAAACAGACCCAGGAGGGAGCTTCACAGCTGAAAGATCAAATTGTGGATAAGATTACAGCTCTCTAGTTGGAAATACCGGGTCTAGTCACAGTCTGGGTCAAGAGAGCTCCCAGTGAGGTTGAAACCCAGTCACTCCCCGTGGTAACCTACATAGGAATGAATGCACCTTGTTGAAGCTTCCTTCCCTTCTTGTCCCAGTTCTTCGATATCTTACCTATGATATATGAGAATATGTCCCCAGACATACTTACTCTTAACTCTTGTTCTCAGGGAAAATCCAACCTAAGAGCATCACCCGTCATCCGAACATTGTGAGGGTTAATTGAGCTGGTAGAGGTAAAAGGCTAGGAGCAGCAGATATTTCTCAGTAAGCCTAAAATAATAAATGGAGCAACCTGCTTGACTTCTCCATGCAGATCTCCTGCCAGAAGGAAGAAAGATGGCTGTAGTAGTTAGTCTCCAAATGAGACATCTTCATGATACCTCTGTGTGTGTTTAAGATACTTGTGCTTGTGTTTGCATGTGAACATGCATAAATGTGGGCATGTGGGAGCCATCTTACATACGTGGAGGTCAAAGACAACCTCGGGTATCGCTCCTTGTTTGAAGCAATCTTTTTGTTGTTCACTGCTGTGTTTTCCAGGCTGGTTGGCCTGCTAGCTCCTGTAGACTTTCCCATGTCTGCCCTCCTCCCCACCATCTCTTCCCAGAAATACTGGGATTTTGAATACATAATACCACTCCCAGCTTCATGTGGGTTCTTTGATACTGAACTCAGGCCTCCATGCATGCAGGAGGATCACTTTCCCCATTGAACCAGCTCCCCAGCTCCTAAATGAGAAACTTTTGAGAGTACAGATAGACAGTATGTAAAAACTGTGGCTGTTAAGGAAAATCAGATTGTACTGAAAATACCGGCAGTCTGAGTTTTCTGAAGTACAGGAGTCCTCTAGACAAAGGAAGTCATAGCCCAAACACTATATAAGAAACAACAACTAAACAACCCTCAAACTGCTTTAGAATCTAATATTTTCTTTTTCCTTTTTTTGTGTGTGTGTAGAAATATGTGTGTAAGTGGTGTGTGTGTGTGTGTGTGTGTGTGTGTGTGTGTGTGTGTGTAGTCCAGAGGTCAGCCGTGGGTATCATTTCCTAAGCACTGCCTACCTTGTTTTATGAAACATGGCCTCTCATTGGCCCAGAGTTTGCCAAGGAAACTGGGATGACTTGTTGGTGGATGCAGACCCTTGGCCCCTTGAATTTCTTTGCCTGCCCTAGACCCTATGCCTGTTGGAGTGAACTGGACAAAACAACTTGTTTTCCTATGCTTGCAGCTGCTCTGAACATGAGACCGTCATGAGTTCCTGATGGCAGGAGAGTGGTTCCTGGTGGGTTTTACAGCTGAAAATCCCAAGAGCTGGGGTGTGGCTATCAGTTAAGGATCCCTTTATAAGCTTCCCTGGAGCACAGTAAAGTTGGCATTCTTGTTTCAAGGATGACCCAGGTCTCTGTCTGTGTGTCTGTGTTTGATTTTGAATCTTCATCCTTGTTTCTGGCTTGTGTATGGTCCTGTAGTGCATAGAGCAGATACTGTGCTTTACAGTGACTAGCTAGCAGTCCCCAAGGATCTGCCTGCCTCTTTCTCAATACTGGGATGGTAAGCTTATGCCATCATGCCTAGCCTCTTGATGCATGTTCTTAGAGCTTGAACTCAGGACTTCATACTAACACAGCAGGCATTTCACCTGCCCAACAACCTCCCTAGTTCCTGTATTCTCTTTCCTTACAGCAGAGGCTTGTCTGTATTGTGTTGTTTTATTTCATGACAGAGATAGCACAGAAATTAAACTTCATGACAGAGTGATGAAATTGTCACTTACAGAGGGCTTACAGGGGTTGCTGCATAGAAAGGTTCTCCAAAGACGAACATGATGAAATACTATTTTAACTTTTTATGGAGGAAAAAAAAATGAGGTTTGAGAGCAAACATTTCAGAAATCAAAAGATCATACCGCAAAGTGATTCATTTAGAAGACCAACGAAGTAACTGTCTGGACCACACTGAGTAGGAGCAGTCATTTCTCACACTCTTTCCCAGGCCGACCTGGAAGAGCCTTAGCCACTCCCTAACCCTGTGACTCCCAGTCCCTGGTCACAGATTTTGTATATCTCCCGAGAACTGATTCTTATGCTAGGAGGTGGCAGAGGGTCTAGGGCAGCTGTAGTCCATCAGCAGTCTGTCCGGTTCTGACCCCCTGTACCTTGCATGACTGTCACAGCATCGGTGACATAGTGGCAGGGCAGAGTGTGACTGGTTCAGAGATCACACAGCCTACAGAGCTACAGAAGGTCTCTGAATTGTCACCGAGAAAGTCTGCAAACACACAGGCCTGGAAGACTCAGTTTCTGAAAGCTCACTGGCAGATGCTGGTGTGTGCTCAGGGTTGGTAGCGACAGAGGGCAATTCATGTGTTCTGTTTGCGTGAGCAATAAGCAAAGAGGCCCCGAGGGGTCAGAGCTTTGCCCAGGGTTGAAAAAGCCAAAGGAGCAATGAGAAAAGCCTCACCCTCGACCTCTCAGCCTCCTAGAGTGTCTCTCTATTTCTGTAGTGATGCCACTGGCTTCTGATGAAACAGGCTCTCCTCTTGACCAGCGTGGAGCTCGCTGACAGCAGCCACTGTGCTGGCCAATGGCGTTTTATGATGAATAACACAGCAAGTTGGCTTGTCATCTGGCACTGTAAATCTCAGGCATGCCAACACGTCTTCCCTTTGTCGTAGCACCATCTGGACATAAAACTGTGTGGAATTTCCAACAAATGCCGTTTGATGGACGTGTCTGATGGAAATCTCTGCAGAGAAAGGCGAGAGGAGAGTGAAAGGGGCCATACGTCTTGATAGAGGATCATCGACTCCCTTGTTTATCATTCCGCAAACATTTACTGGTATTTCTCAGTGAGCTAAGTACAAGGCCAGGCAGCAGGCATGTCCTCAGGCACCCTATAATTTGATGAAGAAAGCCATAGTAAATCGTAGCATCTATTGGATAACTAAACAGTCACATTGATAGGAGAAAGATGGCCATGACCGCCATGAGTTATTATAGATAGGTATAATATAACAGAATAGTGTCACACACAGGCAGCAATCACCAAGGGCCTGCTGTGCCCCAGATGATCTTTTGCGTGTTTTCCTTGTACTGACACACTTTACATTCACAACAGGGCCTATGGAGGTCAGTGCTATTTTAATTTAAATTTTACACAAGGGGGAAATGAATTGGTTAATTGATGTGCTCCTCATCACAGGAGTAAGAAGCAATAAAGCCAGAGTTTAAATATATAGCGAGCACTCTGTGTGCATGAGTTCTGACTTCTTGCATGCAACCAAATACAGAACAAATATACTTGAAAAAAAAATCACATCTGTGCTCTGCGAGTATGTGGACTTTTGTTCTGGTCATCATTCCTTGAACAGTACTTTCTCAAACTGTATCCATAGCAATGACACTATGTGGAGTAATGAGTAATCAAGAGAGGATTTGAAGAGGAGGAGTCAAATCAGGTTCAGTGAGACATGCTTACAGTACCAGCCACTAGGGAGACTGAGGCAGGGGAATCACTTGAGCTAAGGAGTTTCAGACCAGCTTAGCTAACACGATCAGGGTGTGTCTAAATAAGGAAGTGAGAAGTATATGTGTGGACTGCAGGTAAATATTATGCTATTTCATATATATACATATATTATGCTATTTCATATATATACATATATTATGCTATTTCATATATATATATATATACATACATACATACATACACATATGGTTTATCTTAGGACTTTGGGTCTAAGAACCAGTCCTAGAGAGTCTGAAGGACAACGGTGCAGATCGCCTTAGTCTTGTCTTTTGTGGCCCAGCAGGTGAATGCTGCTCTCAGAACCCATGTTTAAGCTGCCGCTCTCCTGCAAGTGCCTCATAAAGATAGCACTGAATTATGAATGAGTGAATTAATTAAAACATGTATACATCTACACCTACGTCTTCTTAGGAATCATATCTGCTATAAAATGAACTGCACTGGGTCCTGCACTACCTGTCTTCATTATTTTTCCTTCTCGAGTGTTTGAGCTACGGGCAGCTAGCACAGACACTGCTGTACCCCAACACAATGATGAAATGCAATAATTAGACTGAGCTCATTAAATCAGCTAAACGATTCTGAAGTAGAACCAGGGATCCATAATTTACTAAAATGTTCGAAGAATTAGAATGCAGTGAGAATAATAAAAATACGAAGCAAAACTTGTATAAAGATTGCTACAAGAAAAAGGGCCATCGATGAAAAGCATAGAAGTGCCAAAGATGGCTCTACAGAGTGTCTTCTTGGCATGGATACGCGGTGCAGAAGTGTGTGTACTGAGGAAAAAGTTAAGCTCAGCTAAGCTGACTCAAAACATGGAGAAACGTCTGTGTGTCCTAAAGCTGTGTGAGTTTTGTTCCCCATTCGGTACCTTCCACTTGAGACAGAGTCTCTCACAAGCTGGCCATAGCCTGACCTGCAAGTCTCCAGGGATCTGCGTTTCTCAGCCTCCCATCTTGCCCTTGCTACAAGTATGCGTCACTGTGAGCAGCTTTTTACGTGGTTTCCGGGGTCCCAACTCAGGTCCTCACATTTGCAAGGGGTGTGCTTTACCGACTGAGCCTAGCACCATCAGCTTCTTCTGAAGCTACTCCCGGGAGAATTAGCAGGCAGGTGCTCTTCAAACCAGTTCTGGTGGCATCTTTGGGAGCTTGAAGCTCTGCGTTTTGAAAGAAATTATGCTGCTGTGAGGGCCACACTCGTTTCCAGACAGCAAGAGTGGAATCCATCACGCCGTGCCTCCGGTAGCAATGATGTTTCTCCAGGCCATGTTTAAATGTTAATGGCAACGTTGGGCCTCTCGGTAATTAATGCCCTGCAGGTAACCATGCATTCGTTCAGCTCTTGGGATGTTTAATATATGGGAGATGAAAGGGGAAAATATTTGCTGGCTATGTACTTTGTGAAGTTTTCAGGCCTCTTTTATATCATCAATCAGCCCAGCATAGGCCCACCTCCCTGTTCAACCTTTGTATGTGGAAGGAGCATAAAGAGTTCTTCCTCGCGGTTTAGCTAACGCCGATGTGAGGGCCCAGGCTTTCTTTAATCAGACCTGCGATTACCCTTCCATGTATTTTCCTACCTTCCCTGTGATTTCACAGAACAGCCTGCACGGTCACTCCGTGACACTGTCTTTCTAGCTTGCTCTTACCTACTCAGCATGTGCGCAGCCTAGTGAAGACTTCCAATAAAACAGCTGTAGGGTGAAAAGTGTGTCCTGCAGACCAGAGCCCTCTGTTTGATGTCCTCCGTGTCAACTTTCTGGGATTCTGTAGTGTGATTTGAACTATCTTTGTTTGACTTCTTAAGGAAAAAAATAAATAAATAAAAAGCCTGAAACAATGTGTTGGAGCTGGCAGTTCATTTGGGAGGAGATTCCTTAGCAGCATGCAGAGAGCTGGAGAGAACAAGGGAACAGAAAAGATACAAAAGATGCCTTCCACAGTGCAGGGTATCTTCGCCGACAGGACCCCAAGGCCTACAGGCTGTGCCATTTAGCCACTGAGGCTGCTACCTGCTCCAACCCATACCGGAAGCAGAGAAGCTAGGAGACACTGGAGGCAGCTAAGGCTGAAGTCGAGGAAATATAAACAAGTCACCCCCACCCCCAGTTACTGTAACAAATACCTAATAGAATTGAATTTATATAGAGAAGGGTTTTTAGGGCTCAGTGCTTAGAGGTTTTAGTTATGATTATTGGCTCCATTGCTTTGGATCAGTCGCAGGCTATCATGTCAAGGATGCATGGCAGAAGCCAGGCAGTGGTTGTGCATGCCTTTAATCCCAGCTTGGGGAGTGGGGGGGGGGGACAGAGGCAGGCAGATCTCTGTGAGTTTGAGGCTAGCCTAGGCAACTGAGCGAGTGCCAGGACAGGCTCCAAAGTTACACACAGAATCTCTGTCTCAAGAAAGAAAGAAAAAAGAATCCACAGCAGAGGAATATCATACACACTAAGGTCAGGAAATAAAAATAGGGGTGAAGGAAGCAGTCAGGGTCCCACTGTCCCCTTCAAAAATATATCCCCAGTGACCAGAAGTTCTCCTGTTCAGCCCCACCCACCTCAGGAAGGTTTTACACCTCTTTCCCCACAGTACCACTCTGGGGAACAAACCTTTATCACATGGACTTTGAGGAGACACTCTAGACCTGAGCTGGAGCAGGAAGGCACCACACATGTTGGCTGCCAAGGCAGAAAACACCCCCAAGGCTTTTCCTAGCCTTGCTAGACTTAGTAAGCTGTGCTTTGGAAGGAATTAAGCTGTGTTTGGGGGAGGTTTATTTCAAACGTGTTTTAGTATATAAAGAAAAACACCCATCCTGTCATTAAGGAGCATGAAATAAGGGACAACCATGACCCCAGATTTTAACCCTGCCACCTTGGCCATGGTCCCATATTTGTGGACAGCGCAAGGAATCCACTCTGAGTTCCTGTGTTTGTTGTCTGGTCAAATGCTGGCAGAGGCATTGCTGCTACCCATACAGACTGATGCTTCCTTTGCTCGACCCTTCTCTTCGATAGCAAGTACCTCTTTCCTTTGTTGTATTAGTGCAAAAATGAGGTGTGTTTAGGAACTCAGAAGGCACAACCAAGACCTATAAAGTAAAGCAAAGCTGTTCCTCGCTCCCTCATGCAGCCATGAGACTCTTGGCATCTTCCTTCCCAGCTCTTTGTTTAGACAGCAGCAAACCAGAGTCACGATATACACACCATTGTCAACGTTTGTACTGATGGGGGACAGTTTCTATCTTGGTAAACCTGAGAATGTAGCTTTCTTTCTTTTTGTTCTTTAATTAATGGCTTTGTAAAATTAAGCCTGACTTTCTGTGGTTAAAAAAGTACTGTTAATTGGAAAAACATACATGCCGTTACCCGTATGTGTGTGTGTATATATATATGCACATATATATAGCATGTATATATATACATACACACACACACACACATATATAGCATGCTTGTGTATGTTTATGTGTCTGTGTAAATTTGATTATTCAGAAGAATTTCCATCTTCTAGAGCTTCAGCCAGCAAACTTTTTCTCTCAAGGGCAGAGAGTGAGTATATTCAGCTTTGTGGGCCACACGGTCTTATGACCACTCAGCTCTGCTCTTGTGGTGAACGAGTTACCACAGACAATATGTAAGAAAATGGTTATGGTTGTGTTCCAAAGGCTTTATTTAGCCAGCCTGGAGTCTGCATTTTTCTGACCCTTGCTCTCAGTATGAACACTAATAGCCATATTTCCAGAAATGCATGTGTTTTCTCCCAATAAAAGTGGAATTATATTCTACACACTCTTTCATGCATATTTAAATATTTATCGGTCTCTATGATGTGCTGGCTCATATACAGTGGCGCAGACAATGGCGAAAGCGACAAATAAGGACCCTGCTCTTGGGGAGTTTACTGCAGGAAATCGCTATTAGCATAATGTGTACTTTAATGTAATGGGGGCAGTAGTGGGAAAAATTAAGCATTCCAGTCTAGCACAGCTTTTGTGACCAACCCTCTATTTATCGGCATTTAATTCCCCTAATTGTTTCTGTAGCAGACTTCATTGTCATAAATGTTCTGAGGCCTAAATCTTCACACACACGCACACACACACACACACACACACACACACACACATGCACACACACACACACACACACACTCATCATTTTCTTCTTAGTATGAATTCCTTGATCCTGAGGCTGCCCGTGAGGATGTGGTGAACCCCATTATCTGTCTCTGGGTTTTTATTATTCCTGCTACACCTTGCAGTCAACACACACACACACATTATCTCAGTTGTTTGCTTGGCTCCTGCTTCTAGAAAACTTAAGCTAACATATTTTCACCTAGCCTGCGCACTCCCTCTTCCTTCATTTGTGCAAATACGTTGGCTTTGATAAATAGAGTAAAATGAAAATGTCACTAATCTAAGTCATGATACAGAAATGGTGAGGGAGAGACTCATCTGTGGAAGTAGGAACGTGGTTTCTGATGGTTTGTCTCTAGGAGCTGATGCAGAGGCCACGGAGAGGTGCTGCTTACTGGCTTGCTTAACCTTCTTGTTCACAGAAACCAGGATGGCAGCACCCACAGTGGGCTGGACCCTCCCTGACTGATCACTAATTGAGAAAATGCCTTACATCTAGATCTCATGGAGGCATTTCCTCAACTGAGACTCCTCGGTGACTCTAACTTGTGTCAAGCTGACACAAAACCAGCCAGTGGGTTGTCAGTATTTCATGTTTATGCTGTGGGAAGGGCTTGCTTATTCACACGTGTCTGCTTGTGTGTGGAGGCCAAAGATCAATGCTGGCTGTCGTTCCCTGGCTGCTGTTCACTTTGTCTTTTGAGAAAGGGTCTCTCTCTCTCTCTCTCTCTCTCTCTCTCTCTCTCTCTCTCTCTCTCTCTCTCTCTGGCTTGAAGCTTGCCGAGTAGGCTACGCTGACTGATCAGTGAGCCCCAGAAATCTGTCTCCGCTCCCCCAGTGCTAGGATTGCAAGGGCAGTGCCAGGTCTTTAAATGTGGGTTCTTGGTTTCAAACTCAGGTCCTTACGCATGCACAAGTGCTTTACTGATTGAGCCATCACTCCAGACGCTTCTGTTCTCTGGCGGGTGTGTGTACTTCCATGGTGCATGTTGCACACAGAGATGTAGCTCATGTGTTCTCGGAGTCTTAGACAGTTTCCCTGTGTTTCCCCTCGGCTTTGGCATCTTGTTGCTTTGAATTCTGTGGGCACAAAGCGGAAGTTTCCTTACTCCTGTTCCATCATCATCTGCCCATGTGACCATGTATTAGAGATCCAGTCTGTGACCAATAACGATCCCTCCGTTCATTTGACAAGCACACATTGAGCCTCACTTCGTGTGGGGCTTGTTTGAGAACGTGGACCTTCCCTTAGAGCTTGACAGAGCCAACAGAGCAGGCATGATTAGCTCTAGACCACAGGTAAGGAAACTGAAGTGACTTGTTCAGGGCCACCCACCAGGTGAGTGGCAGCAAACGAAATTGCAGCAGTCTGGTTTAGCCTCGGGTCAGGTGGACTTTCTCCTGAAGTGTGCTAAGTCAGCTGTGGCCCCTTCACTTCCACCCACCTGCTCTGTAAATACTCTCTTACTGGCACGTGCATGCTTATTACAATGCTCACTAGTCCAGCTTTCCCGATAGCAAGTGAGGATGGAGATTATTTCCCTCCTGATCTCTGACATCCCCAGGCCTCACGCACGCCTGGTGCTTAGCAAGCGCTTTGTAATGGCTGCTCAGCGCATGAAGAAATAAATGGTCAGGCTGCCATCATTATAAAACTTCATGTTGAATTCTATTTTCCTGCCGAGGATTAGAACAAATTACAGCAATACTTGAAAGTCATTCCTCAACAACTGTGCTCTTCCGAATATTCATTTTGTACTTTATTTATTCGGGGTGTGTAAGTGAAATCCACTTACACACGAGGCTAAGGAGGCCCTCTTTGTTCCAGTTCAACACACGTTCGTTCCTCAGACCATCATGACCGAGTTAGGCCACCTGTCTTTTGTCAAGGACACATGCCCTTATAACAGCTGTGTACTGGCTGTTGGCAGGGCTCTGGTACAAAGCAGGGAGTTAGGTTTTTTTTTTAATTATCATGCCATAATTTATTCATTACAGAAGTGATCTGAATAGGTTGAACCATGCCAGGACCACCTAAGGCTTACAAGACAGGAAACCACGCAGCCCACCAAAGAAGCAAAGACAGGCAGGCAGACAGGAATGCTGAACTGCAACCCATAAAAGATGAAGAATGGCTGCTAACTCCAGCTTTGTCATGTGCTGTCTCTCGAATCTTGGCTAAGTCGTTACCATGAACTTTAGCAGATCGTGGAGGAGAGCACACGGCTTGTGAATCACTTGAAGGTTGCCATCTTCCAGCACAACTCTTGTGGTTTACATGTGAGCTGTCCACATTGGCCCCTGCTGGTGGTCCTCTCTAGGAGAGTTGCGGGACCTTTCAGAGGTGAAGCTTTGATAAAAGGAAGTAGGAAGGGAAGGGCCTTGAGATTTTATGGTCTGGTCCCCCTTTCTTTTCACCCTTTGCTTCCCCGAGTGTAGATGCAGTGTGAACAGCTGACCTCCTCCTCCACCACCAAGCCTTCCCTGCCATGATAGCATGGATCTATTAAACTGTAAGCTGGAGTAAAGCCTTGCTCATGTAAGTTGCTTTGGTCAGGACATTGACTGACAACAGGCAAGGCAACTAGTACGTTAATTAATTATAATTTGCTTTCCCACTGATGCAGGGTACAGTTCCATAAACCTTCCCATGGCGCTCCCTGCAGCTGTCACCCACCGACGCCTGACTATTTGTTGGGCAGACGTTCTTCCTGGAGTCTCAAAGGTGGTGATGATTTGTGGTTGTTTATTCAGGGTAGAAAAAGAAGAGATTAGCACTAGTCTAGTTCTTACTCTCCAGAGCCTCCCCTGCTTCACCTAGAGATCACCATCCTGGACACAATGGTATCACAGGTCAACCCGAGAGAGAAGAAGCCCCGGAAGGATCCCTTTCTCTGGTTGTATGGGGGGGGGGCAGTGTTAGGATGTAGCTAGGGCATAGGCTAATTTTCCAAATAGGAGAGCTGTAGATTCAGCGAGAGTGCCTGTCTCAAAATAAATAATAGAGAAATATGAAGGCATCCATCATTAACCTCTAGCTGCCATATTTGTACACACATACATACACACACAGAGGTATAGATCATACACATGTATACAAATAAAATTTCAACTGCGTGGTTAATGCAGTGGCAGTGTACATCTCTAGTATGTAAGAGGCAATGGATTTGATTTTCCAGTACCTCAGATAGATAGCTAGATACATAGATAGATGAAAGATAGATAGATAGATAGATAGATAGATAGATAGATAGATAGATAGATGACAGATAGATGACAGATAGATGATAGGTAGATGATAGATAGATGATAGATAGATAGATGAAAGATAGATAGATGACAGATATATAGATGATAGATAGATAGATGATAGATAGATGATAGATAGATAGATAGATGATAGATAGATAGATAGATAGATGATAGATAGATAGATGATAGATAGATAGATGATAGATAGATGATAGATAGATAGATAGATAGACAGACAGATAGATAGATGAAAAATAGATAGATAGATGACAGATAGATGATAGATAGATAGATAGATAGATAGATAGATGAAAGATAGATAGATTGATGATAGATAATAGATAGATGATAGATAGGTAGATAGATAGGTAGATAGATAGATAGATAGATAGATAGATAGATAGATAGATAGATAGACAGACAGACAGACAAAGAAAGAAGCTGAGAGACTAAGACTCGTTTTATGGCTTTTCCATCTGCTAGAGTAAAGTCATTCTCCACACTAGCCCACAGAAGTTCAAATCTCAATAGCAACTGCAACTAGGCAGCCAGCATCTCAAAATTTTAGGTTTTGTGCCAGGATTAACTGGCCAGCAAGCCCCGGGGTTCCTTCTTTCTCAACCTCTCCAGAGCTGAGATTGCACAAATGCTCTGCTAGGCTTTCTATACAAGCAGTAGTGATCTGAACTCAGGCCTTCCTGCCCAGGCAGCAGGAACTTTCCCAGCGAGCTGTATCCTCAGCAGGGTGGAGCAGGATCTAGGTACAATGTAGCTGTAAAGTGCTGCATTGTTTTTAACCCCTGCTCAAAAGAAAACTGCGACCTTCCGAGCCCCGTCTGCTGTGGTACCCAGGCCACGGGGATGCTTGGTCTCATACAGGTCTACCCATCTGAGCATGACTTGGCACATTGGTCTCCAAAGATAAGGGTATCTTAGTGTTCACTGGGTGATGACAGGACGACAGAGACATCTGGAGGAAATTCAAATAAGGGATGGCCTTAGTTACTTCTCTATCGCTGTGCTCAGCTGCCGTGACCAAGGCACTGTAAAGAAAAATGAGCCTATTGGGCTTACAGTCCCAAAAGGTAAGTTCATGACCCTCATGATTGGGAGCGAGGTCAGGCAGTCGTGATGCTGGATCAGTAGCTGAGAGCTCATGTCTGATCCACAAGCAGGATGTTGAGACAGAGCTTACGGGGAAGGGCTGGACTTTTGGAACAACAAAGCCAGCTCCAAGTGACACAACTGCCCCAGCAAGGCTGTGTCTCCTAACACCAAACAGTTCTACCAACTTGGAAGCAAGCGTTCAAATGCGTGAGTCTACGGGGCCATTCTCTGTCACACCACCCTATGATGGTGATGAGCTCTTTTGTTTTTACTTTTATCACTTCCAAGATATTATAGCTCATCATTTAATATGTATGCGTTGAAAGTTGGTTTGTGGGAAAGATTTTTATATAGTTAATTATTATTTTGTACCGTGTAAGGGCATATAATAGTTTTTTTAAAAGACTCTGAATATATACTTTCATAAGAGAAAATTTCTTGATTTTGGCATACAAGTAAATGTATTGTCATCAACTTTGATCTGCCATACTTGTGAAACTGTTCTTAACTGAGTATCCAAACATCATATGCTTTGATTTTAAAGAAATAAAATTAAAAAATAAAAATAAAAATAAAAACATGCAGACACTGAGAAGTTTCTAAAACAATACAGCCACTGTGACTGCTAACCCAGTGCTGCCTGCCTCGTGGTCACCAGGTGTCACAATTAGCATGTCCTCACCAAGTTCATTCTCATAGCAATGTCAAAGACTTGGCTTGGTCCTCCCCATTTTACTGACAAGGGCACTGAGGCTAGAGAGGGTTCAGTAACTCCTGGGGTTTTCACATTAGTAAGCAGTAAAAAGTAGGATGTGTTGATAAATTGTGACCCCAGAAATCACTCTTTCGGCTTCCCTATCTTCCTCCTCCAGGCCTCTGGGAAGCCTGCGATGGTTTTCTCAGAGTCAGGACTGACTGGTGCTTATACAAATGTGAATGTTTCACGAGTTTCAGTTCTGTGCCTACAACAATGAAAATGGAACAGGCAGGTCATGACTGAGTATCAGAGCTGGGGGCTGGTATGTATCTTTTGAATTGACTGTAATTTCATTTTGCTGAGCTTTCATTTCTCTTCCTGTGAAACAGGACCATTGGTCTGAATGGTCTCTCGGGCCCCTTCTGGGTGGGCCACTGTTCACAGTCAGATCACTGAGGGTCTCTGGCCTTCTTCCTAAATGAACTCTTTGTCCTTTTCTTCCTCCTGGGAAACCATGATAATGTAAATATCAGAAGCTCATGGGTTATGTGATTTGAAAACCTGCACTGGTTCCTGTGTAAATTCTCTGCTGCCTAGAAGGACCCCGAGAGTCTCCAAACAAATTCATCAGAGCCGAGTTTTTGTTAACTTCACAGGAATCTGCCCTCTGATGAGCTAATTTTAGTGGTCATGTTAGGTTTAAATTTAGTGATCTTGTTGGGTGAAGGCACTGCATGGGCTATTAGAAGTAAAGTACTGTCTTAGTAACTTGGTCTCATTTATAGATCTTGAGAGGCCTTGATGTGATAAAAGTCTGAGTTATGCATTGCATTAGTGGAGTTATATAAAGCCTGTTGAATATTAATCTTGTAATGATTCACCTTACAATTTTATGAGGCTGGATATAAAAAGATTCTGTGACTGAGCCCCATGGTCTATAAAATGAAGTGTAGGGAAGAGAGAGAGAGAGAGAGAGAGAGAGAGAGAGAGAGAGAGAGAGAGAGAGAGAGAAATTGAAAGTGAAGAGAGCAGAATCTTTCCCTTCTTTTCTGGAATCACGCTCAACCCTAGCCCTTTCCTGTGAATCCAGCTTTTGACATTTACTTAGCCCACTGTATGAGTGCGTGCATCCATGCTTTGGTTTTCATAAGGGTGTGATTCTAGGACTCCTGTGGATACCAAAACCTGAAGGTGTTATGATCCTTATATCAAATGGCAAAATAGTTATACATCTTCACGTTTACTTTAACCATCTCTGGATTGTGTATAGTTCTCAATGCCACGTAAAAGCTGTGGGATAATGATTGTGCTATGTTGTACATCTTAAAAGCTCCCGACATAGAAACAATGCCAGCATAGTTCATGAAAATGATAATTACACAAATGTCCAGACTACAAGTTGTGTATGTGTCTCAAATGGTCACACTGTGCCCACAAACAAGAGCACATATTGTGTCCTTTAAGAAATAAGAAACATGTCAGGCAGTGGTGGCACATACCTTTAATCCCAGCTCTCGGGAGCAGAGGCAGGTGGATTTCTATGAGTTTGAGGCTAGCCTGACCTACAAAGTGAGTTCCAGAATAGCCAGAACTACATGAAGAAACTTTTTCTCAGAAAGAAAGAGAGAGAGAGAGAGAGAGAGAGAGAGAGAGAGAGAGAGAGAAAGAAAAGAAAGGAAGGAAAGGAGAGAAAGAGAAAGGCAGGGAGGGAGGGAGAAAGGAAGGAAGGAAGGAAGGAAAGGAGGAAGGAAGGAAGGAAGGAAGGAAGAAAAAAAAGAAAGAGGGAACAAGCAACATCATGGTGCTAGACCTGTAGATCCAGCACTTGGGAAATTAGGGAAGGAGGCTCACCAAGAGTTCCAGGCCAGCCTGGGCTACTGAGTGGGACTTTGTCTCAAAAGTAACCAAGCCATCAATCAAATTACACTGAGCAAAAGAAATCCAACCCTCAAAAGAAATCATACTTTGTAATTTTATTCGTACGATTCTAAGAACAATCCATTAACATATCCTAAGAGAAAGCACGTCACCAATTGCACGAGGAAGGAGGAGGAAGGAAAAGGAGGCATGAGCGCAAAGGGACATGGAGGAGAATTTCAGGGGTAACAGATGTGATGTGTCTCCATTACAGTAGTGGGTACATGAATTCAATGTATATATTTGTCAATATCTGTTGGACCTTGCACTTAGGTCTATTTTATAGCATATTACACTAAAATAAATTTATTTTTAAATTTTTTTTGTTTCTTATTACATGTGTATATGTGGGGGGCACCGTGCCATGCATGTAGCGGTCAAAAGTCAGCTTTGTGAGTCAGTTCTGTCTTCCCACCTTTACGCGGGTTCCTGGTGATGAAATACAGATGGACACGCTTGTACAGCAAGCCCTTTTGTTGACTAAACCATCTCTCTGGCTCAAATTTGAGGTGTTCTTTTTTTTTTCCATCTATGTATTTGAATGGGGTGGTATTGTTTTGCTTCAGTATGCAAATATAGAGGTCAGAGGACAATTAGCAGGAATCAGTTCTTTCCCTCCAACCATGTAGGTCCCAGAGGTTGAATTCAGGTCATCAGTGTTGGTGACAGATGTCTTTACCCACTGAGCCATCTCAACAGCTCATGAATTTGGTCTTTTAAAATGTTCTTTGCAATGTCTTTCTTATTGATTTATTAGCAATTTCTGGAAGCTGGCCTTCTAAGATCTTGACTCTCAATCAAGATTTTGGTATTTATTTATTAGAGGATCTTGGATTCTGTAGCCAGAAATATAATACAAATATAGTACTGGGGACAGTTCAATGGTACAACACTTATCTAGGATGCATGGTGCCTAGGGTTCAATCTCAAGTAGAACAAATAAATAAAATAACAGATATGATATTTACATTTGGCCTCTATCACAGACGTGATGGATATCCAAAAGGATACTTATAAGTCATGATACTATGCAGAAAAATTGCTCTTGCTGCTGCTGTTTGGTTCAGAGTGTTAGAGAGAAATTACCTCAACTTGAGGCTGATTTAATGATTCAATATATTGATCCCCTTATATGCTGTAAATTAATTCCCCTCATCCCGAATGCTTGGCAAGAGCACACAGGATCCCAACAAGTTTCCTCAAAACGGAAAAGATAACCCTCCACCTGCCGCTGCCATACACTGCTCAGCCCACTCAGGTTCTACATCCCCGACTTCCAGCTGTGACTTCCAGCTGTGACCACCTACACAGCTGTTCCCTCACATCAAGCAGCATCGAGAGAATCATCTTAGTTTGTCCCCGAGGTTTAAATTCGTTTGACTCTTATGCTTTTAGAGAGATGAGTTCTGTATTAGAAATTCTACCAGGAAGGAGGTAGGGTGACAGGAAAGTCAAAGAGTGAGCTGTGTCTCTCCTGAAAATGAGTCACTCGCCTTCGAGACTGGAAACTGAGCTATTACTCTCAGTGGGAGAAGAATCACTGTGATGTTGACTCCAGATTTAACCAAAAGAACACATGCATGCATTGGATACGTGGCCATTCAGTATCTGCTACATGTCTTCTCCTGGGAAGGAGATGTTGCCAGGAACAGGACAAGCAGCATCTTCCCCCGGCTGAGCTGAGTTAGAATAGTGACTCCACTAGGCAAAGATGCAGAGAGACAGTGGCCCAAGCAAAAGGAACTGCAAGGGAACCCAGAACAAAGGGAAGATAGATCTGCCTGGAATGAGGCCAAGAGGCAGGTGGGAACCAAGATAGAGCTGAGATTCAAGATAGAGTCGAACGAGAAGGCCCTGAAGGGTTGAAGCAGGAGGAAAATGATCAGATGTGTCGGTACAGCTGTCATGTGGAAAGAGGGTTGTCTTCAGTCAAGTAAAACAATAAGAAAGCCAGGAGCTAGCGGGTGGCTGTGCTTGGGAAGAGCTTACCGCAGGCATGAGCACCCGAGTTAGGATTCCTAGCACTCATGTGAAAGGGTAGGCATGGCAGCGTGTGTCTGTAATCCCAAAGCTAGGGAGGCAGACAGGAGGATTGTGGGACTTACTGGATGAATCAATCAGCTCCAGGTTCACTGAGAGATCCTGTCTCGAAAAGCTAAGGTGCAAAGCAATTGAAAACAGCTCTTGACAACTTTGGCCTCTACATACATGCACAGATACAGATATGTGCGTGCATACACACACACACACACATACACACACACACGTTAATGACACAGTCCAAGGAAAGACACTACTGCTTGTAACATGGCGATGGCATCAGAGATGAAGAGAAGTGAGCAGTACAAGGGTGTGCAAGGGTGTGTTGCAGAGGAAGTGCTACTAGGGCTGGGTGAATGGGAGGATAGTGAAGAAAAAGGACAGGTCGGTCACAGCTAGCCGAGCAGTTGGTGGGAGACTTTCCCAAGAGATGACCTGGACTGTGCATTTTTTGTCAGCCCTAAGAGCCGTGACTAGGCCACTCTGAAGGTCTGAAGAGCCATGTTGATAAACATTCAAGAGGCACCCTGCATGTAAAGACTTCTTCATCCCCTCCCATGATTCTCCAGACCTGATAATAATCAGGTCCTGCAAATATCCCCGTCTTCCGACCATGGCCCCATCTTCCTAGAACATTTGCGGGTGACACCAGCTCAGGGTGGCTCCAAACCCTCTCTGCCCGCTCTTGTTTATTGGCTGTGCTGCTTGTGAGATCCTGCTGGCTGTGCAGGGAGTGCTCTGAGGAGCTTCCTTTAGCTTTGCGAGCCTTTTTGGAAGATTGCCTGTTTTTGTTAATTACGGCTTAGAAATTACTTTGTCGATTATTTTGGAGCCCAGGAGTCTAAAAACTTACAGGGTGTTATTAAATATTTAAGAGCTGCTTAATTTCTCCACATGATAAGAGATTTTAGTTGAAATCTGATCCTTGGGCTGTTGACCGTCATTTAGACTCATAGACCCAATTTTGCCCATTAAAACAGAAAGTATGTATAGAGATGCTGTTGTTGGAGAGTAGCAATCTAAGCCGAGAACAGAAGCAGTCAGGGGCTGGGGGTGTAGCTCAATTGGCAGAGTTCTTGCCTGGCATGCATGATGCCCCTGGTTTGATCCCCAGCACCATGTAAACCAGGTGTGGTTTACCAACCTGGTTATATTGCCATGCCTGTATACCAACCATTGGGAAGCGGAAGCCAGAGGGTCAAAAGTTCCAGGTCATCATTAAGAACACCATGAACTCAAACCCAGTCTTAACTTTATACTCTGTCACATACACACATGCTCGCACGCATGCACACGTGGAAATAGAAACAATTATCTCAGCCTATGAAAATCTTGTGAAACTCAAACTCCTAAATCAATGGGGAGTGGGTCTTATAGAGCCAGGACAGATATTAGCCAGAAAGGACCATGTCTTGAAACATGGCAACAAGTAGCAACAGCTGAAGATAAAGCTGCGGGACCCAGAGTTCTCGGCCATATTCCAGTGAAAATTGGGAGAAAGAAAGTATAAATCATTTCGTTGAACCAACAAGAGCTATAGATAAGGGGGGAGTGGGGACAAAGTAAAGCAGGAGAAATTGGGAAATGAGGTAGATCATCAGGAGAAGTGACTGATGTCTGGAGTCATTGGGGTAATGAGGACGATGCTGTGGTACTTACACACACCCAGGAATCTAGAAGAGTCTTCATTTGGCCCAGAAGGCTGGGCAATTCCCGCCCTTATGTTTCCTCTCTCATGTCCAGCTCTTTAGTTAAATGTAGGACATTAATCTTGATTGTCAACTTGATTGTCTCTAGGATCACCCAGCAGATCTCTGTGCATTGCTAAAAAAGGGGTTTAGATTAGGTTGAGGTTGGGAGACTCAACCTTACTGTGGGCAGCTCTGTTCTATGGGCTGGAGTCCCATACTGAATAAAAAGGAGCAAGTTAGCTGAGTCCTAGTGTTCTTTGCTCTCTGCTTCCTGAATACAGATGGGAAGTGACCAGATGTTTCATGCCTCTGCCATGATGTCTTCTAGGCTACAGAAGCCCTTCCCTTCTGAAGTTACTTTTCAGGGTTGTTTGATTAAGGAATATTGATGCCTCTGACATTTTCTCCCAGCAAAAACAATGGGAAATGTTACTTTTAAAATATTTTTTCTCATTAAAAAAAGAGCTAATTTTGGGGGAAAAAATGGAAGGTCAAGAGGAAAAATTAACCATAACTCAATTTCAATGAAATCATGAAATGTTAAGATTTGCATAAAATCTTGGCGGGATATGGACTTTTAGAAAGATCTGTTTCAAAGGTAATTTTTTAAAGCAAAATTGAATAATAGTTCTAGTACCCAATGTGAAGGTTTCCCAGAGCGGTCAATTCTCCTGCTCACTAGACACCACCAGGACAGTTCTAGTGCAGCCTGACGCAGCCCATCCCAACACTGTCTCCGCTGCTAACCAGAGCTCCCAGACTAAAGTCTTGGTCCTACCAGACACCAGGCCACAAGCCCGGGCCCCTTGGACTGCTGACCCGTAACACAAAGTGCAGTTTCTTTATATACCCTCCTCAGATCTAGCAGTTTGCTAACTGCTCAGCAATTGGCTGCGGCAACACTGTGTTTACTGTTGCCTTTCGTAGATGACAAAGATGTCAGGCTAGATAAAGATGAACAGTGGTGCAGTCCAGAATCCTAGAACTGTAGTTTCTGTTCCAGGAGTCTGGGACATGTCATTCCCCCCGAAAGAGAGTGTCACATCAACCCAGATGCCACTCCATCAACAGCACTGCTTAGAAGTTTTATGGACATTTCATTGGGTAAGCATGACTGAGTAAATCTTGGCCATTGGTGATTGAACTCAAATTCCAGCCCGCTTCCTGTCTCTGAAGGTCACAGGGTGTGGCCAGAAGCTCCAACCCTCTAATCACATAGTAGGTTCTTGGGCATCTGTCCTGAAGCTGGCTATGGGCATCGGCCACCAGTGGACTCAGGAGCAGCAGCCCAGAAACTATTGAAAGGTGCCAATTTTGAGAAACAGAAGATGATCCTCTCGTTCTAGTCCCTGCAAGTTCTAAGACATTTGGACGCTCTGTGCCAGAAACTTAGAAGGAAGACCAAATATAGAATTATGTCACAGTGTCACTTGGCCATGGTTCTCAGTTGACATAAGAAAAAACCAAATCACCGAGTAGCACAGTTCAGATCTAGGTCTCCTCACTGATCACTTTGAGCCTTTCCTGATTTGTTTGTGAACCTTCATAGGTTGTTCAGCTTCCATGGAGGCAGAGGAGTCCTCTTCGTCCTTTTCTTGGGCAAAGAGGATGTGACAGGCCATGTCACTAAGTACACATGTAGCCTCATCTATTCCTTCATAACTGGGGGACTGCATAGTTACAAATGAGGATGGCATTGACTTGCCTTGATTCCAGTGAGTCTGGAATGATGTATGTCCCTGAAAAGTAAGATCCCTGGGACCTCATTTGACATTTGCAGCATCAGAGCCTGTGGGGATGGGACTGACATTCTTCCTTCTTAACAGCTTCACATCTGTGAAAAAATGTACTTTTCCATTAAAATTAGGCTTCTTATATTGAATCATTCAAGTTGTCTAATCTACCAATGGACAGAGAGAGAGAGATATGGGATGGATATGCAGATGTTTATAAAGGGAAAATCATTTCTAGCAATGAAAACTGGATGGAGCTGAAAAATATTTTATTGAGTGGGGTGGCCCAGGAAAGATTAAATACATCATGTTTTCTCTTATACATGGATCTTAGTTTCTGGCTTTTACGTATGTATATTTATGTGGAAGCAAGCGTAGGTAGAGACCATGCAACTTGACAAGGAGGCCATAAGAGGGGATAGAGGCTCTGAGGAGGGGGAATGGAGAGGCCAATAGGACATGTGACATGAAAGTGGTAGGGCAGGACAGAAGAGATGGCTCAGTGGCTAAGAGCACTTGCAGAGAATGCAGGTTCTGTTCCCAGCACCCACAGGATGGCTGCGACCACCTGTCTCTTCAGTTTCAGGGCTTCTGATGCCCTCTTCCAGTTTTCTTGGGCATGCATTAGTGTGGTTTGTGTACATACATGCATACACATAAAGTTAAGATAAATCATTCTGAAAGAAGGAAAGGGAAAAAGAAGAAAGGGAAAAAGGGAGGGAGGAGGGAAGGAAGGAAGGAAGGAAGGATAATTCTAGAAACAGAATGGTACCAGTGGAAAGGGGACAGGGGCATGGGAAATAGCACTGGGAGTGGGGACAATCAACCAAAACATGAAAATGCCATGAGGAGTTCTAGTGCTTTGTATACTAATTAAAATCTCTTTTAATTCTTTTTTTAAGTTTCAAACAAAGAAACTATTAACTATCTGCCAGGAGTAGACCTAAATTAGAGTCTAGCTGAACAGTCAGTAGCTAGGCAGTGGAGGGTTAGGTGGGGCTGGCAGGCAAAGAGAATAAGCACGAGAGGAATCTAGACTGGGGAAGAATGAGAGAGAGAAAAAGGGAGACACCAGGGGCCTGCCAGTCAGGCAGCAGACAGACAGACAGACAGACAGACAGACAGACAGACACAGAGGAAGCAGGAAAGTAGGACATACAGAATGAAGGAACGATAAAAGGTCCCAAGTAAAAAATGTAAATGAAGAGAAACAGGTTAAAATACGTTAAAAAAAAAACTAATGTAATAAGCTTAAACTAAGGTCGAACACTCATAGCTAACTTTAAATCTCCAAGTAATGATTTAAGGGGTGGCGGCCCAAAAGAACCTGGTACAGAAGATTATATACTCACTTGTCTAACAACTATCTATTGATTGGCCCCCTACTATGTGCTTCTGTAAGGGCTGCAGACAGAGGAAAGAACAGGACTTTCTGGTCCTCAGTCCTGTAGAGTTCTGTCTTCACTGTGGGCACATAAGAATGGTCTGGGGAGATGCTCAGTCAGTAAAGTGCTTGTCACAAGCTTGAGGACCCACATAAAAAAGCTGGGCATGGTTGGTTGTGCTTGTGATCCCAGCACTTTTAGGATGTAGGGGGCAGGGGCAGAGACAAGTGGCTTCCTTGACCAGCCAGACTAGAAGTTTCCAGGTAAAAGTGAGAGACTTTGTTTCCAAACAACGAAAGAACAACAAAACAAAATAGATGCCACCCTAAAGCAGGACAACTGGAGTTTACCTCTGGCTTCTGCACTTGTGTAACTGCACACACGCTAGCATACATATGTTTACATACAAAAGTTAAAGAAGTGGGGGCTGGAGAGATGGCTCAGTGGTTAAGAGCACTTGACTGCTCTTCCAGAAGTCCTGAGTTCAATTCCCAGCAACCACATGGTGTTTCACAGTCATCTGTAATTGATCAGATTCCTTCTGGTTTGCGCAAAAACAGAGTACTCATATACTAAAATACATGAATAAATAAATAAGTTCATAAGAAGATAATTTTAAATGGGAAAAAAATAGATGAGGTACACAATTATGGGTGGTTGGGTGGCTCTTGTCTGGTGGTTAGGAATGATTTCTCTGAGAGCAGACATCTGAGCTGAGGGGCACACACCAAGAACCAGAATAGAACTCATTTCTGGAAGAGGAAGCTACCAGGTCTGGAGTTCCAGGGTGAAATTAGCCAGGGATGGTTAGTGTTCCTAAAGAAAACTGGGGTGGTTGGAGCTTCATGAATAACACATGATATGAGATGAAGCACAAGGCTTGGGCAGGGCTAAGCCAGATCATCCTCTGATCTCTACACACATCTCACAGACGCATAGCACAGGGGAGGGGGGAGATGAACACATGCAAAAGTACCAAAACCGCACAGACTATACTGGAAGTCAAAGCGGGGGAAATAGAAGATAGCAAAAGGAAATGATGTTACTGCAACTGATTCGCCACAGGAAAAACACTGTTGGATTCCTAATTCACACATCATGCAAAACCAAACTATGAGGTGCGTCAAGAAGCTACACATAAGGAAGAAAAAGGCGAGAAAATCGAGGTTATCTTCATGACGTGAGCGTAGATTTTATAAATTAGGAATGTGTCAGCTTAAGATTACATAGATTTCAGTATAATCAAAATATGTAACTTCCACATGATGTGTTAACATAAATTAAAAGCAAATGACAAACTGGTGGAAAACATTGGCACCCCCCAAATCTCTAGCATAGCCCTCACCATCAAAGGGGAATTCAAAGCACCCAGGGGAATGGATGCTTTACTAGTTGATGTCTTCCTAGCGGGGCACATGAACCACAGACATATGAACCAGTTTCCCACATCACTAATACAATCAAATCCCCACAAGCCGAAAGCACAGTGAGACAGCATTTTATAGCCACCAGAGTAGCAGAAGGCTGAAGGCTGACGGTGGCATTTGGCAAGAAGTGAAGGCAAACAGGCACTTCAGCTGTGGCACTTGGCACTGGAGAGCAAGCTGTCAGCCCCTAATTAGACTCACAGATGCACACCCTCTGCGACACAAAGATCCTACTTCAAATTAGACGCTGTTTGAAGAGGAGCCTCTTGGTGCTTTGTGGGGGACAAGCCTGATTGTTCCAGATACTCGTGTACTGTACAGAGTTTAGCGTCCCTGTGGTCCCATTCCAGGTCACAAAAACATTAACCCGAATTTCCAAATACTCAGGGGAGCTGGGGGACCCCGAGGAGAAATTCCTGCTCATGTCCTCACAGTGTGGCCTTGTGCTCGGACAGTGTGAACACTACACAACACCCACCGTTGCACAGAGAACAATCCAAAATGTGCTGCGTCCTCGTCTGCTTTTTGTTGTGATAAACACTATGGCCAAAAGGAACTTGGCTTTACAGACAGTTGTGCTAGTTATGTTTCTATTATTGTGACAAAACACAATGACCAAGGCAACTTATAAAATAAGCATTTACTTGGGCTTACAGTTTCAGAGGGTTAGAACCACTGATTGGCAGAACAAAGGTGTGGAACTCTCACGTGACTGAGAGTTCACATCTTCATCTGAAAACAGGAAGCCGAGAAAGCACACTGAGTATGGTCTTTGAAACCTCAGAGCCCTCCCCCACTGACACACCTCCTGCAGCAAAACCATGCCTCCTAACCCCTGCCCCGAAAGTTCCACCATCTGGGGACCAAGCAGCAAACACAGGAGTCTATGGGGCCACTCTCTTTTTAAACCACCACAGTAATATTTTGTCATCTGGGCAAGTCAAGGGAGAAACCTGAAGGCTGCTTACTGGCTTGTTTCCTCTGCTTTGCTCAGCTACATTTCTTTTATAGTCCACACCCACTTTCCTAGGGATGGTGCTGCCCTCCTCGATCTATCAGCAACTGAGAACAGTTGCCTCAAAGTGCTTTTAATTCCTGGAGTCGGGAGGCAGAGACAGGTGGGTCTCTGAGTTTGAGGGCAGCCTGGCC
>NW_004949099.1:11712009-11727814 GCF_000317375.1 Microtus ochrogaster | reverse complement strand
AGGGAGGGAGAGATAGAGAGGGAAGGAGGAAGGAAGAAAGGAAGGGTGTTACAGACATGCTGGCAGGCCAGTCTGACGAAGGATTTTCCTCAGCTGAGGGCTTTCTTTTCCCAGATGTGTCACCTTGTCAACTAAAGTTAACTATGACATAGGCTAAGGTTTGAGTCTAAAATATAATCCACAGACTCAAGTTGTAAGAGCTCAGTCTCCAGCTCAGGGCATTGTTGGGCTGTGGTGGAGCCTTCAGGGAATGAGGTGTGAGTGGCGGAAGTGGGTAACCAGGGACAGACCTTTGAAGGTTAGGCTTTCCCCTGGCTCCATCCCATAGTGTCTGCTTCCTGTCTGTGCCAGGGGAAAAAGCTTGTGCCGTACACCCCTGCTACCACACGGTGCCGCTCTGTCATGTCTGCTCTGCTGTGATGGCCTGAGACCCTCTGAAACCGTGAGTCATACATCCTCCATCCCAGAAGCTGCTTTGTTCTAGTATGCTGTCACAGGGACAGAAAAATCACTAATACAGTGTGCACTGTGGTGTCCGTTATTCTGACAAAAATTCTACATGGACAAAGCATGGGCTATACAACAGTGAGGGATCTAGCTCTCTATGGAGCAAAGTGAAAATAGCTAAATAAAAATAAGACATGGAGTAAAATGTATAATATAATATGAAGCACTTTTTAAAAAGTTTAAAACCCACAAACCCATAGCAAATACATGCACACATAGATATTTATTTAATTCATGATAGTGAATTATCACATACCTGTGATAGCTAAGGAGAGATTGGAATGGAGAAGTCAACACAAGATCGTTAAATTCTTTGTAGCTCTGTTGTTTTTTTTTAAGTAAAGACAGGATGCGAAGTCAGTGTAAAAGGAACATTTAATTGTTTTCAGTGTGGCTCATGGATGTCTGTGTTACTGTATTTTACAACCCCCTCTCCCCCGTGGACTGCTACAGAGACAGCAAGTAGGGCCGAGTCAATGAGAGAGGCTGGGCTGGAAATATGGCCCTCGAGTGATGCCTCCCTCTGTGACTTTAAACTCCCAAGAGCAGGGGATAGCCTTTGTGCCCTGTCTTGCCTGGTTGTGCATGTCAACTTGACACAAGCTAGAGCCATGACAGACAAAGAAGCCTCAGTTGAGGAAATGCCTCCATGAGATCCAACTATAAGGCATTTTCTCAATTTGTGATCAACAGGGGAGGGCCCAACCCATGGTAGGTGGTGCCATCCCTGGGCTGGCCCTCCTGGGTTCTAAAACAAAAGCTGCTGAGCTAGCCTTGGGAAGCAAGTCAAGAGGCCACACCCCTCCATGGCCTCTGCATCAGCTTCTGCCTCCAGATTCCTGCCCTGGTTGAGTTCCTGTTCTGGCTTCCTTTGGTGATGAACAGCAATGCTGAAGTGTAAGCCCAATAAACCCTTTCCTCCCCAACTTGCTTTTTGGTCATGGTGTTTTTGTCACAGCAATAGAGACCCTAACTAGGACATATTCCATGTCTTCATGACCCGGAAGTCCTTCATAGAATGACACTCTCCCTCGGACTCTCCCTACTTTCTGGGCTGTGAAGTTGTCATTTAAACAAACCAGGCATTTGTCAACTGTTAGGGTCTTTAGCAAAATGGCACGTTTTGTTGATTCAAAGGAATGGGTCGTCATCCTCCCATCTACTTTCAATCCTGTGATTTTTTTTTTCTGAGCCATTGATCTGGCAGTAAAATATATAAAGCCCTAAAGTTCGTGTTTCAAAATGTACAATAGCATAAGTACCTTTGCACGGTTGTAAGCCTCAACTAGCAGCCATGTTCAAACCTTCCCATCATCTCAAACTGAACCCCTTCTCTCCTTTAGTGATCACGCCCACCCCTCAGTTCCTCACTTTCTGACTTCCTGGTATCTGCTTTTTTTTTTTTGTCTCAGACTCAGCACTGTCTGTCATCTGTGTTTTGATTCCTTTAATTTAGTGTACTATTTTTAAGGTTCATGCCCATTTTACCATGTGTCTACATTTTATTCTTCTCAGAGTTGAATAACCCTCCACTGAACGGTGTGCCTCATTTTGTTTACCCATCTGTCAATGGAGCTCTGAACTGTCTCTTGCTTTAGCTATTGTGGAAAGTGCAGCTGTGAACATCAGGGCACTAAAATTTGCTCACACCCCTACCCTGAGGCACAGGCCTAGAGAGGTCACTAAAGAACCACGAGGGATGTTTGTGACTCATCTTTTGAGGGGCTACAAACTCTTTAACATCCCACAGCATCCCACATTCCCATCAGCAGTCAGTTTTCCCACACTGTTGTCAATTCTGGTTGTTCCCTATTTTTGACAGCCACTCAGATGGGTGTGAGGTCATTCTTGACTGTAGTTTACTCAGTTTCCTTAGTAATCCATGCGAAGCATTGTACATGTTTTTAGACCAATTGATAGGATCTTAACACTCAGCTTGGGTTCGGCATCCTCCCAGATGTTGTGCACAGAACATAGGTCTTATTCACGGGTTCACTGGGGGTGGGCAGCTGAGGAGGGAGACTCCCTGGCTACAAAAGCTGCTAAGCACCACTGAAGCCAACATCAGTGGCTTCTTACCATATGCATGTTTAGTGTCTGCAAATTCAAGAGATGGGTGTGAGATGGCAACCTTGATTTCCTGTGCTTTGGTCTCTCTGGGAGACCAAAAGCATTTTTTTTGTGTGGAGTGATTTCTGTTCATTAATGCTGTGCATCTTTTTATGTCGATGGTTTACCTGTGAAGCTAACTGTTTCAAGCACTCAAAGAAAATTTATCCCTCGCAACTTTGAAGGCAAAGCTACCTGTGCTTGGGCTGGTGTGGTGTGCTGGGCTCTGCCACCTGACTCTGCTCAAGGGATTTTTTTCAGTGTTACATTTTATTGTATATAGTTTTACTTTACACTTACATAAAAACTATTGTCAATGTAAGGCACAATTTAAAATTTTACCTATGGGGATAACAAGATATTTCAATGGGCAGAGGTGCTTGCTCCCAAGCCTGAAGATTTGAGTTCAATCACTGGAACACACACACACACAAACACACACACACACACACACACACACACACACATGCACAAGCATGCATACACATGTTCACATATACACACAGACATGCATACACACATACAAATGAATTGATAAATAAAATGTAATTTTATTTTAGAGCTAGAGAGACGGTTTAGCAGTTAAGAGCGCTGGCAGTTCTTCCAGAGGACCCAAGTTTAATTCTCAGAGTTCTGGCGGATATGGTGTCCTCAACTATCTGGCCTCTATAGGCATCTTGGTTTAGATGTTCTAGAAAACACTATAACCAAAAGCAACTTGGGAGAGTGAAGGATTTATTTCATCCTTCAACTTTCAAGTCATACTTCATCACCAACAGAAGTCATTTCAGAAACTAAAGGAAGTAACCTGGAGTCAAGCCACGAAGGAATGCTTCTTAATTGCTTGCTCCTTGTGACTTGCTTAACCTGCCTTCTTATAGATCTAGGACCACTTGCCCAGGGGTGGCACCACCCTCAATGAGTGGGGCCCTCCTACTAATCAAGACAATACCCGACAGACTTGCCTGTTGCCTGATACATGGAAACATTTCCTCAATTAATAATCCAACCAGATGACCCTGGCTTGTGTCAAGTTGACATAAAAATAAGCCAGTACAATTAGTCTGTTAAAAAAAAAGTTCTAATATAATTTGATTGATGTGCTTGTAAAAAGATGAAGAGCAAACAAAGAAAGAAGCACCAGGGCCACACGCACAGAGGAAAGATCATAGGAAGAAAGTGCAGGGCAGCCATCTGCAAGCCAAGAAAAGAGACCACATACAAGTCACCCTGACATTACCTTGATCTTGAACTTCCAGCCTTCAGATCACAAGAAGATAGCTTTTGCTCAATTCAGTGTGTGGGCTGTCTCATATTGTTATGGCAGCCCTAGAAAAATAATGCTGTCGTTGACCCAAAGTCATTCATCCTAACTCATTGAGAGTTTGCACTTCTTATCTTGTCTCATCCTCAAGGACTTAATATCACAAATATCTTCTGCTGACTTCTAAGAATTAAGTTGTATGTTGTACCACATTTATGTGGTCAGTGTGTCCCCTGACTTTTGACATGCCCCCCTTAAAGAATCATTATAAAATAGATTCCTCTAGTGTCTGTATTGGTTACTTTCATGTCACTGTGACCAGAGTACCCAAAAGAACAACTTAAAGGAAGGGACAGACTTACTGTTGCTTCCTAGTTCTGGAGGGTTCAATCCAAGGTTACTTGGCTCCATCCACTTGGGATAGAATACCATAATGGGAGAGCATGTGGCAGGGGAGGTTCTCACCACATGATGGACAAGAAGCAGAGAAAGGGGAGCACTGGAGGCCTAGAATAATCTTCCAAGTTAGACCACAAGTGATCAACTCCCTCTAGCTAGATCCCATTTTCAAAATTTACAGTTTCCCACAAGTGTGCCACCATCTGGGGACCAAGCGCTCAAAGCAGGAGGAGCCTTTATAAACCACAATGATGTTCTACGTTCATTTCTTCTCTGTTCTATTTAGCTCATTCTAAATGCTTTCCACGCAGCTTCTATTCCTGGGCTCTGGGGTTTCCAAGAAGATGCCTATTTCCGTGGCTTATTGAGCAGCTCGTCACAGACAGGAAGTTGGTATGCATACGGGGAGTCATAGTATCTGAGAATTTACTAACTGTGTGCAACCTCAGACAAGGTGTCTCATTTTCCTGGCTCGGTTTCCTTATTTTCAGGCTACATTAATGTATGTGTTATTTTCAGATTTCCTGGAAGCATTAGTGCCATCATAAGTGATGGGTATGGCATGCTGGTTGTCTTATGGTTGGTCTTCAATCAATGGTAGCCATTCTAGGTAACTGGGAAGTCTCTGTTTATTTCCCCTTGTGGTCAAAGTTTATATAAGCTCTGTGATGTTTGCTTACTTAAGATATTTAACAAGTTTCTTATGCTTGATGTATGCAATATGGCTTGGTATATCAGCACTAAATGGCTAGACTGCTTATGGAATTTCCGTCACCTGGTGGATACATCAAAGACATAGCACAAGATGTAACAGAGTAGGAAGTATGTAAGTCTTTGAAGGTGACTGTGTTAGCTCTTACGCGTCTCCTCTTGTTGACCCTCATTTATCTTATCTACAAAACAGGGGGATTGTTGTTGCGGTTTCTACCCTGCCTGGTTCCCACAGTCCTTAAGTCCCAAAGAAATCACACAGAGGTCTACAATAGTTGTAAACGGATAGGCCTAGTAGCTCAGACTTCTTATTAACTCTTATAACTTATATTAGCCCATTATTTTTGTTTGTGTTAGCCACGTGGCTCGGTACCTTATTCGGTGAGGCAGTCACATCTTGCTTCTTCTGTGGCTGGGGCAGGACTGTGGACTAGGACTGCTTCTTCCCAGAATTCTCCTGTTGTCATTGACCCAGCTCTACTTCCTGTCTGGTTGTTCCGCCTATACTTCCTGCCTGGCTACTGGCCCATCAGCGTTTGTTTAAAATATAACTGACAGAAGACAGACCATTGTCCCACACCAGGGGGCTTAGTCTAGAATACATCTCTATGTGATTTTTCTGAAACCAATGGTTTACCCCCCAAATCATGAGGGCCACGGGAAAGAACAGAGTTCTTACATTCTCGTCTTCATATCACCCAATTCCTCCTACCAATCACTACCCTGTCTAAAAACCAGTTCTCACTATCTAAATCAAATTTTGTTGACTTTGCTTCTTTGTGGAAGACAAGGTTTCACATGAAAGTCAAACAAGCTTAGAACTTGCAACATAGCCTCGGCTGGCCTTGACCTCCTGACAGTCCTCCTGCCTCAGCTTCCTGAGTATTGGGTTTTCAGGGAGCCACAGTGGCCAACTTCTGACATTTTGATGTTTAGTTACAACAGCTAACACAAAAGCAGCCTTTCTCAGCTTCGGGATAGTAAAGTCAATGAACTTGTGCCTGAAACAACTTGGAGTGTCCTTCTAGAATGACACTGGAAAATGTTGCATGGAACTCCCCACCTGCACTATGTTTTATTTGAAACTGATCTCCTAAAATATCAAGTTTCTGCCGTGGTTTAGACATGAGGGTCTTCCAAATGACTCCTGTGTTAATGCTCTCAGTGGATGGGCCCTGGCTTCATCAGTGGATTTGTACATTAATGAATGATTAAATGTGTTGCTGCTTTAGCAAGGCTGTAGTAGGAAGCCACTTGTTCATTTCCTAGCCACCCAGACTCATGAAATAATTACACAGAAACTCTATTAATTAAATCACTGCTTGGCCCATTAGCTCTAGCTTCTTATTGGCTAACTCTTGCATCTTAATTCAACTCATTTCTATTAATCTGTGTATTGCCACATGGCAGTGGCTTACTGGGTAAAGTTCTGTCCAGCGCCTGTGTCTGGCAGGGGCTACATGGTGCATCTTACTAATCTCCACCTTCCTTTTCCCAGCATTCAGTTTTGTTTTCCCTGCATAGCTCTGTTCTGCCCTGCTATAGGTCCAAAACAGTTTCTTTATTAACCAATGGTATTTCCAGCATACAGAGGGGAATCCCACATCACTTCCCCTTTTCTGTTTAACTAAAAAGGAAGGCTTTAACTTTAACATAGTAAAATTACATATAACAAAACAAGTATCAGATAAGAATTATAGTTTCATCTATTTTATTTTTTATCATAATTAAAGAAAACTATAACTATATATTCTTCAACTCTATCAAAGACTCCAGAAGGATATAATATTACCTAAGTAAACAGGAAGTGCATTGTAAACAACTTCCAAAACTCTAGAATTGACAGAGACATCTCGCTGCCTGGACAGTCACCCAAAGTTTATTTGTACCATTCAGGCATCCATCTTCAGCCTACTGGACCATAGTAGTTGACAGACTTTTCCATGAGGCAGGAAATTTCAAAGGCAGTTCCACCAATATTGGCAGTTTGTCAGTCACTTTCTTCTGTGTCCTGCAGAACATCCAACAGATTCTTTCATGAGGCAGGAATTCTGAATGACCGTCTCACCTTTAGGCAAGTTCAGCAGTCATTTCTCTGTGGGTCATGCATGTCCAGTTCATACAGCATAGCATCAAGCAGTTAAGGCAAGAATAGTTTCTTGCCCAAATGGCTAACCAACTCCATAAAGAGCTTCTTCGATGCCTGTCATCCTCTTGAAGTAGATTGGTGCTGCCAGGAACAGACATATCTCATTGTCATGAAAAGTCCTAACTTCCTAAAACATTTTAAATGCCATATTCTGAAGGTCTCTGGAAGATTTGAAGAATACCTATCTAACTAAAATGTATCTATATATCCATAAAATCTAACTAACATGATTACAAGTTTGGCTATTAGAGATGACTCTCTATTAAGCTATATTTCTTTTTTTTTTTTTTTTTTTTTTGGTTTTTCGAGACAGGGTTTCTCTGTGGCTTTGGAGCCTGTCCTGGAACTAGCTCTTTTAGACCAGGCTGGTCTCGAACTCACAGAGATCCGCCTGCCTCTGCCTCCCAAGAGCTGGGATTAAAGGCGTGCACCACCATTGCCCGGCTTTTAAGCTATATTTCTTAATTATACATTACATTTTTGAGCTGCACCTACAATACCTTAATCAAGAGGAGAAATATACATATAACAAAAATGTCCTTAAATTTGTATCAATATCAATGAAAATTATTCATATCTATATCATATCCCCCTTTAAATGTAAATAAACATTTGTAAACAATCATTTAGGGAACTTGGGCATAGTTCTGCTCCAAACTGCTTCCTGATTTTTGTTTGGTGAAGTAATTTTGGGGAGTATTTATGGTGACCTTAGGGGTCTTAGTCCATCAAACCACATTAGTCTGAAAGGATTCCACAGGTTCTCATTCTTTGTGGAAACAAGAGCAGAACCCCTTTTCCAAATCTACATATCCTTAGACCCAAATTTTGAAATAAAGATACCTTCATGTTAGTTTAACTTAGCAGCACATACAATGAAATATCTGTCTGTACTTAACTTTTTCACAGTCAAAAAATTCAAAGACAATGCAATAATATACATAATCCAGACTCTCTATGTCTATTTTATCTTTATGTGGCTTATTTTTTTTAATGTTAAGTGGGCGTGGCTAGGGACAAGGCTGCCTCTGAGAGCCAAGCACATTGCCCCGTTTTTAGGCCCCATGTTGCTCATCAATTTGTAGTAGGAGGCCACTTGTTCATTTCCTGGCTGCCCAGATTCCTGAAATAATCACACAGAAACTGTATTAATTAAATCACTGCTTGGCCCATTAGCTCTAGCTTCTTATTGGCTAGCTCTTACATATTAATTTAACCCATTTCTATTCATCTGTGTATCACCACATGGCAGTGGCTTACTGGGTAAAGTTCTATCCGGCCTCTGTCTCTGGAGGGGCTACATGGGGTGTCTCACTAATCTTCACCTTCCTTTTCCCAGCATTCAGTTTAGTTTTCTCCACCTAGCTCTGTTCTGCCCTGCTATAGGTCCAAAACAGTTTCTCTATTAACCAATGGTATTTTTGGCATTCAGAGGAAACTCCACATCAGAAGGCAGGGAAAATATTTGAAAGTGGGGCCAAGTTGGAGTCATGAGGATGGGTCCCTGATGGTCTCAACCCTCTCTTTCCCCCTCTCTCCCTCTGCTCTTCCTGTGGTGGCAGCCTTCTCTTCATCCACATGCTCCTAACACTATGATGTTCTCTCTACCTCATAGCAATGGGGGAAGCCAAGGTGAAGCCAATCCTCTGAAACCATGAACAAAGATTTCTTCCTTTGAACTCGTTTAAGTTCTTTGTCACAGCAATGAGAAATTGACTGGCACGGTTTCTGCATGGGAAGATGGACTTGTTCTCTGGCATCTATGAGCAAAGTGAGGCAAAGGGGCTTGCAGGAAATCATGTTGAGTTCCTTCTGCCTCCTGCACCACCTTGACCCTCATGCTTGTGTCCAGAAGGGATATAGAAGTTGCCAAGGGGATAGGGAGACAGGCATCTCATTCATCCACACAATGGAACAACAGAAGCCCCATCTGCTGTGTCTGCCCCCCTGGTCCAGTGTTTTTGTGCCGCTGTGTGAAGCAGTTTGACCACACAATTGACAAGGGGGTGGTATGTTTACTGACTGAAGCAGAGTCTTCAGGGGAAAGCCATGTTGTTTATATCGATTTGACAGAGACATCTAAATGGTCTTAAGGCACAATACCCACACTAACGGTTAATTTGGCAGCATCTACAGCCAGCTTCATCCTTATCACAGCCGTTATCTGTTCAAAACTGGAGTAGAAGCTGCCGTGTTGGTTTCAGTAGTCCTGCTACACGAGTCTAAGGTGCTGTTATCCTGAGTTCTTGCCCCTATCCGACAGCCCTGATTATACGGTAGGTAGTTCGCTGCATTGCAGAATCTCCTCCTGCAGAGACCAGGCAAGCCTGACACCGGATGCCCACTGACATGTGTCGACATAGAGGTCAAATTGCTGTCACATCTTTAGTTGTTAAGGAGAATGGCCCAGTTTCATGTGTGTCTTGAGAGAGTTCTGTTCTAAAATGTCTAATGATGTGATTTTTTTTTAAAACTGTGTTTAAACAGTAGCCCGGCAGGGGCAGTTAGAAAGAAATGGGAACTATCATTGACTTGAGACTGATGGTCCTTCCACATGCTGCACAAATGACTGAGCCTCTTTGCTCTGTGTTCCAGGCTTTGAGGAAAAACCCAAAAGAAAAGGATGTGGGGAAGGAAAAGATGACATCGGCACAGGACCGACAGAACCCGAGGATCCTTCCAGTGAGAACAGACTGAGGACGTGAGAGAAGCCGCTGGTCAAAGGTGTGTACTCTCTTATGTGAATACCAAAGCCTTGGATGTGTTGGTTAGCACACTCTGAGGCATCCAGTGGGGATGGAGTAAAGCTCACACTACCATAACCATGCAAACATCTGTGTTAGCGTTGATGAGGATGGAAGAATACATATACCCTTCCATGTTGAAATAAAAACAGGTGTCCCAAAGTTGAATGATAGACTTCCATTTTATAGAGGTTCTCTTCTCAGAGGGAAAAACAAATAGAAACTAAAAGAAAAAGGGAAAGATTTAAAGTAGCAACTGTATTGCACTTTAGACAAATTGCCTGTGATATTTTGCTAAAATTCTGTGCAACCATTCTATTTGTCATTTTTTTCCTTTAAAGTGTGTGTGTGTGTGTGTGTGTGTGTGTGTGTGTGTGTGTAAAGGGCATTGTGCCTGCATGTATGTCTATAAATCAAATACATGCCTGCTGCCCACAGAGGTCAGAAGAGAACATCAGAGTCCCTGGGACTAGAGTCCCCTGAAATAGTTGTAAGCCACCATGTGGATGCTGGCAATCAATCCAAGGTCTCTGGAATAGCAGTTGGTACTCTGTACCATTGAGCCATCTCTCTAGCTCCAAATTATTTCCTTTGCATTCACAGTTAAACACTTAACCAGTTCAGTTCAGGTCTACTGGACAAATGAACAAAGCTAATGATTGATATTTAATAACAATCTCTTCCATGTGTACAACATACACAAGTGGATTTGGTCATAGCAAATACCATTCATTCCTTTTTTTCTCTTTATCTGATCCTCACAACACAGCCCCTTCTGCACTAATGTCCTCTTGTTCTTTTTAAATAACTCACTGAATCCAACTAGTGCTGTTTCCCATGTGTGCACAGGCATGGAGTCATCCCCTAGAGCATGGGCACCCTTCCAGGGGCCACACCCCTAAAGACAATTGTCTCTTCCTTCCCCAGTAGCCACCAGCTGCCAATAGTGCTTCAGGTGGGGCTGGGCCTCTGGGTTCTCTCCTCTAGTCATGCTGGGAATTTTGACTGGTTTGTAACTCTGACTCATATTCCTCCTTCCCACCTTTCCATGATTCTGTCCTCTTTCCCTATGTCTTAGGGTAGGGTGGGATTGATATAAATGGCCTGTTTAGGGCTAAACATTCAAGAGTCGCTTATTCTCAGTTCATTGACCTATTACAGATAGTGTATTGGAAAGTTGAAATGGCCATTGAGTCCTAGGTTTGGTATCCAAATTCTTCCCACAGAACTGGCTACAAAGGCATTAAGAACTATGTCCTGCTCAACGTCAGGGGCCACCAGGGAAATGGAAACTGTACTGTGGGCTGCTGAGATAGTTCAGGGGTGAGAGCTCTCACTGTACAAACCTGAGGCCTGAGTTCAAATGACCCATACCCATGTAAGAAAGTCAGGCATGGCTCTGTGTGTGTGCTTTTAATCCCAGCACTGTGGAGGCAGAAAAAGGAGACTCCCTGAGATGTGCCAGCTGTTAGCCTAACAGTTTTAGTGAAAGGCCCAGTCTCTAGGGAATAAGAGGGAGACGACAGAGCAGGGCATCCATAGATGCATAGGTTTGAATGCTGGATCACCAGGAAGTGGCGCTATTTGTAAGGGTTAGCAGGTATGGCCTTGTTGAAGGAAGTGTGTCACTGTGGGTGGCTGTGAGGTTTCAAAAACCTTAGCCAGCCCCAGTGTCCCTCTCTTTCGATTGCCACCTGATCCAGATGTAGAAGTCACAGATACTTCTCTAGTGCCATGTCTGCCTACATGTCATAGACTAAACCTCTGAAAGTGTAAACTGGCTCCAATCAAATGCTTTCTTTTATAAGAGTTACTCTGGTCCTGGTGTCTTCACAGCATAGAATAGTGACTAAGACAGCACCTCGTGTCTTTCTCTGTTTCAGCTTCAGCATGTGCACAAGTGCTGGCCCAAGTATGCACACATCTGTACATATACACACGTATACACACACATACATCTGTATACGGACACACACATGCATTTAAAAGACAACAGCACTGAGCAGTTGCTCCACCTCCAACAGAACGGCTGGTTGCTGTTTGCAAACAGTGCAGTAGAGAAGTGTTTCATTGCGCATGTGCTCAGTAGACTGAGCTGGTAAGGAACTGGGGAAATCAGAATCCTTGCACACCATGGCAGGGATGTGAAATGACGTAGACACACTGAGAAACAGTGGAAATAGTACAGCTGCCTCTCAGAATACCTAACAGAATCGCTATATCCATCAGAACCTCACCTCTGACTATCTACTTCAAAACACTTGACAGCAGGGACCGAGGCATTCTATCCCTGCTTATAACATTTCTTCCACTATGTTGTTTTGACAGAGTCTAGCTAGGTAGCACACGTTAGCCTTGACCTCACGGCTCTCAGCGCTGGGATTACGCTTGTGTGCTTCCACACCTGGCTCTAAAGCAGTCCAGTTAACAATGACCAAAGGTGAAAATCCCCCAAAGGCTCAGCTCTAGCTGAGTAGATAAACGAAATCTAGGCACACCGTCCATAGAATACTATTTGGCCTTTGAAAGACATGGCGTACTGGCCCATGTTTCGAGGAAGGCAACAAGGCTAAGAGAACAGCACAGTTAGGAGAACACAAGTGACTCTATTGCCCTGGGTGTCTTATTCAGTCTCAGGCAGAGACAGAGCCGGGGAGGGTTTCCAGGAGCTGTGGAGGAAAGTGGAGCGTGACTGTTGAGGGCCTATAAACTGTAGAGTGCCCATCCCGGAAGGGGAAATTCTAGAGATGGAGCAGTGCTAGCTGCAGAGTGCGCGTGTGCTCAGTAGACTGAGCTGCACACTTAAAATTGCCTTCGTGGGCCAGTGAGAGGGGTCAGAGGGTAAAGTCACCTGGCACCAAGTCTAAGGGGCCTGAATTAAAGTCCCGGGATCCAGTTGTTGGTGTCTTGGTTGGAATTTCTACTGCTGGGATGAAATACCATGATCACAAAGCAAGTTGGGGAGGAAAGGGTTTATTTGGCTCACACTTGTATATCATAGCCCATCACTGAAGGAAGCCAGGACAGGGACTCAACCAGAGCAGGACCCTGGAAGCAGGAGCTGAGGCAGAGGCCATGGAGGAGGGGAGTTGCTTACTGGCTTGCTCCCCATGACTTGCTCAGCCTTTCTTATAGAACCCAGGACCACCACTCTAAGGGTGGCTTCACTCACAGTGGACTGGCCCTCCCCGATCGATTATTGATTAAGAAAATGCCTTACAGGGTTGCCTACAGCCGGATCTTATGGAGGCGGTTTCTTAGTTGAGGCTTCCTCCTCCCACTGATCCTAGCTTGTGTCAAGTTGACATAAAACTAGTCAGCACAGTTGGAGAGAGGAAACCAACTCCTGAAAGTTGTCCTCTGACCCACGTACATGTTGAAAATAAAATAAAATAGATAGATGTAGGTAAATGCAAGTAAAAAAAAATAAGGGGTTCCAGTGATAATATTTTATTTCTATTGACTATGATTTTTTTAGATGCTGACAAAAATTTCTTTTTCAAAGGAAATATGTCAATAGTTTAAAATGTCACCTTAATACATTTTGTTCATTGCCAAGTTTGCTTAGTAATTTTGTAACCCTAAAATAAAAAAAATACAATATTTTGGTGTACTTTTTGTGGCAGGGGAGGAGAAAGAGGGTCAGGGTCACACATGTATGTGCTGGTACATGTCAAAGCCAGAAGATAGTCTCTGGCATCATCCATGAGTTTTTTGTTTGTTTGTTTGTTTTAATGTGGAAAGTGGACTTGGCCAAGTATTCTATGCTGAGGAGTACAAGCATGTACCACTATGTCTGGCTTTTTAAAAAGTGGGTTGAGCTAGCTCATGGGTTGAGAGATGTTTTGCTCTTCCAGAGGACTGAAATTTGACTTCTAGCACGCACATCAGGCAGCTCCCAACTGCCTGTCACTCCAGCTCTGGCTTCTTCAGCCACCAGCACTCATGTGCACAAGCCTACGTAGACAGCACTCATACACATAGTTTAAAAGCAGAAGACAGGCTCAGTGGCTAAGAGCTCTTACAGAAGAACTAGGTTCAGTTCCCAGGACCCCTGTGTCAGCTCAACCAACTATAACTCCAGTTCCAGGGACTTCGATGCCATCTTGCAACTTCCATGCACACCAGGCACACACATGGTGCACAGAGATACATGTGAGTGTAACACATGTACCCGTAAAATTTAACAATAAAAACAAAGATTCTGGGCTCAGGGGATCAAACTTAGATCCTTGTGTCTGTAAAACAAACACTTTGCCAGTTGAGCTATTTCCTCAAACCCCGGACCTTTTCCTCTGAAGTGATGCTTTATACTCCCAAATTAGAAAAAGTGAAGAAAAGGCAAAAAATTGTTCGCTAACTTCCAGTCACTGCGCTAATTACTTTACAAATATTTGCTCATGGAAGCCTTTATAAAACAGAGAGACATTGTCATTTCCATTTCATGGATGACAACATTGAGAACAGAGAGGTCAGATAGCACAACCAAAGTCACACAGAGTTTGGGGGCGGAGGCTCCAGAGCTGCTGACCTCCGAGTCGGAGATGTGTCTTACCGACTCCCACTCTGAAAGCTCCGGAAGCAGGAAAGCCCTGTAGGCTGTGTCTGCATTTCCAGCCTTCCTTCTTGGAGACTTTATCTGAAGAGCTAGAAGGCCTTGAAGGCATTCGGTTGTCTGCAGTACAGCCTCTCACCTGAGGTCTACAAACGCTTCGTTTACAGCTAGAAGAAGGCGCTTTAACTTTTAGACTTTTATTAACTCCTGTCAGGATGGAGAACAGAGGAAGGCTCCTTACCAAAACTGCGGTTTTTCTGAGCCCTTGGCAGGGAGATTTGGTAGACGAAATGTCCATGAACTTTCCACACTGAAGGAAAGAACCAGAGTGCACATTGCTCCCTTCCTCTGAAGGTCCACCACTCACAGGAGACAGTTTAAGAAAAACAACCAAGGCTGTGGTCAAACAAACTGAGGTGTTTCAGGGAATTTAAGTTACTTTACTACAAGAATTCTCAGACATTTAGAAAACACGGTGAATCGCCTAGGAAAAGATGGAATTTATAAAGATTATATAATGTAAAGTTTTTCTTAACTATTTTATCCCGAAGGCCTCTCATGAGGGGGGGTGCCACATTTTCTGACAGGCTTTTTTTTTTTTGGTGGAAATTTTCCAGACCCACCGCTAGGGGTCAGTCGTGAGCCACCCAGCGCCACCCCTGCTCGCCTCCCCTGTCCTCACTGATCAAGCCACCAAATGCCACTCACACACCCGAGGCAGTCTGGCATGTTAAGACTTTGCTAACGCTCAAGGGAGGTATGGGAGAGGCAAGAAAACGAGGAGTCCTCTAAACAGCCGCACTGTCAGAGACTCTGCCTCGAATCTCTGCTCCCTGGGGCATGCCGGGCTCCATTTCTCCTGGGGACACGGGACCATTCTGTCATCGCAGGAGCCCCTATGGGCCTCAGGTGGTCTCTGAGGAGAAATCCCTCAGATTCTGTGAGAACCGCACCTTCTCGTCAGGTTCAAGTTTCTGTTTCCTGTCAGGCAGGCATGGCGGCTCTGGAAGCAGCTGGGAACCACGGTGGCGCTTGATCAGTACCCCAGGTCTGACTAGGGCTGATTCGCCCTGGTGGGAGCTGCACTCCCTTCCCATGTCAGGACAGACATCATCAGTCCCCCAAAGCACCCTTTGTTCCCAGAATTCAAACCCCTCTCAGGATCCCTTCCTGACTCGGGCAGGTATTTTTTTAATCAAAGGCTGCAAGTTAACAGGACTAGAAAACTCTCCTTAGAGAAAGCTGGGATGTAGGTTCCTTCCATGTTTGGCGCCTTCTCTGGTGATTTTTATTGACTTTCTCTAAAGTTCTACTGGACCTACACACACACAGAAAGAGAGAGACAGAGAGAGACAGAGAGAGACAGA
>NW_004949099.1:11707638-11711839 GCF_000317375.1 Microtus ochrogaster | reverse complement strand
AGACAGAGAGAGACAGAGAGAGACAGAGAGAGACAGAGAGAGACAGAGAGAGAGAGAGAGAGAGAGAGAGAGAGAGGGGAGGGGGAGCACGTGCATGCATGGGCATGGTGTAATTTCAGCAGAACCTGTGTCAGGTACGAGAAGCAGGATCTGTGATGGTGGACTTCAACCTAGTTAGCATCCGTCAGGCCGGCTTGTTTCTGCTGAGCGCTGAGCACATCTTTAGCCTTATGGAATAAGAGGCAGAAGGTCATAGCCACGAAGCATGGCTTCTGCAGTGAGGTGGTGCTCTCTCCGTGGCTTAGTTGGAGCACTGGAGTCTCCGGTGACTTACACTCAACACCTCCATCGTGTGGCTCATTTGTGTAGCCAGTGCTGTACATTCACGGGGCCACTGTGAGGATTGAAGGGAGATGGGAATTTGATAGTATAATTAGTAGATGTTTAAAGTCCCTGTGGGACCCCACAAAGCCACATTGAAAAATGAAGACCAATCAACCCATGTGTGAGCTTGAATTCCAATTCAGTCAGCTGTGAGATCCCACAGCTAGGCCCCCCGAGTCAGTATTTAATTCACAAATGGTGACATTGGGCGTGAACTTTCCCCTTCTGGCCAGTAGGGGGTGCTGCCGGTACATTACACTTCCAGAACTGGCTTCAGGACCAGTGTCTCCGCTCACTTAGGCCAGGGAGAAAATAATGAGCAGCCACGTTCAACTTCGCTGTTCATTCTCTAGGAGATTTCCTGGGAAATTTCACACCATCCACATTCTTATGACAGATGAATAGACTGACATTTGCTGAAGAGCTTCCAAGAAGCGCTTGGGGGAATTTATAGTGTGTGGGGAGGGGAGGGGCATGGGCACATTGCATTTTGGGAAGAAAGCATCGTGGAAATACTACAATGAGAGATTAACCGCCAATGAGACGGCTTTGTGAGAAACTGTGACAAACAGTGGCTGTCTTTCAGGAGGAATGGTGTGCCTCCCTCCATTTCCCAGCCTGCCTGAGTCTCCATGGCGCAGATGGTAGGTAGGAGATGTTGGGCACCTAGGTACAAAGAAGGCTGCTACTTTCCAAGTTCTGATTATTTTTTTATTTTTATTTTTTTTGGATTTTCTCTGTAGCTTTTTGGTTCCTGTCCTGGAACTAGCTCTTGTAGACCAGGCTGGCCTCGAACTCACAGAGATCCGCCTGCCTCTGCTTCCCAAGTGTTGGGATTAAAGGTGTGTGCCACCACTGCCTGGCTCCAAGTTCTGATTATTGACAGATAAAGGCAACATCAACTTCATCTATTTTCCTTGGCCTCTGTACAGTTTGAGGTTCAGATTCTTATACTCATTCTTTTAGCTCTGCTTCATGTTAGTAGCTTCGAAAAGTAACTTGTGTTCCTCAGCAAATCTTAAATCTGTTTCTTTCCTTTGCAAGAAGTTACTTTGGTTTTCATTGTGCGTATCCACATTGGGATTGAAGGTGATTGACAATTGCCTTATCTGTCTTTTTTAAGTTTTTGTGTCTTCCAGAAGTCATTTGATCTCTGACAAGAGAAAAAAAAAATTGTACCTCTGTTGTAAGGAGGCCACTTGGTTGTTCTGGCCGCTCGGCAGCTCAGATCCGAAATAACCACACAGAAACTGTATTAATTAAATCACTGCTTGACCTATTAGTCTAGCTTCTTATTGGCTAGCTCTTACATATCAGGTTAATCCATCTCCATTAATCTGTGTATCACCACGTGGTTGTGGCTTACTTGGTAAAGTTCCAGCATCTGTCTCCCATAAGGCTTCATGGCTTCTCCCTCTCTCCACATCCTTTATCCTAGCCTTCAGTTTAGTTTTCCCTGTTTACCCATATTCCCTGTGCAGGCCCAAGGCAGTTTCTTTAGTAACCATTGGTATTCACAGCATACAGAGGGGAATCCCTCATCAGCCATTATTTGTTCATTTGTGTTCATTTTTTTTATTAGCAGTGAAATCAAGGGGTTTATGCTCACATATATTTTCCTTTTATATAGCTTATGAAGGTCACCTGCTGATGAGCCTAGTATAACTAAGCTAAGAAAGAAGAAGTTAATTTGGAAGTGACAGACTGAGGGGCACCAAAAGTGTCTTCATAATCCCATCCAGGTAGTTAAGGACAGGATGAGTGTCTCTTATCTGAACTGCATGAGGACAGTGTGGTTTGGATTATATATATATATACACATACACTTTGGGAAAGCTTCACTTACATTATGAAGTAATTTATTTTCAATAAAACCCAAGTCTTTCTTTAAAACCATAGACTTTCTTTATGTTTCTATGCAGTTATGTATAGTATGCATACGACCTGGAGGTACAGCTTGGGGGTGATTCTATATGTTAGAAAGTTTTATGCTGTGGAATTTTCCACGGCTGTTGTTTAAGCAGTCTCATATTTTGGAGTATTTTGCGTTTTATGTTTTTGGGAATGTCAGCCTGCAATACCGAATAACTGGATAACATGAACTCTCGGCTTCTGCTTGCTATACTTAGTGGGTATTGTGACTGATAAACTCTTCTCCAAAGTCTCACTCCCTTGTGGAAGCAAAGGATGGTTTCCTCTTTCAGCCAGCATGGCCATTTTACTGAAGCCTTCAAGAGAGGCTTGTTTGCAGTTGGTGCAGATTCACAACTAGGCGGCAGGTGGCGCTGCTGAGCAGCACTGGTGTCTTCAGTAGTGTTTCTCTTGGAGCACAGCTCAGCTTCATAGGTTTAAGATAAAGATCTATAGTTCGTTCCCCCGCCAGTGTGGGCAGCAAGGGCATTCAGCAGACATGCTGCCTTGATAGTTGTGGAAGTGACTCTCCACGATTGCATATTTTCTTTATTTTCTGTTATAATGGAGTAAGTTACCAAAAACTCACTTTACCTGTCCATCATTTCTCTCAGGGAACGCTCTGGAAAGCAGACCCCTTTCGGCAAGCTGGCAAAGCTTATGTACCCCTTTCTCAGGAAAAAAAAAAAAGAAAACAGCATGCACTATTTAAATGTAAATTATATTGAAATGCAGTTCTTAAATGTTAAACACGTCTTGATGTAAACACTCTGCTTAGTTTCTACAATGAATATTTCCATCTAACTGATATTTAGTGCCATAAAGAGGGTCTCTGGTGGTGCTTATTCTATTAAGACAAAATACGGGTTCCATAGATGGATGTGCTGTCTGCTGTGATGTCAGGGCTGTGGGGAGGATAGGCAATATTTCTCATCTAGGCACCTGCAGTGTGGTATAAGCAGATCTGTGATTTCTGGGGGTGATGCAGCCAAGAGAACTGCGGCAACCATGCAGTTGGCTACCCACATCAGCAACTGCAGGGGTGCCAGACTTAAGCTGGAGATAGCGATGATAACCGATGTAATTTCCTCTAACTCATGCTCAGTTCGTGAATCCTCTTTAAGGGTCCTTTGTCTGGCTAAAGTCCCACGGTCTCTGAGCTGGGGCAGGGGCAGGGTTGATTGCAGAGCAACATGGGAAGTCTCTGAGGTGATGAGACTGTTCAGTTTTAACCATGGTGATGGTTATTTTAGCACATATATCTATCAAAAACTTACAATCTCTACATTTAAAAGGGTGAATTCTGCTCTATGTAAATTAAACATTAATGAAAGAAGGAAAAAAAGAAAATGAGAATGAAAGAAAAGATAATGAGTGGGGTCCCGCCACCACTGGAAGCAACCGCGCTTACAATCCCTCCTACATTAAGGCCCCTGTGTGGGGTCATGTAGCAAGGGAGATTAAGTGGGGAGACTCTGAAACAAGTGCTGCTGTTTCTGACTCCAATGCTTGTCTCCCGTGGGACCCAGAACAAACTCACAGACATCTCTGTGCCATACTTTACTAGAAAATGCACATGGCCATGCCTGCATTTACCTCAAACACTCGTTTGAGGGTTAAATGAATTTAGATGTCTAAAGTGCTTACAACAATGAAACAAGTCAGGCACACTGTAAGAATTATAAAGGTGTGGAATACTTAGAAGTTCTTGGGAAGGAGCTGAGGCCGTGATAGAGAGCGCCAAAGCAGAGATTGCTTCTCTATTGTGCCTGGCCAAGAGGAGTTCGTTATTAACCAAAAGAAGAAGAAGAGGAAGAAGAAGAGGAAGAGGAGGAGGAGGAGGAAGAGGAGGAGGAGGAGGAAAAGGAAGAGAAGAAGAAGAAGAAGAAGAAGAAGAAGAAGAAGA
>NW_004949099.1:11695743-11707492 GCF_000317375.1 Microtus ochrogaster | reverse complement strand
TTACTGTGAATACTTTGTTAAATGAACTTGCAACTTTTTTTTGGTTCTGGCTGAGCCCCAGTTCTCAGCTGCAGCTCCTCCTAGCATCCTTTTCCGTTTCCAAATAACTTCCCCTGGACCACCCCACAGGTCGAATTCCCAGAGGATATCACCCGTACATTATGCAGTGTTTGCAAATTAAAATCATACTCAGTAGTTACGAAAAGGTCTCCTATCAAACCCTGGGTGGTCTATTCGATGAATATTTACATTTCATTGATGCTCAGTGCCTGCCATTCAGATTCCCCCCCCCGTGCCCTTCCCCCCCCTTCTGTGTTAACCATTTAAAGCAAGACAAAATGTTAATCAGCTCACTTTCCACTGGGATCCTATGTGGATAACAGTGTGTGAATTCACAAATAAATTAGATTTAAGTGAGGTTTTGTTTGTTTTTCTGTGCTATATTCTCTATTTGGCAGCCTCTTTATGTGGAAGATCAGAACCATAGAATGACAGAGACATACCCTCATGAAATCATGCAAAATTTAAAGTAATTTTAGCCTTTCTCATTAAATCTGAAGTGCAATTTAAAAGCTAGAGGGTGGAACACACAGTATGTCCAGTGAGTCTTTTTTTTTTTAATGTCATTAAAGTCTAATTATTTGAGACAGTTTGTTTTGGTTTGGTTGGGTTTGGGGTTGGAGACAAGTTTTCCCCTTGTAGCCTAGACTGACCTTTACCAGCATAGCCATCTTCCTGCCCTTGAGCATGGCTTTTTTGTTTTGTTTTCTCCTCTTTTCTCCCAAGGACACCATGGCCCTTCTACTCAGAAACTGTTTTAAAACAAAACCATAACTCGGAGGGCTTGTAATCCAAAGAAATTTACATCTTGCAGTCTGAAGGCTGGAAGGTCAAGGCACCAGCTGCCTGGGTATTTGGCAAGGTCCCAGGTGTAGATAGCGTCTCTAGTGCTGCCCTCTATTGGTGTTCAAGTGACAAGGCAGCTCTCTGGCTGCCTTTAAGGTCACTACTTACGTACAGGAGGGGTCTGTGATCAGGACCTAATTGGTGACTAGGTTTCAACAAGAGTGTTTTAAGGGGTGAGGGCACAAATAGAGCATAGCTAACTCTGTGCATCAACACTCCGGGAACCCATATTAAACACCAGCAAAATCACCAACAAAAGAACAGAAGCGTAAACCGTGCTTGGACTAGAGGCAGTGCCCAGCCAAGTGCATAAATCATGCGTGGACTAGAGGCAGTGCCCAGCCTTTTGACATCAAGATGTGATGTTGTTGTCTACAAATACGTTGGATTGCTATCTTCTAGGGCCCTTGGACATGCCTACAGACCATGAGCAGGACACAAGCACCATTTAAGCTAGAAGGCGGTGAGCTCCTTCTCACACCTCAGCTGGAAACATGCGAGCCAGGAGACGCGCGTTTTTTCTCCGATCTCCCTAAGTCACAGAAGGATTCGACGGGAGCTTCAAATGTTGATTTTAGAGTTATAACTGGATTTCAGATAATAGGCCAACCTCTATATTCATAGTCTATGGATAATGAGGACCCCCAATGTTGATGACTGTCCTCACAGAAGGGTCTGTGGTGGCCCTTCCCTCCCTCTCTGATTAGTGTTGGCTGAGTGTGGAACTTCATGGAGAAAGTGGCCAGGGTATCAAATTCATGTGCCCCAATTCCCCCTCCCCATTTGCAGCCCACCTGTCTCCATCAGAAAGCTTCCAGGGCAAAGTCAGTGACCAGCAGGCCGCTGCCTGTGGGCCCAATCCAGCATCCAGCTGTCTGTTTGGGATTATGTTAGAAGGAGACAGGCTCTTTTATTTTTAAACGGGGGCGGGCTGGGGAAATAGGTAGCTATTCCTTTGTCCTATGAAGATCATACAGAATTCACATTTTAGTCCATGACTAAAGTACAGTCCTGCCCATGTTTTTATATTGTCAATGGCTTCCTTTGAGCAGTAGAGATGAGTAGTTACCACAGGAAACCTTTGAACCCGTGAAGTTGGATATGTTCGCTATTTACTGTGAGAATGCTACGTACGGCTCAGCCATCAAAGTCCAGTAACTACTTTCCTGAAGTTTGTTTCATTTTGTCTTGATTTTGACTGTTATCCTGGAGACGATTTAGCCCCTGCTGGGGGTGGGGGGGGTCACTGAGGAGTTGAGATGTGCCGATGGAACTGAACGTTTAGTGTTCCTCCATTTTTTAATTAAATGGAATTAGCCACATGTGATCCTGGCTACCTGTGTGGATTCAGATTGCAGACTGGCAGAAGGTGGGACTTGTTTCTAACATTTAAAGATAAGATGATGTAAATGCCAGAATTCTGCATCCTTGTGGAAAATAGAACATGTAGAGGCAGCACGTTCTGAGCGGGCAAGCCATGTTTTCCACTCCTGTGCCCAGCTATTGTATATGTGTATAGCCTGCTTCCTCACTGTCTTCATCATCATCAGCATCATCTAGTTCAACCCTATACTAAAGTGAAGATAACTTTGAACTCCTGATTCGCCTGTCTCCTCCTCCTGAGTGCTGGGATCGTGGGTATGTCTAGTCTGTACCGTGCTGGGCACTGAACCCAGAGCTTCCTGCGTGCTAGGCAAGCGCTCTGCCAACTGAACTATAGCCATAGCCTGACATTCTATTATTAGCTGGCACATCTTAGGCTGGCACCAGAATCTGGGTCCTTGAAAGCGTGCCTTCTCCTTAGATACCAGTCTGAAATCTCTGCGGTGGAGTGGGAGTGGGCAGGGTACCACATATCCCACTTAGTGTCTGAGCATGTAGAGATGGGGACTGTGGTCCCTGAGTATGTGGAGCTGGGGGGTGGGTACCTGTTTGTGTCTTACCTGTGCTCATGTGTCTGCATCCTCTCCTCCTTCCCCATCCTGGGTAGGGTAGAGGAGTGTGTGGGAGGATGAAGTGTTTTCTTCCTCTCCACGCTGACTCAGTAGGGGTACAATGGGAGTGAGGCCGTGGGAGAGGGAGCGTCCTAAACCTGTTCCCTTCTCACCCTTCCTCTCTCATTGTCTGCTTCCGGCACTGTCATGGCTGTCAATGTCGGGGCTTCTGATGGCCCTCTGCAGATAGATCCTCCCCCACAGCTGTGCTCCCTGCCACGCCTGTGCTCACAGATATTCATTTTCTTTTTCCCAGTGGCCTTTGGGCTTTCTTCTAAAGGCCTAGTCAGTGAATTGTTGGGCCCAAATGAAAGTAAGCCACTTATTAAATCCCCGCGGGAAGCTAGCTTTGAAGTGGGCGTTCATAGAAGGGAACTACGTTTTTGATTAGGTGTCACCCTGCCCCTATGGTCTAACCTGGTGGGGGTTAACTCAGAAAGAGACCATCTAACGCCATACTTCGGAAACCCACACACCTCAGTTTGAGTCCTGCTTTGCCAGTTGCTATGTCAGTGGCCTGAGGAAAATCTGAGCCTGAATGTCCTCCAATGAGAGTGTGCCTGCTTCGGAGGGCTGTTGACCAAATGAGTGTGGTAGCGAAGGCAAACGCCACGTACAGGAGCCTGTGGTTAACACTTACTTCTTGGCTTTCTGACATGCGCAGTCTTGTCCCTCTTTTACCTGAGCGTGAACATGGCGCCAGATTCACGGGTTTCTAACACCTTTTGTGTAGGGCAATAGGTGACCGTGACCTTTGCCTACTGAGCATCCTTTTGGTCTCAGGTGAGGCTGCCCCCTCCTGCCATGCTGTCAAAGTTGGGCCTGCGTTAGCGACTGCCAGAAGGTTTGCCTAGCAGTGCAGTGACGTCAGCAGTGACGAAGGGAGTGAAAGAGGGGAGAGGCATCAGGCTGCAGCACAAAGTGCCGAACTTTTTAGCTGCTAGGCTTTCCTTGTTTCTCGCTGGATTCATTCATGGCTGCTTGGCCTGCTGGAGTTAGGCTTTTACCCCTGCAGTTGAAAGGCTTTGCGAAACATCTCCCTTTTTCATTTCTCAGTTTCCCTCAAATCTGCCTCCTGGCCTATTTTGCAGTTAACAATCTATTTCCTGACTCTAAGCCATCTTACTTTCACAGCCGACATTTTCTTCCCAAAATACTTTGCTGCCCGGGCATTTGTTGTGCTTGACTTTGCGCTTGGGTTGTCTGCCGTCTGCCCGTATCTGTTCTCTAGCTCAGATCTACAATATAAACCCCTGTGCAAAACAAGTGCATCAATTTCCTATTGCTGCATAACCAATGACCACAGATTTAACAGCTTACTCAGGCCACATGGGTGGCTGAGGGTCAGGACTCTCACATAGTTTAGTTGGGCCCTTTGCCCAGGATTTTATCAAGCTGAAACTAAGGTACAGGCTCGGGCTATGATCTTTCAGAGGCCCAGGCTCCTCCTTCACGCTCACTGGCTGCTGGGAGAATATGGTTCACTACAGTCGTGGGACACAAGTCCTCAGCCACTGATAGCTCTCTCATATACAACTGGTCCCACAACAGAGCTGTGTTCTTTAAAAACCAGCAGGACAGCTGGACGGTGGTGGCGCACGCCTTTAATTTCAGCACTCAGGAGGTAGAGGCAGGTGGATCTCTGTGAGTTTGAGGCCAGCCTGGTCTACAAGAGCTAGTTCCAGGACAAACTCCAAAGCTACAGAGAAACCCTGTCTCCAAAATACAAAAAACAAACAAACAAAAACCCAGTAGGGCATCTTTCTCCCCCATCTACCATGATGCTATGATCCTCGAGGTGATACTGTGGTGCCTTTGGCAGATAGCATAAGCTGATCAAGGCCATGGTAGCCCATCCTTGTCATCTTCTTTTGGCTTGAAGAGCTTTGCCAGCCCCAGGTGCACACAAAGGCACGGACTACCCAGGAAGTGCACACCTTGGGCCTGGGTTGGAATTCTGCCACCATCTCTCACTGACCTGTCACCTATGGGCTAAGCCCACTTCAGCAGTGATCCTTTTAGTAAAGTTGTCCTGTATAAACAGAAGCGAGAGCAAAGTATGTGAATATATTTGGGGGTTGTAAAGGACTGTAGGAGGTGCTGAATACTGAATGACCCCAGAGGTGTGGAGTCCCAATTTCTGCAATCTGTAAATGTTGCCATATATAACGTAGACTTGGCTGGGGGTGGGATTAAATGAAGGTTCTTGAAATGGGGGCGTTTCTCCAAATGATCTGGACAGACACTACAGATCATCACACATATTTCTATGGGAGACAGAAGACTGCAGTCATAGATACAGGTAGACAGTGAAGGTGATATGAAGGCAGAGACAGAGTTGAGGGATGTGGCTGTAGTCAACGACAGCCACCAGAAGCATGGGGATGCAAGGACCAGAGCCTCAGTCCTCCTGGGCTATGACTTCAGCCCAGTAACAGTGATTTGGATCTTCTGATTCCCAGAACCGTGCAATCTGCATTGCTGCTGTCTCAAGCCTCCCATTTTGTGGTGGTTTGTTGTAGAACCCCTAACAAAAGCCCCAAGAACCTTAGACTCCAGCTCAAATGTGAGGTGTTTGAGCTCAAAGACAATTTGATTGGCCAGTTATCAGTCTAATTTAAAATAATGTTTCTCCCTACCATGTCTTTGTAGCATGTGCTCTGCAGCCTAGTAGGTGCTGGCTTAGAAATGACCCACTCAGAGATCCCTGTGGGTCACATCAGTCACTGACAGCAAACCCCAAATGAGGCCCAACGTGGTTTCATGTTAGTAGAAAGATGGGCACTTTACTCAGCCAAGGGGCCTTGTTTTCCTTGTATATAAGCAGCTAATCTATCAGGGGGAACAAGATGAATGTTACCCTGCCCTAATTTTGTCTGTCTCCCAGAGCATCTCAGCCTTTGACCCGCCCACAGCCTTGCTCCCCGCTAGGCAAATGCATGGACTATAGCCCCGTTCTGTTTGCTTGCTTTATTCTGGGACAGGCTCTCACTGTACAGCACAATCTAGTCTCAAACTTTTGATCTTCCTGACTCATTCTCCCGAGCACTGGAATTGCAGATGTAGGTCACGGCTCCTGGCTCATATCACTGCTTTTGCTCAGCTCTTACTGTGTCAAGCAGACACTTTTGAGTATGTTTTCCTTTCATAAATGTGCACCAATGCCCATCGATGTCCGTGTGAAGTAGAAACACAGAGAGACTAATAGACAGTATTTCCTGATCTCAGAAGTCTCTACAGATCCAGGGGAAAGACAGAAATCAAATAGACATGAATAAACATGAGATTGCAGACTGAGTTAAGTCTGGTGACAAGAAAAAAAAAGTCATTCTAGGAAGTTATTTAACACAAGAACTCGGTTGAGGCTGAATCATGAACAATTTTCTCCCAGATGTGCCTTTTCAGCTGAGAGCTGATGGTTAGGTCATTCCCAACCGGGAGAGGGAGAGGCTGGGGGTCTTCCACAGAGGTAACAGCACAAAGGAAAACCATGCCTTGCCGGTGACTGCATTGGAGGACTAGAAGGATGCCAGGAAGTTGGGACCATAGGGACCAAAGAGTTAGACATTGCCTGGCCATGGACACTGAGAGCCTTGAAGCCAGGAGCACCTGGTTGAGTTGTTAATACCTTATTGAGTTTGGTGGTGGTGCCGGTGGTGGTGGTGGTGATGGTGGTGGGTTTTTGGCTTTTAACAGAGTCACTCTCTGAACCTGCAGCTCATTGTTTTGGCCAGATTGACTAGCTGATGAGCCCCCAGGGTCTGTCTGTCTCTATCCTCCAGTACTGTGGTTACAGATGTGTCTAACCATATACAGCTTTTATTTAGATACTGGGAATCCGAGCTCAAGTGCTCATGCTTGGGCAGAAAGCATTTTACCCATTGGGTCATCTTTCCAGTCCCTTCAATATCCCCTTCTTCCCATAAGGCAGTACCTTAGCAGACTTGTTTGTTGTGTATCCCATTATAAATAGAAGCCATGTAGACAGAGCTCATGTGGGTGTTCTTGGAGGACTATTCAGCCACCAACAGAAGGCTGCTAAACCCAGTTCTGCATATGTACTGCCCCTCCGGCAGCACCTGTGATGGCATTGAAGTACCACCCCTTGAAATGGGCCACGGGCAGGTTCAGCTTCAGCACTCCCTACCGTAGCGATAAGCAGGCCCTATCGATCCAAACCTGCCAGCATTCACTGTCACTACTGACTTTCCCACCAGGTTTTCATTGAAGAAATACCTTCTAATTACAAGGAAGAAGCATCATTTCCCTGCTGATAGGAAGAGCTGGCTGTGTTCTGAGAGTGATGGTTCTTTAGCCGCATGGTATCAATGTGTTAAAGTGTGTTGGGGGAGAACCTAGTTTTAGTGTAGACTGGTTTTTATACCTTCACCCCCTAAATATGGCTCAGATGGGCAGTCTTGTTCTTCGGGACTCAGTTAAAGGAGGCATGCGCTGTTCCCATTTGGCGTATTCAGAACAGATATCAAGTGTTTTGCACGTATCTAAAGCAAGACATCTCTTCCCTGTGTCCCCCTCGCCCCTGTGAAAGCGATGCATAAGTGAAATGTAACTGTGATGTTTACTTGTCTTGCTCTGGACACGGAAACACATACCTTGAAGTGCACAGTTAAAACCATTCCATATGTATACCTCTGCCCCAGGCCGGCACCACCCTTCTGATAAGAAACCAAGCTTCATAATAAAGATTCAGTAATAAATTCCCCAGCACAGCCCATAACCGACAAATTCCAGAAAGCTTCCAACTGCCCATGGGAGTTTAGCAGCATTCACGTAACCAGAAGTTATTAGGAAACCAGAAAGTTCCCTCCACTTCTTTTCTGGGCAGATCATACATTTTTTTTGGTTGTTGCTTTCTTATGCAGTTCGCAACATCTGAGACACAGTCTTAATGTCATCATCCTGCAGCTTCAGGGAAGTCACACATCATCTGGATGCACGGTGGATCCGTCGCATTGTCTTGAGATAAATGAGGCAATCAAGTCCAATTCCACAGCGAGCGAGGAGGAGATGGGACGATGGGAACCCTGGCTATTTCAAGCCCCTTTGCATATTTATTCTGCCTTAGAATATGAAGACATCTGGGGAAGCCTGGTTATGAAGGGGGATGTCAGTGGCACGTGATTGACTATACCAGTGTGGTTCTGGAGAGGGAGGAATGGTGGCAGAGGGTTTGAGCACTAGGCAGAAAGAATGCATCCTTAATTGCCTTCAGTCAGGGGATTTGAAGTGAGGCTGGGAGAGGTGACTAGAATGTCAAATTGCCTTGAGTCAAATCTGGCCTAAGTGACCTTGAGTTGGTTTAACATTCCTGGGCCTCTGTTTCCTTAACTGTGACTTTGAGATGACCGTGACAATGTCTACACTATAGAATCAGAGGGAGGGGAGTTGAGATTGTCGTACAAGTAAGTACTTGGTCTATTAGTTACTCAGTAAATCATCATTATTCTTATCAACATTACCGATGAGCTTAGTATTGATATAGTCGAGTGTCTTTAATCCATCCTTCAACAAGTGACTATTGCATCTCATGTATGCCAATCACTGTACACGGTATTAAGAGTATAGTAGTTGCCATGGGAACCACTGTGACAGAGATATGAGTAGCAGTGAGACCAAAGAGGAGACCATGTTGACACTGACCCGCCATTGATGTTGATAACCTGTGAAAGTTCCCACTGAAACTGGGGGATCTGGGAAGGATGTGGAACTTGTCACTGGCACCTTCTCAGCCTCTCCCCTGTCACTTTATCCACCCCTTCCAGCATTCAACCACGTTTTAACTCTTTCCTACAATAAACCTTAAGTGGTAGGCAAGACTAATTTCTAGTTCTGCATCTTAGAGGACCAGAGAAAATCAACGCACAGAAAGGTCTGCATCTATACCCCATTCAACCCGCTCTAGTCATTTGTGCTTCCACAGAAACTCAGCCAAATAGATTCTTTTTAACCCTTAGAAGGAGGGGAGGCCATGGAACCAGGGACTGTCCGCTCCAGGCAGTCCACATTCCCCCACCCTTATCTTGTCTCTCTCTGCTTCTGCTTATTCTCACTAACTTTGCGGCTAGCAAGGGAGCAGGGATCCTGAAAGTAGACACCATGTCCTGTGGTGAAATGTCAGCAACAACTTCTCCAAATTCCAGGTGTCCCTTTTTCGTGGTGTCTGGTATCCTCAGTGTGTCTTTCCTTTGTTCTGAGTTGAAAAGGTTGTTTAAATTTGTGTTTCCATCTAGTGAGCCAATTAGTATGGGTTATGACCAGAAAGCTTGGACCTAGGGAAATCTTGCCTGGTTCATATTGCTGTCCTCCTTCTCTTCTTCTTCCTCCTCCTCTTCTTTCTCTTCCTTCTTCTCTTCTTCTTCCTCGTCTTCCTTCTCCTCTTCTTCCTCCTCCTCTTCTTTCTCTTCCTCCTTCTCTTCTTCTTCCTCCTCCTCTTCCTCCTCCTCTTCTTTCTCCTCCTCCTTCTCTTCTTCTTCCTCCTCGTCTTCCTTCTCCTCTTCCTCTCCCTCTCTCTGTCTCCTCCCTCTCCCTTCCCACTGTCTACCCATCTAAACAGTGAGGATAATAACAGTGTGTACCTCTCAGGAATGATGAACCCATCAGAGACTTAATGGATAAAAAGCAATGAGCATAGTACTTGATACCTAGTCAACCTCACTGAACGTTCATGGTCACCATCACCTCATCTAGAGAAAGGCCACCTGATCAACTAGGTCATCAAGCGAATTATCTATCTATCTATCTATCTATCTATCTATCTATCTATCTATCTATCTATCTATGAATACTCTATTACTTATTTATTAAGCTCTGGCTTAAAAAATGAGGAATTTAAAATCCTTGGGTCAGAAGTTTGTTCTGACTTGATTTAGAGAATTGCTGAAAAGCCTGGGGTGGGGAACCTCGCCCTTTAAAACCTGAGTGATGAGACTCGATTGAAAGGCAGCCTGTCCTAAGTGGGAGTCCCAGTGTGGATTTCATTATAGCTGTGTTCCCTGATGGTGAACAGGTATGCTTCAGTGTCTCACCCCTTTACATCCGGACTACGGGAAGTCACCCAGGAAGGTGAGCAGGCGCAGTTTTGGAAGTAGAGACTTTCTGTGCAGCTGCATAGTTTGGGAGAAGTCACAAACCAGAAAATGTCTGATTCCCCTGACAAAGGAGGATCCTGACTGAAGGATCAAGCCTGGGGTGATTCACATCCTGTGGGATGAGAACTCGGCTTCGGAAGTGATGCTGTCTCCTCCTCTTGGCCCCAGGTACCACTGGTATTGCTTAGACATGTTTATAATTACTCAGATGCACCGTGCTGCAGGCGGAGGTCATGTGTGCCTTTCCTGAGTTGAGCCCTCTTTGTCAGGGTGCTGGGCCGGTGAGAGGTTAAAGGGTCATGAGTTAAACTGTCTCCAAACAAAAGCAGCAAACAGAGAATCCACAACACAGTTGTGCATGGCCGATGAGTAGCACAAAGAGCCTAAGAATTAGAAGCTGCCAGAGAGGAAGCCAGGAAATCTGTCCGGTGGCTTTAGGTTTAAACTGGCCTTCTGATGGCCCTGAGTTTTCACTGCAGTGTGGCATCAACAAGAAATGAATGACAATGTTCCCTTGTCAATCAAGAGTGCTATCTCCAGCTGTTACTACAGGTTGGTCTGCAGGATTTGTGACTTTAACCTAGGTGATTCCTGGGGACCCTGGCTCCTATTCCAGAAGGCAGACTACAGGTTTTCAAACATTAGTGTTTTCCATTACTATTTAAAGACAAACAATAACAACCAGTTGCTCTCTGCCCTGCCCCCTTCCAGAACCTTTGAAGCATCACTCAGTCAAAGAGGATGCCTCTGGGGTGGACCCCTGTGCTACACTACTTGCCCAGCACATGTGATGCCCTAAACACTTCCTTTCTCTCTAGGGCGTGTTTGGCAGCACCCTTAGGGGGAGCACTTCCGGGAAGCTGCTGTCCCACAGGGTGTGTATACTATTCACACTTGGGCTCTCTCTGACCCACATTCCCACTGGCTCCTGTGCTGCACGCTGCACTCACTTGCATTCACACATATTCATATTCTCCTAGATGTCACACACTCACACCACTCTTTGACATAGGAATGACATGGGGGCTGCCTGTTTTTCAGAGCTAGTATCCAAGCTGCTTTGAGTTCAAGCTAGTAGACAGTAAGTTGTTGTCAGAGTGGTATCATGGACAGAGAGGAATGGGCAACAGTAAATGCTGGGCTCGGAGAGGAAGGTGGGAAGCTGCCAAAACTGGACTTTCACCCTCCTGCTATAGGGCCCAAGGGCAGCAAGCCAGGCTCTTTGCTGTGTCCCAGGAAATCACATTTGTTTTCAGGAAACACAATCTTTTTGAAAAAAAAGGTGTTGTTTTGCCGGCACTGGGCAGGGGGTTCTCCTGGGGAATCTTGAAAGTGGAAGGACCTACAATTTAAACTGCTTCAATAGTAAGAGATATTTATGGAAGCAAGTTGCCTAGAGGGTCCTACTTCAGTCAAGATCTGGTCAGGAAGCCTACAATGTCCCCATTCGCTTTGCTCTGCATCGCTTGCAGGTGAGCTGAGGCATCAGCTCTATTCCTTTAGAACTGCAAGAATGCTGTAGCGAAAGGGAGGGTAGATATAGCCTTCTCCCAGAATTCCAACCAATAGGCCTCACCGTCTCTCTGACAGGCTGGTTTGTATCCCAGGCCCACTCCCATGTTAACTGATGTTTGCTAAACAAGATTCTTTCTGAGGAGAAGGAGTGGAGGGGGTGGGGAGAGTGGAGGCTGGGGGGAGGGACGGGAAGAGAAGAGGGAGAGAGGGGACACTGTGATCAGG
>NW_004949099.1:11690730-11695629 GCF_000317375.1 Microtus ochrogaster | reverse complement strand
AAGGGGAGACGGATGCCACTGGCGACGAAGCTGCCCGGTGAGACCTTCCACCATCTAAAAGGAGAACTCATTGTTTTTCTCATGTTGTGTTATCAAAGGCTGATGACACCGTATAAACGCTCACACAACTCCCCATGATGCGCACACACACGCACCTGGGACTGGTCTCATCATCTTTCTGCTTGAGGTGGTTTCCATTTTTGCGGATTTTTGTTGGAAATTTCTGTACAGTAAATTGCCTCTCCAGCATGAGATAAGAAGTTCAGACATCTATCTCCAGGGTAAGGATCAAGCCAGAATTCACAATAACCTACTCCATCCTCCTTTTGTGACTTCTGCCTCAAGAAGTACTAAGCTAGCTAGCAGGGTGGAGCGGTAGTGGAGCATGCCTTTAATCCCAGCACTCAGGAGGCAGGGCGCTTGGTCTACAGAGTGGGTTCTAGAACAGCCAGGACTATTACACAGAGAAACCCTGTCTCTTAAAAAGAAAAAGAAAGGGAGGAAGGAAAGGAGGGAGGGAGGGAGGGAGGGAAGGAAGGAAGAAAGAAAGAAAGAAAGAAAGAAAGAAAGAAAGAAAGAAAGAAAGAAAGAGAAAAAAGAAAGAAAGAGTGCTGAGCCAAAGCCAGGTCCTTGCAGAGGCAGCTAGAGTGGTGGACTAGTGGTCATCTGGTCCCTTTGCTGGCAGTCCGTCATATCCCAGGGATGTCTCTTTAGACATCACACATGTTCTTCATGAGCAGTCTTAGGGAGGAAGAGTTTTTCTCTCTGTTTTACAGATAGCAAGTCAGAACCTTAATGGGGTGAAATAACTCCCATGAGGTAATGAGGCAGATAAAGACAGAAGTGGGATTTTAGCCTAGGTTTGCCAGAATCATATAGGAACCTGAGGTACCCACGATGCAGTAAGAGGCAGCCTTCCCCTCTCCAGACTGTCCTTCTCAGAGTCCTCATCTGTGGACCATTTTATTGCCAGAACCCCGCATAGCCACTGATCTTCCTCTCAGGACAGCCACCTCTGTTTATCTACCTTCTCAGACCTGCCTGTCCAGTGCAATAAACCCTGATTCTTTCAGAATTTCATCCCCCCATTTGAAATCATTTTCTTTTTCATCTAAAACATATGCTTCATTCCATCACAGCTCTGCTCTGCCTAAACTGTTCAAGTCCCCAAGTGTTGTTGATTGTATTGAATGTGTTCACAGAGAGTGTTTGCTTTCTAACAAGGGCCTGGTGGTCTTGCTCAATACGGGAGCGTACTCACACAAACAAGACAATGCCACCTGGAGCACTTGGCTCTTGAACCATTCCGGGAGGTGTCCAACAGGACCTTAGCTGAAAGGAACATTCTAGGTCCTGATACTGCCTCATTCTCTGTTACATCAAAAGGAATATTCCAGAGACTCTCCAGAACCCTTGCCTGGGCCGGAACTTTCTCCTCCTTTTGCCTTCTTATTTCTCCCATGTTTTTACCTTCTGCCCACGTTTCTTACAATCATGTTCAGCGTCGGTGTCTATGACAATTGAATGTTATTGGCACATGGTCATGTCCATCATAGATGCATTCTCTCCAGCTGCCCCCCCCCCACTGCAGCAATAGCCTGGTGACAGCTGAGACCACTTTTTTTCTGCAAAGTCCAAAATATTCTGGCCCTTTAATGAAAAGTGGGGTGACCCCGATCTAGGTTGGTAGCTCCATAGATACTCCCCACATCCTCCTGTGGCCCAGAGTAAATCCTGATATTTGGAAAGAAAAAAAAAATATTACCTCATCTATGTTCACTTGCAAGGAAAAAAAGGTAGGTGGCCATCCTGCCCCCACTTGAGACGTAGGGTAGACACCGCTGGCCTGCCACACACTCCAGCCTTTCTTTAGAGCCATGCCCTGGCACGCGCTGTCCAGAAGTTGACTCTAGTACTGGGGTAGAAAAATGTTCTTCCCTAGACCAGGAGACACTATCAGGTCAGAAAAGTCATGCAAGACAACAATTGCATTTAATGTGATGCACGCATGTCCTCTGGGTTACCCTGCCTCAGACGGCATCCCTTGTGAAGTCAAGTCGATGAAATTTCATTTACTCTCTGCTTCTTGGGTTAAACACCACACACAGGATGAGTCGTGTAATTGGAGACTATGTTTTAAGAAAAATCCCTCCCTTAAAAGGTAGGCTCATTACCAGGCAATACCCACAACAACATGAGAAACACCTGGGAACTAAGCCCCACTAAGAATGTTCTAGAAACTCAGCTAATACGGACTTTATTACATGGGCTTCATTGTTAGAGCCCCTGACTGTGTTTATGTTCTTTCTCTCATGCTACCTCTTACAGTTCTTTATAAGCAAGGCTCTGATATTGTTGATTTATATGGGGTAAAGGCATATGTGTGCTTTTTCTAGGGCTGGTCATCCTCATGACTCCCATCTGCCACGGATCAGGGTATACTCACCCTCTTTTACTTCAGAAATACCCCCAAACGACACGCTCAGTACAAGTGCAGGTACTCACTCTGAAACCTGCCCTTCTTGGAGATGGATAGGAGCATGTTTGCACGGCCATGACCTGGCTGCTGTGAGGACCTGCCCCAGGCGGCACTTGTTGCCAGTAGCAGCTGAGCAAGCTTCCTCTGAGGAGGCGGTGATAGGAAAGTTGTGAATGAGGAGGCGGCTTCACTTCACAGTTTCTGGTTTCTCTTTTTCTTCTGAAGTAACTATTTTACCAAGGAGAAGTGGCAAGGCTATTTAAAGGACCGGGAGATTCTCCCCCCAACCACCACCACCCCGCCCGCCTGCCCCCCAGCATTCTATGGAGGACAGGGAGGAGCCAGCAGCTCTGGGAAGGTTGGAGCCTTGTGCAGTTTGGCACCCTGACAACCAAGTTGTAAACTGGGCGTATGGGCTACAATCCAGTGTGGGGCTTTCCAAGAACCACTGTTTATCGAACCTGGAGCCGCAGAAGCCAAGCCAGAGAGACTGCGTGTGCTGTTGGCCATTTAAAAGCAGTAAGCCAGGCTTGGCAAAAGATTTTGACTCTTGGCACCTTTGACTCTTGGCTCCTTACGCCTTTTTCTGTTAAATTTATGGAAAATATGGTGAAAGTGCTCTCCCAGGTGATGGGGCTAAGGACCTTATAAATATTATTTTAAACTTTTGGATTCATGAGATCCAAGTAGGATTAAGAAGATGATATTATTGATATTCCTTAGGGTCAATAAAGGGAGGGAGAAGAAGAGGGAGGAGAGAGAGAGAGAGAGAGAGAGAGAGAGAGAGAGAGAGAGAGAGAGAGAGAAAGGAGGAGGAGGAAGAAGAAGAGGAGGAGGAAGAAGGAGGGAGAATCAATACTACTGCTTTGGATCAGACTGAAGAGCTTAATAAGTATAATACTCAAGGCACCACAAACCAAGTTATTGAAAATACAAAAAAAATATTATTTGAAGTTGCATTAATTAAAAGACTGCTCCTATTAATATACTGAATATGAGACAGCACAATTTCACTAAGAGGGACCAGGTTAAAATTAAATCACTTAAGTACTAGGATGCCTTTCACCCAAGCAAGAGAGCATCACTGTGTGAACGAAGAACAGGGAAACATGGTCCTAGAAGGAACAAGCAGCTGGGCTGTATCCCAGAGCAAGGATGCCATGGCTTTGAGAGCTTCCTGACTTAGCTGGGATATTCATTTGCTTCCGAAGCAATGGCCCTAAAAAAGACATTGGCTGTTCCTGCCACTCAGCACCTCTTTACCTTCTTCTGGAAACAGGAAGTCTTTACTGGAATGAGAATTCCTTCCAGACTACTATCAAGTTGTACCACAAGAAGCTAGCAATCATGGCACCCACACTCCTGCGCTCTGTAACAGCTCTTGCATCTGGATCGGCCAATGACTGCGCACACACGCACATAAGATCTCTGTCGGAAACACTTCAGCCTCTGTGTGCTGGCACCCCATATTCCTCCTGTGAGTTGCTAGGCCAAGTCCTAGTCCCTCTCTGCCCCACCTGCTTCTGCAAACCTAAAGCTGAGCGTTGCTTCTGTGCCAGCATATGATAGGCCCAGGACACAAGAGTCAAGAGCGTGGTTGTAGCTCCAGTCCTGTTAGTACCCTGGATATAAAAGGACCTCTTGCACCCTCTTTCCAGCTCTGTGGGATTTGGAGTTTGGCCCAAGGCCCTCCACTCTGTTAGTGTCCTCATTGAAAACTGCACACGTGAACTTGGCTCTTTGATTGTTCTTGACCTACCTATTTGTACCCAGCTCCACCTTGTCCCAGCACTGAGCTTACCTCTCTGCCCAGATTAGCCTCTGGGGAGTTGCCTTAGTTACTTCTACTGCTGTGATAAGACACCATAGCCAAGGCAACTTACAGACAAAAGAGTTTATTTGAGGCTTACTGATTCAGAAGGTGAGGCCATGACCCTCTGAGTGGACCCTGTGGTGGGGAGGAGGTCAGCAAGCAGGCATGGCATTGGGGCAGTAACTGAGAACTTGGGTCTTGTTCCATAAGCATGGGGGCAGAAAGAGGTAACTGAGATGGCACAGACTTTTGAAACAGCAAAGTTGGCAAGCAGTGACACGTTTCCTCTAACAAGGCCACACCTCCCAAACAATTCTATTAGTCAGGGACCAGGTATTCAAATATATGAGCTTATGAGAGCCATTCTCATTTAAACCACAGCAGTAGCCTTTTTTTTCCTCCCAGTAGTTCAAGCTAAACCATCACTCTCTAAGGTTTTCACTAAGCCTTGGGTTTACATTTGAAAAACAGAGGTAATAATAATAATAATAATAGTGATAATAATAGTACTAGTAGTAATAATGGTGCCTGTTTTATAGTTCACGGTGATTGATTATTGGCAACATCATAAAAGTAAATCAATATATACTAGATAAGGATATTTATG
>NW_004949099.1:11685211-11690424 GCF_000317375.1 Microtus ochrogaster | reverse complement strand
CTATACAAAGAACCTTCTAGATTAGAAAAACCTCTACTTTCTTGTTTTCATCTTTCTGAATTTGATTACTGGGCAGAAGTATTAAAGAAAAACATTTTTTTGGATGCTGGGAAGGTGGCTAAGGCAGTAAAGTGCCTGTGTTCCAAGTATGAGCTCAGATCCCGGCACCGGTAAAAAGCCAGGCATGGTGACACTCACCTGTCAATACATGCTCTGGCTTTCTTATTTAGACTCTTCAGGAAAGCTCACAGGAGGCTTTCGGGCTCTTTCCTCAAATAGCTAGGAGATTTCTGCTCTTGGAGGCACACTTTTCTTTCTTAACATGCTGCCTGCTTCTATTCTTCGCTAACTTCGAAAGCAAGACTTTCCTCTCTCCTCCTAATGGTTTGGGGGCTTTCACTTAACCGGTACCATGTTTCTTCTTAAACACTTAACAAAATTGTTCTCAAGCTTAGGCCGAGAGGAAGGACTTGAATTATGAAAGCAATCAGAAAGCTGATTGTTTTCCAGTCCTAATTCTGCCATGGATTCTTTGGTTTTGGTGGCGGAGAAGTGAATGAACTATTCTCAATGCTAAAAGTGTAACACTGAGTGTGAAACTTCACCTCTTCCATTCCAAATACTAATTCAAGCTGTAATTCCACTGAGTTGGATAGACTTTGAGTCTGGTTAATTCTTGGTGTGTAAAGTTTTTACTTACTTGAACTTTAATTTAATGAAGGTTAAAATTAAAAAAAAATACATGAAAGAAAAATATTCTGACTGAAAGACTTGCTTCTGACTCTGGTTAAAGTGAAATTTTCATGGAGAGACACCCAGTCACACAGCAGGAAGAGTGGATGGGCCACTCTCCTTATCAGGCAGTGCATTTGAACCTGTAGGTCCTTGTGTCTTTTTTTTTTTTTTTTAATAAAAAAGGAGACTTTCTTGGGCACACATTACTGAAGGTTTCTGCACGAGCAACCCTGCCCTGCCTGCTTCTTGTCTCTGGCAGGATCCAGGGACTGCTTGGCAGTCCAGCAGTGGCAGGAAGGGAGCCTGCTTCTCCATTTACCTGACGGAGAAGGGTTTCCTCTTGCTTATTGAGGTTTCTCTATCATGAACCCTTCCACTTTGCAAGCAAGGCTCTCTGTTAGAGTCTGTGCTACAAGGACTCCCTTGTGTTTACTGTCCATCGACTTCCTTGGCTAATGAAGTAACTGCCCACTTAAATCAGTTTTTAAATGAAGATGATAATACTTCTGAGTTGTTGAAGGCAGCATGGCGGATTAATGAACGCAGAACTCCTATGCCAATACCTTATAACAAACTAACCTATTTTCCTTCCTGCTTTTTTTCCCTTTCTTCAAAACAAGTTCTCAATACATAGTCAAGGTTCTCCCTGCTTCAGCCTCTGGAGTGCTGGGATTACAGAAGGATTCACCATACCAGCCTACATATGTTATTTTAATAAGGAGTAATCAAAAAAAGGGAATAAATCTCCATTTGGGAGGAAGCCGATGAGTTTATACTGAATTCCCAAGCACCTCCAGAGTCTAAAGTGTTTGTAGAATGAACCAAGGGGTGAGGAACTTGCATAGCCTTTGTGTTTTCTCGGTGTGAGTGTGCACTGCATCACTAGGACGCTCTACACAATCAGTCGGTGTGCTCTTTGGGTGTTCCACTAGCAAGGAGCATGTTCCTCTCCGCCCTGCATTCTGTGTTTGCATGGTCACTGCAATCCAGGACCTCAGTGCTGTGCTTTCTTCACAATCATCCTGGGACCCTTCTCTCCCTCCCCATGTGTGTGGGTGTGTAGGTGCTTATCTGTACGCAGGGACATGTGGCATGCGCACATGTGCACATGTATCTGCATGCATGTGGAGACCACAAGACAATATCAGAAATATCAGAAGGCTCTGCCCTCCTTCACGAAATATTTTTATTTTGTGTTTGAGTGTTTTGTCTGCATGTATGTATGTATGTATGTGAACAACTTGCACGCCCAAAGAGATCAGAAGATGGCTTGGATCCCCTGGAGCTGAAATTAGAGGCAGTTGTTAACCACTATGTTGTTGCTGGGAATGGAACACAGGTCCTCTGGATGAGCAGCAAGTCCTCTTAATCACTGAGCCATTTCCTGCCCAGCCCCCACACCATTTCACTGTTCATAAGGAGATATTATCTCAGGACGTCCTTAGCTAGAGGAGCTCATGTGCTGTTCTTAAAGCCCCCATGCTGCTTTCTTGGAGACTGTCATGTTTAAGCAATCCCTCTGTATCAGCTCCATCCTCAGACTGGCAGTAAGATGTCGCCACCCTGTTCAAGAAAACCTTCCAGAAGCCCTCTTAGTTGATTATTTTCCCCTTGAATTTTAAGATCCCAAATGGGAATCACACTCTTTTCCTAAACCATCCTATGGCAAGGAGGACAGGATTGCTATAACTGTCCCAGGCTCCTGATTGGGGTAGAAGGATAGATCTTGGGTAATCACCAATGGCCACATCAGGGGACAGAGATAAAGAATAGAAAATTCACCATAGTATGTTTGTGGTATGATAAAACGGAAGATCTTACAAAATCCCAGAAAGCGTGGCTATGCACAGGCAGCCATATTGAATCGTTTATTTTGAAAGGCATGGTTTTTTGAACTAGAGTCAAAGCTTTCTGGAACCTGCACAGGCTATGCTGATTGGCTCTCCTGCTGTGATGGCTTTCCCCACCACATCTGTGCTTTCCTCCCAAGAGTCCTGAGAGGTGCCACGGAGATTCTGTAAACTAGAAATCCGCACACATCTTCCTAGAGCACTAATGCTAGTTGTGCATTCATAGAAAGAAAATCAAGGATCTATTACAAAGGAATATTCAAAACGTCTTTGGAGTCTTTAGAATGAACAACAAGACAAATTTCAAATGTTGATGAAATTGCCTTTAGCTCTCTACCTGGCCCGTCACCTTTGCATGTAATTCACTTGGTAGAACAGTTGAAAAGCTGAGATTACTCGGTGCGCCCTCTTCACCACATGACCATACTTTAATGACCATGGATTGTGAAAATGCTTCCTCAGCTAACTGGAATCTGATGTCTGCGTGGCTGTGCCTTTTCCTGTACAACAGTGTTTCTATACGGCTATACTCTGAGTCTTAATCTCTTTATTTCAATTCTGTTTCCTCTCTAAAACTACAGACTAGTGTGCTTGGGAAATGGCATTCAAAATGGAAGTGAGTACTGTCAGTAACCCTTGCTGCACTCTGTGCTTTTGAAGCGAATGAGGATCTGGGCTTAGAAGTTCTATTTTAGAGACATGAGCTGCATCATCATACCCTGCCCCTGGCATAACCTCTCCTAAAACAGAAGTAGCATCTGCATGTGCCAGTGCACTCCAGAAAGGCGCTTTGGAGAGCTAAGCCACTTAAAAGGGATAAATATACCTCAGATAATCCTTGTTGCTCCTGTCAAGACCATTCTGAATCAGGTCAAATTAAGGTTACCATGGTTTAGACCTACAATTTGGTTCACCATCTTCTTTCTTTCCTCCATCTTGCTAGAACAATCCCACAGTGAACTGTGTCTGATCTTTGGGTCTCCACCAATTTGTCCCAGTTAATTTTCTTGTTTTCAGCAGGTGGTTGGGTCCAGTCAGATACCAGCCTCAAGTTTTCTCATCCTTGGAAAACGCTTCCAGACTTCAAACTTTGTCACAAGCATTATGAGGGTGCTGGAGGCTTTGTGTGTATTGTAGACATTTGTGCAGTTTCATGTGGGTATATGTGGAGAGGTGTTCATGTCAGAGGGCAAACAGAGAAGTCCTTCCTCAGGTACTGTCCACCTTCCTTTTGAGACAGGGTCCCTTACTGGCTGCAGGTGAGCCTGGGGGAGTCTGCTTAGAATGCCCCCACACTGCTTTTAGAAAAGTGTGCATGCGTATTTTGCTTGCAGGTATATCAGTGCACTAAGCAACACCTTATGCCTACAGAGGCCAGGAGAAGGTCTTGTTATATCCCCTGGAATTAGAGTTGCAGGCAGTTGTGAGCCACCATGTGTTGGCTGGGAATGGAGCCTGGGTCTTCTGGAAGAGCAGCCAGTGGGCCTAACTATTGAGCCATCTCTCCAGCCCCCAGATGCTTTTTGATTTTTTAACGTGATTCCCAAGGATGGAACGCAGGTCCTTGAGCTTGGAGAGCAAGCACTTCACTGACTGCGGCGCCACTCCAGTCTAGTCTGTTTTCGTTTCCAATCAATTCTAGGTGCTCTCTTAAATTGCAACCAACTTTACAAGATGAAGACAGTCTCTTTTTGTAGGGCCACAGAGAGCTTTTACATTTGCATCCACAGTTCACAGGCTTATTGCAGACTTCCAAGGAGCCGGGTACTGTGCCAGGCACCAGGATAGTGACAACTACACAGGGCCCCTGTGCTCCTGGAGTTCATACTAGAATCAAGCAATGTCAAACCCGGTAAGTGTTGGAGCACGGAAGATCAAGCTGTTGAGATGGATCAGCATGGGATCTGAGGCTTGAGAACAGGTGAGGGTTGTCTGGATGGAAGTTTGGGGTACAGGAGGTGGTCCAGGTATGAAGTCAGAGCATTGGAACCCCAGGTGCCAACAGTGTCATCCTCTCTAGTGAGACAGAGCGTGGAATAGAAGCATGGTGGTTTGGATGAGAATGGCCCTCATGGGCTCATATGTTTGAATGTGGCCTTGTTAAAAGGTGTGTCACTTTGGATTTCCAAAAAAACCCACACCATTCCCAGTTAGTTCTCTCTGACTCTTGCTTATGGATCATGATGTGAGCTCTTAGCTGTTCCTGCTGTCCTGCCTTTGCTCTGCAATCATGGACTCGAAGCCTCTGAAGTCATTAGCCCAATTAAATGCTCTCTTGTATGAGACTTGTCCATGGTGTCTTGTCACAGTGCTAAGAAGTGACTAAGTCAAGGAACATTGGAGCAGCTTCAGACATTACTAAGGTGCAGAGCCTTTCTGAAATCCAATGTTACTGCCTGGATTTTCAGACTTAAGTCATCATTACCCCCAAAGAAGTGGGAACTTCAGCACAGATTGAATGGATTTAGAGATGTTAGGGTTGGAAGCAGTTGAGTGCTCTGGGGTTACCTGTTGGAGGAATTCTTGCTTTGAAGAATTCTAGGGTGAAGGAAATAAAAGTGTGAGACTTCACAAGTATGGCGATGCTCATTCGCAGGGATGCTCATTCTCAGGGATGCTCATTCTCAG
>NW_004949099.1:11679078-11684982 GCF_000317375.1 Microtus ochrogaster | reverse complement strand
GATGCTCATTCTCAGAGATGCTCATTCGCAGGGATCCTCTGTCTCAGGGATGCTCATTTGCAGGGATGCTCATTCGCAGGGATGCTCATTCTCAGGGATGCTCATTCGCAGGGATGCTCATTCGCAGGGATGCTCATTCTCTGGGCTCTCAGAAGGTTGAAGTCCTATAATTCCCACAGTGAAAGTTGGACCACCTTTGATTTGACAAACTCAGTATGTGATGTTCACCCATTTGGCAATGGAGAGCATCAATTTCATTTTCTGTCCAGACAATTTATGTGACTCTTGACACCTTGTAGGGTGGAAACAATTGTAACAGTTTTCCCTTGGGACTTATTTCTTCCGATTTTTTTCTTCCTTTAAATCTAGTTTTACCAGATTGCTTCCAATGGCTTCTTACAACATGTGAGTTTTGAATGTATGGAGTTGCCCTTTTTTCCCATTGCACCACCCTTTAGCTACTCTTGTAAAGTAACTCTCCACACCTGTGTCATGAGGAGTGTGTCTATGTAGCACTGGCTGTATGGAAAGGGAGAGCCAATAAACTAGGAATCTCATACCTTTGGAAGAAAAGAGACACTATCTAAATACTTGGGTATATAATGTTTTTGTGTGTCTGTATGGGCTTTGTTGTTGTGGTTTGCGTTTTAAGACAGGATTTCACACAGCCCAATGTGACTTCATTATGTAGCTGAGGCTGGTCTTGAACTCCTGATACCTCTGCCTTTATAACTCAAATGCTGAGATTATAAGCAAACACCACCAGACCTAGCTGGAATCTTTTGTCATAGTTGTGAGTTCTAGCTCATCCACTGGAGCTCCAGATGCAGGACAGCCTTCACATCAGCAGGGCTACTGAGCAGCAAACATTCTGAGCCATCTCATCCAGCATCCTGTGAAAGAGGGAGCCAGGGACCAAGGATGTGACCGAAGTTTCTCCTGCACTCACTGAGTAGCATTATGTTTGATGGTATGTGCACTTCAAAATTAGAGAATTTAAGGTTTCATGGGCTGTTATAGACAACCAGGGGAGGAAGCCCCTCCACCAAGTACAGGTCATCCAGTAGGCTCAACTCAGAGCACACTATTGTTAATAATTCACACTAGGTAGAGTAATGCAGCCTTGACTCAAGCGCTGTGAATACAGAGGATCAGGAATTCAAAGTCATCCTCGGCTACATGAGTTCAAAGCCAGCCTGGACTACCAGGCTAACCTGGACTGCAAGAGAGTCTGCAAGAGAAAAAGCAACAATAACCCGCACTATGGTTCCTTCATCTTTTGAAGTTTCACAGCTATGTTCATGTACAACATTTCTTTCTGGTTTTACTTTTACTTTTTCTTATAAAGTATGGTCTTCATCCACAACTATAGAGAGATGGGCCGCCTGTTTTTCAGTTGCAGGCAGTGCATTCACATACTTCTTATAGAATATTTGTACATCCAGATTACATTGTGCCCTGTGTTTCTGCCTTTTCTCTATGGTTCACAGGTCTACAGCCTAGGATTCTGCAGCTTCCTGTGTAGCGTTAGTTCTGCAGATATAACCCATGTCAGGACACTTGGTTGTTCTGAGAAGAAACCCTGTGCCCACACACAGTCAGTTCCGAGTTCCACTTCCTCCTCCAGCCCTAAGCAAGCACTAATCCACTTTCCATCTATACAGTTGGAGGCCTTCTATAGAAATGGGGCTGTGTGCTGTGGCTTGGCAGTCAGCTTCTCTCACTCGGCAGAATGTGTTTGAGATTCATCCATGGCATGGCCTATATTTTGTTCGTTTCTTAAAGTTCCCTGTTTCCTATTGATTATTTATTTCTGTGGTCCTGGGAATTGAACATAATACCTTGCAAATGCCTACCCACCACTCAGGTCTTAGCCCTTGGTGTTGGTGTGTTTCTCTGTTTTGTTTTTGAGACAGGGGTCTCTCTATATCGCCCTGGGTGTCTTGGAACTCACTATGTAGACCAGACTGGTCTTAAACTCTCTGAAATTGGCCTGCTTTTGCCTCCTGAATGCTGGGGTTAAAGGCGTGTGCCACCACACCTGGTAGCCTTTATTTTTTTTGAGACAGTGCCTTGCTCTATTATTTAGGCTGTCTTTGAACTTGTGATCTTTCCCCTCCCCTGAGTGCACGCTAATGTCCAGCACCAACTTCTTATTTATTATTAATTGTTCGACGTTTAGTCATATGACGTAAAACTCATACTCTGAAGGCTGCACTATATTTTAGAATATTCAGTGTTGTGCTGTGATCGCCACTGTGCAATTCCAGGCCAGTTTCATCACCCCTGAGGAAATCCCTTATCCATTAGGGGTCGTTTTTTATCAACCCCACCTATATCCACTAACATATTCTCCATTTCTAAGGTATGGGTTAGTTTTTTCTATTTCCTTTTACCTAACAGGATGCTTTCTGTATTAGAAAACAGTAACGTCTGTTGGTACTTTGATTCCTATTTATGGATGAATAACACAGATATACCGTATTCTCTATATGTACTCATCAGGTGCTAGACATTTGAGGTCCTTCTTTGGGGCTACTATAAACAACATCACTGGAAAAATGCGTGTCCCCGTTTTCATTGAGCGTGTGTTTTCCCTTCTCTTTGGTATATGTCTTGTTCCTTTTCATGGTTGAAAGGATTCAGTTGAGTGGGAGTGTACCATATATTTCTCCGTGTGTGGTGCTGGGGATTGAACCCAAGGCCTTGTGAATACTGAAGCCAGGGGTCTCCTGCTGAGCTTCATCCTCAGCCCTGTATTTTAAAATCTGTTCATTGTGTAGTACTTGAGAATTTTTCCCTACCCTTCAACTGATCTAAATACTGTTACTATGAACTCTTCTTGGATATAAGGCGTTTTTTTTTAATGCATGCTTTACTTCTTGTGGAGTTCCTGGGTCATATGGACTCTTGAAAAATGCATTTCTTCCACAACAGTGCTATTCCAACCAGCAGTTGGAAAGGATCACAGTTTCTCCACATCTTATTAACATGTGTGTCTTAGAGTTTCTATTGTTGTGATGAAACACTGTGACCAAAAGCAACTTGGAGAGCAAAGGGTTGATTTTGCTTGCACTTCCATATCATAGTTCATCATCAAAGACAGTTGGGCAGGTACTTAAACAGAGAAGAAACCTGGAGGCAGAAACTCATATAGACGCTGTACAGGGGTGCTGCTTACTGGCTTGCTACTTATGGCTTGCTCAGCCTGCTTTTTTTTTCTAAAATTCTGGACTGCCAGCCCAGGAATGGAGTGCCTACAAAAGGCTGTACCCTTCCACATCACTTCCTACGGACTTGCCTGAAGCCTGATCTAGGGAGGCATTTTCTCCACTAACGTTTCCTCCTCTCAGATGACTCTGGCTTGTGTCAAGTTGACATAAATACTTTAGCCAGCACAATTTCTTACTATTCATATTTTGTTATTTATTCTAGTGGATTTGAAGCCATATATTATTGTGGTTTTGATTTGCACTTCCCTGTTGACTAGGGATGTTTTATCTCTTTCCGTGTGCGGATAAATTTTTCTTGTGTTCCATCTCTTAAAGAGGAGCATATTTTTTATTTGATGTCTACTTTATTTTATTTTTTTGAAACAGGGTTTCATGTAAACCCAGACCTCAAAGTTGCTATGTAGCCAGGGATGACCTGGAACTTCTGACCTTTTTCCCTCCTTAAGTGCTGAGATTAAAACGCAAATGGACACCTATATACCCAGTTCATACAGTGTCTGGAATGAAGCTCTGAGGTCCGTGAAGAGTAGGTAAATGCTCTACTAGCCCAGCTACTTTCCCAGCTGAAGGACATATTTTTAGAAGGCTCCACTTTGCGCCTTATTCTGGGAATCGTATTCTAAATCGACCAGAGTCCATCCTGGCGGGCAGCCCACAGAGTCCTAGTCTCTGAAACAGGGAGAGACAATGAGTAGGCAGCCAATGCCACCAGCCCAGACATACAAGCCACCAAAGGCATGACCCAAGATTACCTGTAACCTTCCGAGATTTGAGACAATAACAGCTCATTCCTAGGCGTGTGCGTCTACTTTCAGTGTGTTTGGTCTGCGCCTCCAAAAAAGTGAAATCTAACCTTGTTTTTCCTTGTTGACTTGAAGCAGATCATGCCTCCCCTCTGCTTTGCTCTCCACACTGCCCACAGCTCTCTGCTTACTGTTTCTCAGCTGTGGGGACGACCCCTAGCCTGGAGGCCTGCGCCGTGCTGGCTTTTGGTTCTTCTAGCGGAGAATCCATTTCATAGTGAAGTACAGTATGTTGCTACCTTCCGTTGTAAAGTTAATTTTAGAATTGCAAGATACGAGAGATACTTTTTTGTGTCTCTTTGGGGGTTTGTTTGTTTTGTTTTGTTTTTGATACTCAATTTGGCTTTTCTTTTGCTTGTATTGCCAAGGGCCAGATATTTGAAATTCCTAGCAATAATCATACCAGATTTTCTGTCCTTATGCTGGTGATGGGAAAATGTCTATTTTCAAGACTGATCACTCACGTTTGTTAGAAGACTGAGATAGACTGGCCTTCAGTTCTTTGTTTTAGTTTTAAGGATTTCCTAGCCTTGACTGGCACTGGCCGATTTCTCCCTTTTCACTTTCCTGTCTGTACCCAGGAGGGTCAGTTAGTAGGTCTTTTAAGAACAAGAATTTGTATGACTGTATTTGTTTCCCTTCTACTGTTTGTTGTACAGAAGTGATGGGCCTCTGTGTCTCAACTCACTTGTCCTTCATATGCTTTTCTGTCACTTGTCGTCTTAGGTCTATTTTTTTTAATTGTCACCGTTTTCTTATGTAATCCTGGTAAACCCAAGAGGTGTGCTTCCTGTCACACTCAGTCCCCAGATTAATAAAGTGCATTCTGTTGGAGCCTCTTGCTATGAGCCTCTTGTCACAGCAGCCCAAGCTAAGACAGTGCCTTAAAATTGCAGTATGAGGCCAAAGAAAAGTATAACTGATAAATACAAAAAGAAACCTTTGTCTCCCAGAGCAAGACTGAAAGTTTAGCAGCTACACCATATAAGAATGACTTTATACTTTTCCCCACTGATCTTTGGCAGGTATTCTGACCTCTCTATGTTTCGGATTCATATCTATCAAGTGGGACGAACGTGACCTTTTCCACTGCTTAGTCTTGGAAAATACCGTGAAAATCAACGGATGGAGAAGGTGAAGGCCTCTGTCTTTATTTAGGAGAAAAGGATGCTATAGGATTTATTACAGTTTATTTTTGTCATTGTCGATGTGGATGTAAATGAGGTATAAACACAAGGTGACAGGTTATGGGGTGGGCAGTCAGTCACAAGCCTGTCACCTTTGCTTCTGTAAATGGGGTCAGGCTTTTCTGTCTGGCCCACACCATCATCCATAGAGCCAGCGTCCCCTTCAAACACTTTCACAGTCAGATCAGTGAGGTCTAAAACTGGACCCGGGAAGAGTTTCCAGCATCTGCTCAGTGGGCTAATGAGAAAAGTGGGAACAACCAGAAGCCTAGAACTGTGTTCTAATTTATACAAGAAAGGCAGTGCCCCCTCCTCTTGCATTTGAGGAGGGAGAATACAACTTGATACAATGAAGGATGAAAGTTTCGGGAGAATGAGGAATTTTTCCCTACCCTCCTTTTGTGGTGTTGAGTACCTAGTCTAGAGCCGTGCATGTTGTACGAGTACTCTACCAACCTCTATCCATAACCTTCGTTTTACTGTTTATTTTGAGGCCTGGCCTTAGTGTGCTTCCAAGGCTGGCCTTCAACACACTGTGTGGCCAAAGCAGACCTTGAATTCAGGATCCTTGTACCCTAACACCCCCAGTAGCTAGAATGAAAAGCCAGTACTACCAGGCCCAGCTCCTCTTCCTTCATTGTGCAAGTTAAAAGTGTTTTCTGGAACCTACTTCAAACTCTT
>NW_004949099.1:11671381-11678888 GCF_000317375.1 Microtus ochrogaster | reverse complement strand
GAATGATTTTGCCAAAGCAGAAGCTGAATCACTGCCTTCATGTGGGATGTTATTTAATGTGCTGCCAGCCTTTGGGGATGCCATTCATAGGCACAGAAATCAGCATCCTTCATCTTTTCCTGCAGGAATAGTGGTAGGTTTCCTGTACCCGAGGCCCTACCTGTTTTACTGCTTGTTTCCTTCCTCTCCTGCTCCTTGAGGACAAGGCTGATGAACTAGATACCCCTCGGTGAACAGAGACAGAGTACAGGAAAGGGTGAAACCCAGAGCCTTTTGCTCTAGTGGGACTGCAAAAGAACATATCCCTGCTGGCCAGGTCCTCCAGCCTTTGGGAGTAAGAGGCAGAGCAGGGAGGTGCACAGGCCTCTACACAGGAAACAGCTACTACTGAGCAGGATGGGTTGTCAGAGGCCTGGGGCTGACTGCATACAGAGGACAACTTCTCCTACCAACCTCTTCCTCCATTCTGTATCAGTTATTTACTTTACTTTTGTGGTGGTGAGTACCTGATCTAGAGCCGTGCATGTTGTACAAGTACTCTACCAACCTCTATCCATCACCTTCGTTTCACTGTTTATTTCGAGACCTGGCTTTAGTGTGTCTCCAAGGCTGGCCTTCAACTCACTGTGTGGCCCAAGCAGACCTTGAACTTCGGATCCTCATACCCTAACACTCCCAGTAGCTAGAATGAAAAGCCAGTACCATCAGGCCCAGCTCCTCTTCCTCCACTGTGCAAGTTAGGAGTGTTTTCTGGAAGCTACTTCAAACTCTTCCTCTGCACTCTGATACTTTGTGGGTGCACCCCTACTCGATTGCCCTAGTCCCTTATCCCTAGTGTCGCCTGGATGCTTGTTGCCCTTCTCCCTAAAACTCACAAATATATAAGGTTTCTGACCTCGGGACCTTAGTGTCTGAACCTCCGATTTCTAGCCTTGACTGTCACCAGCTCTCCTGTCCCTAACAGTCAGATCTCAGCCTCAATGTTCTTTGCTCTAGGAGACATTCCTGACTCCACCCTGCGTGACACACCTCTTGAAGGTCCCCCTGTGGCACTACCTGCTCCTTTACGATCCACACTCAAGCATCTGATGTTCTCATTCCCCTTGAAGGCCCTGACAGACAGAGATGGTCTCAGTCCTGTCGCTGTGTCCTGAGTGCTTTGCTTGGGTCCCCGGCTGCTACATGGTACTAATGATTGCTGTTGGCAAAGGCACGTGTGTGTTTGGAGACCAGCTGGACTGCCTTCCGTATTCGCTGCTGAGACAGATATGTGTTGTTCAGTTCAGTCGACAGAGACTGCCTGCGCTGTGCCAGCCAGGATCATGGATGACTGGGAAAGACCCTTCCCCAGTGTCCAAGCAAAGACGCTGACGGTTGGTCATACGTCTGCACTTAGGAAACAGACGAATGGCCATGCTCACTTTCTCCTTTTGATTCAGTCTGGGGCCCTCACACATGAAATGATGCAGCCCACATACAGGATGGATCTTCTCACTGTAGAAAGTCTCTCAGAGGCCTGCTCAGAGGCTTTTTCATGGTAATTCCAAATCTCATTTAATTGATGACCAAGATCCATTATCATAGTCATAAACACCTTCCAGAAGCTACGATGATCCTTCCATGGGGAACTATGCCAGGATGCCCTGCTTCTGGGTGGGTGGTGCTGTAGGCTTCCTCACAGAGCAGGGAAAGCAAACTGTAGGTGACATTCTTCTGCCTTGTCTGCAGTGAGATGCCTTCATAACAGTACACTTCCCTGGAGAAGGATTAATACTCCACGTTGGGGTCAGCCTAGGGGGAAAAATGTTTTAAATGCCAAAGAACTAGGCCTGGGGACACATGCCTGTAATCCCACAACACTCAGGAGGCTGAGGAAGAAGGATCCCCAGTATGAAGCCAGACTGTGTTACTTGGTATCTTAGTTAATTTTCTATTGCTGTGAATAGATACCACGACCAAGGCAGCTTGTAAAAGAAAGCATTTAACTGGCGGCTTGTTTACAGTTTCAGAGAGTGAGTCTATGACCATCATGGTCAGGAGTGTGGCATCAGGCAGGCAGGTATGATGGTGAGGAGTAGCTGAGGGCTTGCATTTTATCTGCAAGAAGGAGAGAGAGAGAGAGAGAGAGAGAGAGAGAGAGAGAGAGAGAGAGAGAGAGAGAGAGAGAACCTGCCAGAGGCTTTTGAAACCTCAAAGCCCATCCCAAGTGACACACCTCCTCCAACAAAGCCACACCTTCCAAAAGCCACACCCAATCCTTCCCAAAACAGTTGCACCAACTTGGGACCAACCATTCAAACACATGAGCCCACAGGAACCATTCTCACCCAGACCACACACACAGTGAGCTTCAAGCTAGATTAGCTACACCATGAGATAGTGTCTCAAGAAACAAATAAAATGCCAAAGAAAAGCTGAACATAAATAAAACAATTAAGCCAAAAGTAAAGCAAGAAAATATCAATAGCTTGTGATGAAAATTATGCCTTCTTTTTATGATAAATATTTTTAAATGAGAAAATGAAACAGTGGGAAGCAGAATTCCAGTTCTTCCTTTGAAGGCTCCGAGTTCCTTGTACTTTGTGGGGTGTGGAAGCTGAGATGAAGTGATTGTTGCTTCATCCTTCTCCCGCTGGTCCCTTAGGGAGGATGTTTCTGCATGGTGGACGTCATAGGAGGGAAGACGTGGGCTGTGGAACCGGTTTCACTAGACCTGGGGTCCTTCAATCCCGGATCTCTGATGGTGGGGTACTGTCGTGCACACTGCAGCATGCTGAGCAGTTTCCCAGATCTCTATAACTAGACACAAAATGTGCAGATTTCAAAGTGGGGTGCAAAATTAGTCTTACTCAGAAACCATTGAGCTGGACCTTGCATGCGTCCGCCTTAAGCCTTGGGCCAGATAGCCATAGTTTTTCAGAGCTTGACTTCAGGAAGTAGGAGCACAGCTGAACACTGTCTACAGATGCTAGGGGGACTCTTGCTTCTTTTCTCGTCTTGCTCTTTAGAGATGTGTATCCCAGTGGGACTGGAATTTATTATGGAGCCCAGGCTGCTCCTAAATTTGAGCTCTGTCTGCCTCAGCCTCTCCAGGGCTAGGATTACATCATCATACCCCACTCAGATGGACTCTTTAATATGCAGTGGGGACAGCTGGAAGCCATGTTAGAGCTGGCTGCCTCTCCGTTTCTAGGGGTGTCGGTTCGTACCATCTTTCTGGTCCTCTCTGCTGCTCTCCTTCCTGCTGAGGTTTAAAGAAGCCTCAGGGAAGAGGACGAGTATTCCTTGACGTCCACAGCATCACTCCCAGGTGTGTGAGTAATGCTGTCAGCCAAAGCATCCCATCCCTAACCCTCCGGAGAGCGCTCCAGGAAATTACAGTGTATTGCAGGGAGCTCTGATGCTGGGGAGAGGGAAGTCTGCTTCTTGAGTTAAAAAGGGGAAACAAGACGGTTTTCAAACTAGGGTAATTTAGCTCTCTTCCCATGGAAAATTACAGAGCAGCTTCAAGGTGTGTATCTGGGGTCTGGTCCTTCCCTGCCGCTCATCATCCAGGCTGCTCTTTTTCTCTGCTGCTACCCGCCTCTGTTCAACTACACTCGGGTCAGTTTCCGGAATGGAAGAGGAAGCATCTCTACCTGTGTTTGGTGGGAACGGTGGCTTCTGTCTTACAGCCAATTTTGAGTGTACACTGTCTTCCCAAGTCTACAGAAAAGGCAGGCTCTGGTGGGGAAGACTGAGCTTCTAAAAGCATTTTAGGGAACTGGAAGCAGAGCCTCAGAACTGCTCCTCAAAACAAGTCACCTCTGATTCTTACCCTCAGCAAAGAAAAACGATCTACAGAGTCACTTAAAAATTGTTTTCAAAAAAGCATATTTGTGAATGTATGTTTGCATGTTGGTGTGGCTACGTGTGTGGGGTGCAGGCATGCCTACACATATATGTGCATGTGGAGTCTAGAACTCTCTCTTGGTTTTTGTTGTTGTTGTTAGCTCATTTGTTTGCTTGTTATTTTTGCTTTGATTTGTTTTGAGATAGGGTCTGTCACTGACTAGAGCTTCAGGATTAGATTAGGCCAGCAAATCCCAAGGTTCTACCCATCCCTGTCTTTGAGATTACAAGCACTGAGATCACAAGCATAGACCAATTTAAAAAAAAATGGCTTGGCAGTTAAGAGTACTGGGTACTCTTCAAGAGGACCTGGAATCCAGTCCCAGCATCCACGTGGCAGCTCACCACTGTCTGCAACTCTAGTTTCAGAGGATCTGACGCCCTCTCCTGGCCTCCACAGGCACTGCATGCACATGGTACACAGACATACACGCAGGCAAAGTACTCAGACACATCAAATAAAAACTTTAATGTTTATTTTACTTATTGTTTTATCTAAATCTGAAAAGTTCAGACAATTCCTGCTTTTGGTAGTGAGCATGGCTAGTTGTCCCGGGCGCTTGCCTTTTGTTGGCCACCATTCTAAACACTTCCTGAAGAGTCTTTTGACTTGAGCTTCCCCAGACCCTGCATAGTGGGTTCTGATAATATCTCCCTGTCATACCTGAGGACATTCAGACTTTGCTTGTTTAAAGGGTGTATTCAAGGCACTCAGGGTTTGAAAGTGGGTTTAGATCCCATTCACCATCCCTCTCCTCCACATGGGGGGCATTTTTAATGTGAAGTGGAAGTCACTAACTTCCATACCCATGGCTTCTGGTCCACGAGTAGCCTGAAAACTCACAACCTCAACAAGCCCCCAAGTGCTGCTGACTGGCTGGTCTGGCGAACTCTGTCTCCTTGTCTCCCTTCCTGAAAAGGTGCTCAGGCCTTGGTCGGCAGTAGGCATGAGGGTGGTACCTCGGTGGGCCAAGTGCTTATTATGCAAGCCTGCGTTCAGAGCCTCAGCACCCAAGCAACAACTGTCAGATAGCATGAGTGCCTGTAACCCCAGAACTGGGAGGCAGAGACAGTCAGATCCTGGGGCCACACTAGCCAGCCAGTCTAGCCAAGCAGTGAGCTCCAGGCTCAATGAGAGACCCTGTCTGGGAGAATAAGGTAGAGGGGCTGAGGATATAACTCAGCCGGAAGGATGCCTACCTGTCAAGCATGTACAGGTTCTTAATTTAATCTCCAGTACTACATAAACTGGGTGACGTGTTAGAACCTTCTTGTAATCTCGGCAATTGGGAGGTAGAGACAGGGGATCAGGAGTTCACGACCATCCCGGCGACATAGCAAGTTTGAGGGCAGCCTGACTCCATGGGCTCCCTTTGGAAAGAATACTAATAATGTGGCCAAGTGACTGAAGAAGACACGAACATTGACTTTAGCCTCCATGTGAGCAAGCATGGGCATCACAAGCATGTCCATGTGAGCAAGCATGGGCGCACACAAGCATGTCCACGTGAGCAAGCATTGGCGCACACAAACATGTCCACATGAGCAGGCATGGACGCACGCAAGCATGTCCACGTGAGCAGGCATGGGTGCACGCAAGCATGTCCGCGTGTGCAAGCATGGGTGCACGCAAGCATGTCTGCGTGAGCAAGCATGGGTGCACGCAAGCCTCTCCATGTGAGCAAGCATGGGTGCACGCAAGCCTGTCCCCGTGAGCAGGCATGGGCGCACACAAGCATGTCCGCGTGAGAAAGTAAAGGAAGAAGGAGTGCTCTCTTGAGCACTGACTTTGAATTTTGAGTGACAATGTCTCAGGCTGCAGTTGACTGCTGACATGAAACTGGATCGGTACCTGCCAATGTGTCTCGAGAGCATCTTTTCTCGGAGGACAGTGTCACGAGACACAGGTAATTGACCTGCTGGGGGTGTTATTCTGGTATTCCCTAGGCCACCTGGCATTTCCGAGAACTGAGTCAGCCTCATCATTAAAAGAAGATGTGTGTACCCAAGGTTTACTTTACAGGCCGGTTTCTGAAGTTCAGTAATTTCCCATCAGCGAGGTGGCATTTGTTTTCCACAGTACGCATGGTTCATTTTATCCCAATTCAGTAAAACCTCCTGTATCAAATGGTATGTAAACACCAGGACTGCTGTCCTGGTGCACTCCAGCAAGAATGTGGATACGAATGGGCAGACAGGTTTATTGCCGAGAAAGATCAGCAGCTCTCAGAGCAGCTGTGTCTATGCATCCTACAGACCACCAAGCAATTAAAAAAATAAAAAGTTTTCCAATCACAGCCACTTTGAAGCCAGCAGGGGTTTTTTGAGGCCAGATTTTGGTGTTGTTTTGAATGCTTGTGTTTCACCTGAATTAAGATGCTAAGGGCACATTTGAAACCTGAAATGAAGCTGACTGACTCACGGATAATCTGTCCTGAGGCCTCCGGAGCTTGTTTGGAAGAAAAGCTTTGGCATCTTACCTCCCTGCCACTCAATAGCAAAGATAATAGCACAGGTGTCAATCCACCAAAGAAATGCTCACCATTGTGAATTCAGAGGAAAATACCTGAGAACATCTCCATCCTGGAATCTGGTACAGCGGAGTTTTTTTTATTTGTTATTGTTATTAGCACATATTAATTATATATAATAATGGGCTTCACTTTCATGCATGTGAATGATGGAATTTGATCATAATCATCCCCATTGCCTCTCCTGATTCCCTCCTTTTTCTGTTGGTCTCCTCTCTCTCCCCAGGTATCCCCACTTATACTCTCTTTGTGTGTGTATATGTGATCCAATAGGTTTAATTGGGTTGCTCCCAAGGTGCAGTGATCTCACTCTGAGAAATGGGATAGGATTCTGGAAGACTACAATGTACAAACATTCCAAAGGAAAATCCAGACTGGGGGTATGTGGGACTCCTTGGATTCCCTTTTCAAATGCCTTAAACGATATTAGTCCCTATTGGAGACCTTTAAAAAGCATGAATGGCTTCTTGAGCTGAGGAACAGGTTTTATTTTTCTATCTATTTATTTGTTTCGTATTTGTTTCTGAATGGCAAGCTCCCCATTCTGGTTTCTTGGTGCCAGCTGCAGCTAGGCATATTATACGAACTAACCAGGGATCCTCTTTCGAAGCTTCTGGTTCCCAGCGAGTCAATACTGGATGCTGTTTGCAGAGGACCAAAGACGCCTTGTTTTCCTTCTGAGCCCACAGCTGCCCTGGAAATGGACTCACGGGGGTACCAGGGGACTTGCTTTGCTTGTGGCCACAGCAGGCTGGCATTTATTCAAAGACCCTCAAGTTAGGAGCAAAGACAGTCTGGAGGCGCGTGCACCCTGTTGCGTTGAGGCTTTTCACATCTGGCTTCGGTAGAGCCAAGAAAACATGCACAATTCCCCCAGGGGTGAGATCTAAAGGGAGATGTTACTGATTTTTTTTTCTTCTCCTTCCTTCTGCCTCTGTGACTTTCCCAAAGGTGTTTATCAGTGAGGTGCAGACAGAGCAAGATGCGAGGCAGAGAGCTTATAGAATAGAATAAAGGGGTCCCGGGGCTCTGCGTGTGTGTGTGTGTGTGTGTGTGTGTGTGTGTGTGTGTGTGTGTGTGTGGTG
>NW_004949099.1:11651167-11671281 GCF_000317375.1 Microtus ochrogaster | reverse complement strand
TGTGTGTGTGTGTGTGTGTGTGTGTATGTGTGGTGTATGCAAGCGCACTGAAATGCAGCTCCCCACTAGGCCTGCAAAGAGTTATTGGGCTCCACCAGTGGCCTGGTGCCCTGGAGCAGCGCCGCGGGGAGTCCTCACCGGCCAGGGCTTCCCGCGCCCAGGGAGCGCCTGGGGCTGGCCTGGCGGAGCTTAGGAAGCTGGCGCTGCGGGCGGGCGGGGTGACACAGCCTCCGTGCCAGCCGCAGCCGTTGGCTGGCTGGCGCCCAATCCCGGGGCATGCCGCCCTAACCTGGCCGGGACATACAGTGAAAAGCGAGTTTGGTGGCAGATCTGACCCCCGGAGGTTGCCAGCTGCAACAGCGTGGCGAGCCCAGTATCGGGGACCCGAGGCTTGGAGGGAAAGCAGCGGCAATGGCTTCGGTGTTCATGTGCGGAGTAGAGGACCTGCTGTTCAGCGGCAGCCGCTTCGTGTGGAACTTGACGGTGTCCACGCTGCGGAGATGGTACACCGAGAGGCTGCGGGCTTGCCACCAGGTGCTGCGGACATGGTGCGGGCTGCGGGACGTGTACCAGGTGAGCCCGTGAGCCCGCGCCTGGGGCCATTGCGGGATGCGGGCGCTCCGCCGGGAGCCGGTCCACCTGTATGATTTCATAACCTCACGCTTCCGATACCTTTGTTTTCAACTTCTAACGGGTAGCTTGGTGCTTGGGTCAGATCCTCAGCAGCTCTGTTAACGGTGGCCTGACATTTTTTTTCCTCAGTTGGACATGGGGGCACTTGGGAGTTACTCCCCCCCACACACCGGCAGCCATGTGTTATAAAGTGGTGGAGGTCCCTACCTGCTGGCACTAGTAAAGGGGACTGTGGCTTTGTGGCAGAGCGTTTATGGAAAGCGACTTTGAGGTTGAGAGGATTATTTCTATTCCATTTCATTGGGGGTGGCCATTTCGAAAGCTATGATTTCCCATCATTGCTTGCTGTCAGCATGTCTTAGTGAATTTGCCTTCTTCCTTCTGATTTTACTGCGCTTTTCCACCAGGCAGCCTCGGCTTGCAGAGAGCAGCCAGGAAAAGCTGATTCTGTGCTCTGTCGGCTGGCTTTGGGGAGGAAGGACAGCAAAATCTGAGCACTTTGTGAGAGGCTGACGGGCTAGGGAAGGGAAGGGTGGCTTGGCCAAGCACTAGAATGCTTATGTTTGGATTGAATCTGTCACACAACACAGCCTCTTTATTCCTTTGCTGGCTCCTTCTTGCAGGCAAATTCTGTAGCAACTTTGCCCAATGAGGAGACCATTCATCCTCTCTGGGACCTCAACTTACCTGAATTTTTATGAACAGTAGTATATGGATTTAAAAGTTCTCTGTTTTGGTTATTAATATCTTTAAGATAGAGTATAAAAACTACAGAGTTAAATTATGAAGGTTTTACCTGGACTTATTTCCTGAGTATGGGGTAACTTTATTACAATCTTTGAAACCCCTGACATGTAACTCGACCCTGTCCCTAATAGGGCTGAAATGTTTCTGTCATAGTGTCCCCCTCATGTGACCAAGCTTTGATTTTGAAACGTCATAGTCTTCCATCCACCGGCTAGAATAAAGGCCAGCTAAGGACAGACTCTGAAAGTTCTGAGGAATGAATGTTCGCTTTCCATCCTTGTTAAAATATCAAGAACATTTTAACCTGTGATTCCATGGCTCCTGGCTGGCCTAACATGTCTGTGATATTATGCATTTTGAAATGCAGCCAGCAGGGCACATTGAGAGCCCTGGAAGGCCACTGGGGCTTGAGAGGATTAGGGAACTGTAGAAAGAGCCCATCTGGCCACAGGAGACTACACCCCTGGCTTTTGGGAACCAGGCAGACCTTTTCTTAGTTGGGAAGTTCCTGTTCAGTTTTGTCTATAGAGTAAGTGCCCACCCCTGTGTCGTGCTGCCTTTCCTTTTTCATATCTGAGGAACTCTCAAAAGTCAAGCACAAATATCGTAGCCAACCAGACAGGCTCCGTGCCCCACTGGCCATAGATTCAGAGGATTTGTGGCTTAACGCTAATGCTGTTACTGAGCAATTTAGAAAGAAAGCTTCCGAACACCCGAGAGTCTTTGGCTTCTCTGCAAGATGGATCAGTTGTTATTCTTTTTGATTCTGAAAGTGTTTTGTGTGTGGGGGGGGGCTCATGAGTATGTGGGTGCACACATGTAGGCAGGTATGCAGTCCATGTGCATGTGTGTGTGGCCAGAAGTATCTCTCCTCAGCAATATCGTTCTCCTTAGTTTTGAGACAGGGTCTCTCATTCACCTGGGGCTTGCTATCCAATATCCCTGACTGAGTCGCAGACCTAATGCTTGGTCAATTTTAAAGATGTTTGTATGTTTGTTTAGTTCTGGGTGTGAAACCAGGACCTTGGTCTTTCTAGGTGAATACTCTACCTCTGAGCTCCAGGCTGGCTTAGAAAGATCATTTTTCCAAAAAAAACAAACAAACTAAAAAAACAAACAAATAAAAACGCTTTTCAAACGCTGAGCAATAAAATAGTGGTGCAGATTATAGAGACTGAGAAGTAGTAAAGAAAACGGTTTCTACCCTCAGCCCCCTAGACAGACAAGGGACCAATCCAAGCTCTCCCGGTGTGGGGCCACGGGGAAATGAACTTTCCTGTGCCTCACTTTCATCCTCTGTAAAGTGGGGGTAGAACAATGCTAATTAAAGAGGTTAATAAGAGTTAATTGACGTGTAGAATATTTAGCACACTGCCTAGAGCTTGGAAAACATCCAGTAAATATTACCTGTTCTATCTAGGATTTTTTTTTTTTGATGGCGGTAAGAGCTAGGGAGTAAAAAGAAGTAAGAGCAACGCAGCTGACGCTCTACTCCGAGAGCAAATGTGCATGCGGCTTGACGAGGGCGCTGTGCTCATTTCCCTAGCCTGCTGTGTGCAGTTATCGGCTCATCCTCCTCAGACCCCTTTCCTCCTGGCGTCTGATAAACATGGCCATCCATCAGGCTTACGTATCAACATAGCCAGAGAAGGAGTGGATTGCTCATATCCATCTATCAAAAAGTCCCTATGTATCCTCTGGGCTGCTATGCAGGGTCTGCCCACCCAGATGTTATGCACTGCCACAATGCCATGCACTAATTGGCCCAGGGAGCAGGATGACTCTCCACATATCCTCAGTGGCATGCTACGGCCCAAAAGGAACAAAGATGGTGTCTGGAGGAGATGCAAAAGGCAAAAGCTTCCTCCCCTCACTCTGGCGTGTAGCTCACTGGTAGAGCCCTGGGTGAGGCACTGGGTTCAATTCTCAGGGTGTCAATAATGACAATGATGATAATAATAAATAAGCAAAGATTCGATGTGTGGCATTCAAAGTGAAAAGGGGAGCCGGTGAGCTGCCTCGGCAGGTAATGGCGCTTGCCTCCAAGTCTCATGACCTGATTTCAGTGCCCAGAACCCACAGGGTGGATTGAAAGCAGACTCCTACAACTTGTCCTCCGACCTCCACTCGTACGCATGGCACCCACCCAACCACATGCGAACCCAAATAAATAAATGGTTTATTTTTTTAAATGAGGAATGAGTAGGCTGCCAAACAAAAACATACATTATGATGAAAGACTCTCTAAGGTGGCAATAACAAACAAAGGGGTTAAAAAAAAAACCAAACCAGATTGCCTGATTGGAGTATAAGGCAGCGTCTGAAACTGGGAATGAGCTAGGGCCCATTGACCACATGTTTGCCTGGGTTAGTCAGTGTCCGATGCTCTAACAAATACCTGAGAGAAACACTTAGTGGGGAGGAATTATTTGGGCTCAAGGTTTCAGTCTGGAATGACTGATTGATTCCACTCTTTTAGGGCTGTTGCAAGGCCAAACCATCATAGTGGAAGACCATGGCTAGGGAAAGATGACCGCCTCATGTTAGTCAGAATACAGAAATAGAGAAGATGGAGCCGTGGAAAAGATGTGTCCTGCAAAGACACGCTCCTGGTCACCCATTTCCTCTCATCAAGGTCTCCACCTTTCTCAGGCTCCATTCAGGTGTGAATCTATCCATGGTTTAGATCAGGATCCTCCCCAAGGCTCTACCAATCAAAGGAAGGGACACTGAGGAAGGGTACAAAATTTGATTAAAAGTCAGCCAGGGACTGGGATGATGGCTCAGAGGGTGAGAAAAAAAAATGTGGTCCAAGCACGAGAAGCTGAGTTCAAACACTCAGAACGTATGGAAGAGACTGGACACGGCCATGTGTGCTTTCGGTAACTGAAGCAGGAGGATTGCTGGGACTTGCTGGCCCCGGTCCTACTTCCAGGCTCAATGAGAAACCCTGGGAAGGATGGCAGAAAGTGTTAGGGCAGCACACCCGAAGTCCTCCTCTGGCCTCCAGGCATGCACGTGGGCACACACATCACGTGCACAATTTAAATGCAACCATCGGCTTCTCTCACATAATGAGAATCTCAAACTGAGCATTCTCTCAATAAAAAGGCTTATTCTTCGAGGTACGTTCAAGGATGAAGACACAAATACCTTTTAAAGTATTTTTGCTGCAGTTGTTTGAATTGAGTGCGGGGGCTCGGGATGAGAATACCTAGAATTCTGAGTTCTAAAACGTGCAGAAGACTATGCTGCCATTCTGCCCAGTGTGCTGCCGTATGAACCAGATGCACACCAGAGTACTGTGTGTTACTCAACCTATTTTTTTTTAACATCTTGTTGATTTTTCTAAGGTGTCAATTTTCTTGCTCCTAGTCTCAATAGTCTTGTTTGTGAAGAAAGCCATTGCTGGATCACTCTAGAGAGCGGGCGAGCAGGGTGGGGCAGGAGATATCCATTACCTGAAATATCTGGCAGGCCTCTGGGGTGTTTTGTTTATTCATATACTACACTTGAAAGATGATCCTTCACCTATTCATAAAGCCTTTGGCAGTGATGTTCTTTGCCAGGCTGGCAAAGCTGGGAAGGCATAATTTCTTTGGAATTGAACACTTCCTCCACTTCTAGATGCTGGAACAGCAAGTGATTTAATTTGCCAACCAACTATGAATAATGATGTTATTTACTATAAGGCATTTTTGTAGTAATGGGGCTAAGTACACAGCAGAAAGAGCGGTCCCCTGAGACTGTTTGACAAAGACCCACTGTATAAGCGAAGACTTAAGTTGATTCCGTCAGGTACAAAACTTGATCATTTAGGCAAAATCCTCAAAGCTCATTCTTCAGCTGCTTGCCTGTCCTGCTCATACCCCTCCTGGATGGGATGTATTGTGGTAATTAATTATCTCACTTGTGTGAGTTAGAACATGATGGGGGAATATTGTTGACAAAAGATCAACTCTTGCTGCTTTTTGTGAAGTGTGGCATGCTCTAATAAAGCTCTCCGTTTGTTACTTGGGGTTAGATTTTCTCCTCGCCAGAGTCCCCAAGGTAGAATTTCCTATAAACCGTGAATGGAGTCATTGCCTCCAACAGGACGCAACTTGAACTGAATCTGGGGTATTTATGACTAGAAGTGGCTGGATCAGCTCCTCTGGGACAGGCAGCTGGCACAGAAGAGAAGGCACAACGCTCAGGACTTGAAGAGTCTGCAGGCTTCACTTGACCAAGCCTGACCTTGTACAAATTACTTCCCCTCTCTGAACCTCATTTCCTCTTGGGTAACAAGGAAGCACTATAACTGCAGTGTGGGATCAGGGGAAAATTCAGGAGATATATTAATAAAGCACTTGACACTTCTCAGGCATAAGAAAATGCTTAATAAAGGCAGGTTCTTGTTTTTATAAAACCTTAGCACTGAGCTCAGAGTGTCTGGGATAAAAGGTCACTGACAGTATTGCTGTTGGTTTTATACCCGAGACAAGCTATATGGAAATTAAGTTCCCATCTTCAGTGGGTAAATGTTTATTAAGAAAGAAGGCAAGAATTCCTTTGTGTATGGGTTAGATGTAGGGTATCGGAAGTGTTTTCATCGGCAGTCCTATGTTCTTTTAACCTCATACATGAATATAGGAAGCCATAGGCATCTTGTAGTCAGATTTCTGAGTTCATTTCTCTATGATGATCCAGAGTGCTAACACTTGAGTTTTGTGTCTCCCTGGCTTGATTGAAACAAAAAAAAAAAAAAGCCATGTGTCCCCCGAGACAAATCTGCATCAAGCATTTGGTGGTCTCTGTTATTTTAAAACACATGCACTTTGCTTGCTCTGACCCTTTGTTTTATACTCTGGAAACTTGTCTCCTGTGTTTATGAATAAAGTTTTATTGTCACACAGCTATGCAGTTACCCGTTTGTGGCTGCTCTGATACTACTGGAGTAGAATAGCTATCTGTGACCCTGCTGCTTAGAGTTAAATGACTGGTATCAATCTTTAAAAATTTTACCATTTTCCCCTTTAGAGTAAGAAACTACATTTTAAAAAGCAGTGTGGGGTAAAGAATGTTAAGGGGAAAAAAAATCCCACAATTCTATCACGGAAAAACAGGATTTGAAATATTTTCTCATCAAAAACCTAAGAGGCTGGGTAGAACACTTGCTATGCAGTCGTAAGGACCTGGGTTCAAATCACAGCGCTCACACAAAGAGCTGAGCATAGCAGCACGTGTTTGTAACCCCAGCAACAGAAATCACAGCTCACTGGTCAGCCAGCCCAGCCAACGTGGTAAGCTTCAGTTCAGTGAGAGACCCTGCCTCCAGGAAGTAAGGAAAAGAAATTGAAGAAGACACCTAATGTCCTGCTCTGGCCGTCTTCTTCCTCCCTAGGCACCCCACCGCCAAATGCAAACTCAGTGCAAACATTTAAGATTCTAATTTTAAAATGCTCAAGTAAGTGATCAGTTTGCGTTTGCTTGGTTCTCACCAAGCATATATATATATATATCAGTCATCATATATATAATGTGATGACTGATATGACCAGTGATTGATCAATATGCTTCTTCAATCGCACCTAAAATAATGAGCATTGGCTTACTCTGTTACCAGTTACAGCCCCAAAGGTTAGCAGCAGGCATCTCCCCGGCCCTCCGTAAACAAGAGGATAAGGAGGGGCGATCGCTAAGAAACTAACACTCTAGGAAAGCGACTGACTTTCAGGTGACACTCAGAGAACACACACCAGACAAGAGTAATAGGAAAGGCAGACTGTGGGAGACTTCCAGGAGGAGCTGATCCCTGTGCTGGTTTGTGAAGGACAAGTAGAGTCCTGTAGGTGCAGGGAAACAGAAGGGCACTCCGGCGATAAGGATTTCTTCAAAGCCTGCTGAGCAGAAAGTGTCAGAAACATTTGGACTGAGAGCGACACCTGCCCTCAAATGGCCTTGTACTTCTGACATTTTCTTTAGACTCTTAGGAGAGGGAGCTATTGACTTAGAACTATTGCTGGCAGCAGTAAGGGTGGCAGGGTTCAACAGGGTAGAATAGTGGGGGTCAGAAGGGAAGGGGATCAAAGGGTGGTGATGGCAATGTTGGTGTATCACTCAGAATAGAGGAGTTCATGGCCCAGCATCCATATGATGTCTCCTAACTGTCAATAACCTTTGTGGGCCCTGCACACATGTGGCAATGACAACAAATTGCCCAGAGTCATACAAAAGTCAAGATTTGGATTTCCCCATACTATCGAGCCCGTCACATGGTGGCAAGCACCGTTCATTACTATCTTTCAGACTCATAGAATGTTCCCAGTAAAGTGAAGTGCATTGTAGGGTCTGGAAATTAGGGGTGTGGCCTCCAATGGGGCTTACGTTACTTCTCACAGATCACGGGTGAGAACAGGTCCATAACAAACCCAACTCACCTTACGCTGGAGCCAGGAACAGCATGCATGCTGGTGCAGATTGTGTTGCTTAGCAATCAGACTAAGGTCAATAAGCAGGAAGGTTATCAGCAAGGCCTGTGAGGATTGTTCCCTCTGTAGGAAACCAGGAAGAGGGCAGAGTTAAGTGAGCCCAGAGAGGTTTAGTTACAATTCATGACCAGTGATGCCACAACCGACCTCACAGGTAGCTCTGGAGCCAAGAGTTATCCCTAGCTGAAACAAGAGCATTGCCTTTCCCCTCTAGTCCCATTGGCTCCCCGTGAAAGATGGCCCTTGAAAGCTGGGCTACCCTTGGAGGAGGCAGCTCTTTTTAAAGGAGAGGAAATTGCCAGAGGTAGCTGAAAGCTGGCAGTTCACAGAGCTCCCAATAGCTGAGGTGGATCATGCTGGCAATACATCATAGCATCTTCTACAAAGCCTCCCAGCAGGTGCTGGACCCAGACCGGAACTACGTCAGAGCCAGCAGGAAGCAAGTGGAGGGTGAAGGCCACATGAACAGGGAGACATAGAATTCAGCTATTAAAAATTGCACAACCTTTCAGAGTGGCTACTTGACAGCCACCTACCCTCTGCTGAAGAGAGTGGGTAGCCATGGGATCAAGTACTAGTTACTACTAACTACCACCACCAACTAACTACCAACTAGCAGCAGGAAACTAAGATCCTCACTCAACCTCACCTTGAAAAGCAAAGTGACCTTTACTTTTTTATCCCATTACATAACATAAATATGTTTTTCAGAGTCATATCATTTAAGGTTTAGTCTCCCAGTCTTTAAAATACATTTGTGAACTTTTTGGCACACAGCTCGGCAAACATGAAGTTACAAACGGACTCTCCTGCCATTTCAAACGAATGTTTGTTTTTCTCTTTCCGTCTTGCAGTATTAAAAAAAGTTCTTGTTCACCCCATGCTTAGGTTTATTCTGAACGTTATATTTTGGTGTTCTGACTGGTTGTTGTGAAAGAGCTTGCATGTCTCAAATAAAGAATAAGATCAGTGGTTCTAAATCTTATAAGAAAGACCATATGACTTATGGCATGGGAAGAAGGCAAAAGTTAAACCTTTGTTGAAGAAAAAAATTACTGAAGGTTCATGCGCAATTCCATCACCATCGTGTATGCAATTGTGCATGTGGACATCCAGAAATAAAGCCTGCTGTGAAAGAAGCAGGGAAATATTGGCAGGCCTCCCGTCTCCTTCTCTCATAATGTCCCGACTACTTTTAGTCAGTTGAATTTTGTGTTTGGGTAGGGTTTTTGCCAAATAACTGTTTTCCATTTAATGGGTGCTGTTTTAAATCTTGCTGTCTTGAGTTTATACTACTAGACATTAAGCTCTGTGTGATAGGCCTATACTTGGCTATCACACAAACAATATTGGCATTCAGGAAACAAAAAAAAAAAAGAAATAATTTTAAGGAGTCAGGTCATTGCACACACCTGGAGGCTGAGGCAGGAGAATCATGGGGTAAATTTTTTTAAAGCAACCTGGGCTACATAATGACTTCCTGTCCAAAAAGAAAAATTGTATAGAAATGCAAAAAAAACGTAATGATAAATGCTTGCAATTCTCAGTTTTCAGGCAGCTTATTGATATTTTCCCAAGTCTGCCTCAAGCATTTTGTGGTGTGATAAAAATCACACAGGGGCAAGTGAAAACCTCTTCTGTGCTTCCTCACTTTTCCTAGAAATAGTCCCCTCTGGGGCACATCAGCTTCAGATTATCTACTCGGCATTTCCAGAGTCCTGGGTTCAAGTCCCAGGGAAGAGAAAGCTTGGGTCTATAATCCTAGCACTTAGGAAGCTAGGGCAGGAGGATTATAATGACTTGAAGGTCAGTGGGTTACACACTGAGAGTCTATCTCCACAGACAGAGTCTTACCCCGACACTGACAGACAAATTTGAAGAATAATAATTTGTTTTATCTGCTCTCATCTATAAATGATTTATACTGTTGATGCCGTGCCATATCTTTATTTGACTTACGTTTGCACGTGTATTGTTCTCCTGTCTTTGTCTCCCAGCCTGTGCTTGGAATGCTCTTCTAAGTTCCGCCCACCCTGTACTCTGCTGAGGAACGTTCCCGTCTCTCATGAAGGGACATCACATCCTTCCCAGTTTGTCAGTGTCCTAAAGCACTATAGTAAAGTCAGTGTGCTTGTTTCTTCCTGACACAAGCAGGAGCTTCTCCGTGGTCTGTGTGGAACACAAGTATCATTGTTGGAATGTCCTACGTGCTGTGCCTTGTCTTTGGCTCATCAAATGTCCATGTCCCTGGTCTTGTGACTGTGTTAGTCAGTAGGTGACAGTGCTCTAGATGACTGAGGGCAAGCCCTCTCACCAACTCATGACTTCAGATATTGAAAGGCAAAGAATCTATTATGGTCTAATTGATCTCATCAGACCCGTGAGTCTCTTATGCATCTAAACGAACTGGGAAGAAGAACTTGAAAATGATTATCTAGAGATTCGAAGTTCACGAGTCCAAATTTTGGGCCTGGGGTGATGACTCAGTCAATAAAGCGCAACCTTGAAAGCTCAAAGAACTGGGTTCAATGCCAGAACCCACATATTTGTGAAAACTGTGGGTGCCGTGTCACGTGCTTGTCATCTCAGCGCTGGAAGGCAGAGACAAGTGGTCCCTGGGGTTCCCAGGCAGCCACCCCAGCCACTCGGTGAGATAGAGGCCAGTGAGAAACCATCACTCAAAGAAACAAGGTGAGCACCAGGCAGTGGTGGCACCTGCCTTTCATCCCAGCACTCGGGAGGCAGAGGCAGGCAGAGCTCTGTGAGTTCGAGGCCAGCCTGGTCTACAAGAGCTAGTTCCAGGACGGCTAGGACTGTTACACAGAGAAACCTTGTCTCGAAAAAACAAAGCAAAACAAACAGGCCCAAGGTGAACAACACCTGAGGAAGGACAACTGCTGAGGTTGTCCTCTGGTGTTTACACAGGTGGAGATACACGCGTGCACAGTTGTGATTAGCCATGTTGAGTTCTCGGAAGCTCAGTTTTCCTCTGCTGTAAATGTGGGCAACAATAGTCTCTTTTCCCTGGAAGATCTGTGTTTCTGAGATTATTGTAAGAACTGAATGTACTGCTGGTTAGAAATGTTATTTTTATAACATTTGGATGGATGGATAATAGGCAGTAGATGGAGGATATCTAGATGAGTGGGAATTTGATGGGGGCTGACTCACTGAACAATGGATAGATAGTGGACGGATAGATAGATGGATGGAAAACAGATGGATGCACATTGAATAATTGTCTTCCTATGCTCATGGCTCTTAATGTATAGTATAAACCTAACAGCTTCTGAAATATACAGAGCCTTGTCCCCTCTCTCCTATCACCTCAAATGAAGAATTACAGTATTTATGAGCATTGTAAAGGGACAGTGGTGTCTTCGGGAGCAGTGTGAACTCCAGAGGCACTTGTGGGATGTGCACCTGGGTGTGCTTGCTGTATACATTGGTGGTTCTGGGGAGGAGCTGGTTGGAGGCCATTTGTGATTACCGGTACCAACACGTGGTAGGGTGCAGCATTCCTGCAGCTCTGTCCAGGAAACCTGTTTGTATTTTGGAAATCTTTGGAAGTCTCACCCTAGAAGAAGGCCTAGCAGACTGATATGTGCATGTGTGTTTAGCTTCCTCACTGCTGTAAACAAACAGCCAATACGAGGTGGAAAAGAGCACATTTGTGTGACTTCTCGGATCATCACTTCTTCATGAGGATCTATGTTAGGGTCAAAGTAGACAGTGAAGCAGGCAAACCAAGGACCGCTTTGAAACTCACCCACGACCAGAACCCTCTGTGCCTGCCCCAGGGCGGGAGGCTGGCAGCCCTGTAGCCCTCATCAGTTCAGTATGCAAGTGATTGCCATTTCCTGCCAGGGCCTGTGGCTGGGATCTGGAAGGTGTCCTGTTTTTCCTGACGGATGCTGATGTCGTCCCAAACCATTAACTTTCTTTTCTTGGTGTCTTTCACTGTTTGCCAGGCATTGCTTAGCCACTGGCCTCTCTCTCGTTCTCACCCACTAAAGTTAAGTGTGGTAGGGCCTGCTTTTATTTTATTTTATTTACTTATTTTTATTTTCATTTCATCTAATTTGCTTGGGTTCTTAGAAGTAAAAAGCAGAAGTGAATCTCTCTTTCTCTGCCTCTGTCTGTCTTTCACTGTCTGTCTGTTTCTCTCTCTCTCTGTCTCTCTCTCTGTCTCTCTCTGTCTCTCTCTCTTGGGTTCTTAGGAGTAAAAAGCAAAAATGAGTCTCTCTGTCTCTCGGTCTTATTAGTGTTTGATTAAAAACTTGCTTTGCTTAACTCTTGGCTTCATGCAGGTGTTTTCCAATTCTGCAAGCACAGGCAGTATAAAGAGACTGGGATCCTGTTTAATCATCAACCTCAAATAATGACAGAATCATAATCTCAGGAACAAATGAAATGTTAGTTAATTTACAAATATTTATTAAAGAGAGGAATATTTTATTTTTAATAAGTAAGCTGATACCAGTGCTATACTACCGACTCTTAACCATGAGCTCCTGTGCATTTCTTCCGTAGGGTTTGTATATATTAAACTTTCAAGGCATTGATGCCAAATATAGCTCCAGCCAAGCTCATAAGATTTGGCTGTTAAATTTTTTGAAATATATATATTAGTGGATGCGTTTTCCTTTAATAAATTCAGAAGCCAATTTTTGAGAAACAATTTCTGGACTCCAGACAATGTCCTTTGTCCCCTACTCAGTGCTGACAGTGCAACCTTTTCAAGATCAGATGCCACATTTAGTTGTAAATAATGGCAAAAGTTTGCCATACTATCACCCGAATATTGTGTATTTTGAATAAATCATACTTGTGTGTTGTCTTCCTTTCCCCCTTTTAATATATTTATTGTTTTACTCTCAGCTGATGGGAGATATTTAAATGAATAAATAAATAAATTATGCATGTCTATCATCTGCATATATGTAAAGTAAGTATTGATATACGTGTGCATATGTGTGTGCCATCTTAGTTTGGTAGTCACTGAAGCCCAACACCCTACATAAACAACTTAAAAAAAGAAAGCTTTGTTTTGACTGATTGTTTCAAGTCTATTACAGTGGACAGAACAGCATGGTTCATGGCAACCAGGAAAGAGAGAGCATGCCTGCAATACCTGGATTTCTCCCTTTTTCCTTTTGATTTACCTTGGATCTCACCTCCAGGATGGTGCCTCCTTTATTCAGGGTTGCTCTTCACGTGTGTGCGTACACACACACACACACACACACACACACACACACACACTCAGGATATGCCACACCAATCTCCTCAACTCCTCTCCATGCAGTCAAGCTGGCAATCAAGATCAGCCACCACATACATGTTCATATGTGACTGTCTTGAGTTTTCTCAGGGAGTAAAACCGTGAGCTGATGCCTTCACTAAGCATAGCTGTTGCCTTCTTATCTTTGGTCAACACCACTTCCAAGCCGGCGGCCTGACTGAAACAGTCTGCCACCAATGTGGATGGACTCCATTGGAGGTACATTCTTTAGGAAATGCCTATAAAGTTTACAGAAGTCCAGCAAATGAAAATGCAGTGAGTGATGCCCATGCCCCCTGATAAAGAAGAGCAGAGAGCTTATAGGTGCCGAACCTCTTGCTGGTTCTGCTGATCCACTTCTCTGTGAACATGGACCATAGTGGTGACTGGATATTAGGTACAAAGGCAAAGCGCCAGCTATTAAAAACCCAGTATGGCTGTTGCCCTTTGGCCCATGCCTGCCTGAGGTCAAGGTAGGCAGTTGCAGGCCTGAAGGACCTGCAAAGAAAGAGAGGAAGCAGCATGGGGTCCCAAGGTGCCTTCCTGGACCACAACAGCAGGGATTGAATGACATCAGTCTGTTTGAATGATGAAATTTCCCATCAGATGGGTGCTATGTGATTCCTATGAGCAGTGCTCACACATCTTGTGGGAACCAAGGCTGATTGACAGTATGCTTCCAGCCCTGTGCCTCCTTCCTTGCTTCCTGTGGTGCCCAGAGTGCATGTGCAACTCCTTGGAGACGTGTGTGCTCTTCTAATAAGCTGCTATGTGATATCTGAAAATACTGCTGTCAGATGAGGTGTAGGGTGATAAGACTGTAACCCAGCCAGCAGTTGAGAAGCTTTAATGGGAGGAACCTGCGTTTTAGATCAGCCCGGACTACATGGTAAATTCCAGGCCAGCATGCAATACATAGTGAAATAGTACTTCAAATGAAACAAGGGCTGGGGGGTTATATCAATAATGCAGTTACTTGCCTAGCCTACACAAGCACCTAGGTTTGACCCCCAGCACTTCCAGACAAACACCATTGTCAAATTTAAATGCAAAGATACATATGGCGTGGGCTGGAGAGATGGCTCAGAGGTTAAGAGCACTGGCGACTCTTCCAGGGGTCCTGAGTTCAATTCCCAGCAACCACATGGTTGAGAAACATTGAAACATGGCTCACAACCATCTGTAATGAGATCTATTGCCGTCTTCTGGCCTGTAGGTAGAACGCTCTATACATAATAAAAAAATAAATAAATAAAATTGTCAAAAAAAGAGATATATATGGCTGTTTAGAGTACATGGAATAATGACCCAAAAAAGAACCCAAAATCTACCTTACTAAAAAAACAAACAAAAGTAAGGGGCTTTCTAAAAATGAGATTCTCTCTTCTTCTCTTATATAGGTTAAATTACCTAAAATGATAATTGAGATATTTTGAAGCAGATAAAAATATAGTTACTCTGGTAAATTCTTCCAATCTTTTTAAAGGACAATTTTGTTGTATGCAATCAAAATGTATAATGTCCCCCTTGACATATTTTAGGGAGGGGGATTTTATTGCTTCATTATTAGCAAACCAGTAAGTTAAGTGACAGTCCTTTTGTGAGACAATTAGTTTAAATGTCAACTTGACACAATGTAGAAGTACTTATGTCTTAGTAAGGGGTTGGCTAGATCAGCTATCTTAATAGACACGCCTATGCAGGGCTATCTTGATTACAGTTATTAAGGTGGAAAGACCTGCTTACTCTGGGCAGCACCACTCCCTAGGCAGGGGATCCGGAGCTGTGGAAGAGTAGAGAAAGTGAGCTGAGCACAAGGAAGCATGTATGAGTTCATTGTTCCCTTCTTTTGACTTTTGGTGTAATAGGATGAGCTGTTTCAAATCCCCGCCACCTTGTTTTCCATGCTGGGTTGGCCTCTAACCTGTAATCATGGGTTGTAATAAATCCTTTCTTTTTTATGTTATGTGAGTCAGGGTAGTTTATCCCAACAGGAATGAAACTAAGACACTCTGTGACATAAGCTTCCCAGGCCTAGAAAATTATCTGTGCTATCTTTCCCGGTAAAACCAAAGTATAAAACAATATATGGTGTGTGTGTGTGTGTGTGTGTGTGTGTGTGTGTGTGTGTGTGTGTGTGTGTTTACATGCATATGGATGTGTATAAATAATTTATGTTTGTATAGATATAGATAAATGAAAATTGTCTGTATTTATGTATGTGAATGGCTAGAGTTTGGAATACACAATTCAAATCCAGCAGTATTTCATCCCCCAAGTAGAATAAGTGAATGAAGGGAGGAATTTCCATTTTTTTTTTTACTTTCAGAATTCTGAATTTCAGTTTATATTATAAGAGTATGTACACTTTTTGTAAAACTTTTTTTTCGGAATGCTTGATCAAAGCCAGGTGTGAGGGTACACACACCTCTAATTCCTGACTCAGATGGTACAGGAACAAAGGATTGTGAGTTGAAGGTCAGCCTGAACATTATCAGAGAGTCTGTCTCAACAACATAGAAAAGCAGCCGATTTTCTCTAGACTCGTGTGTGGACCATTTCTGGAACAGCACTGACTTTACCTGGCTCCACTCACACGGAGCCAGAATGCAATAATGCCTCCAATGTTTTCATAGTGTGTCCTCTTAATGATGGGTAGTTATTATTGATTCCATTGCTATCGAGCAGAAGGGAACATTTGTGCTCTTTTGGGAACTATAGAATTATCATTAAAATAACATATATTCACCAATTGATTGTTACAGGTAGGCATGACTTAGAGGGTCAAAGTTCTTCAATGTTTCTCAATGATATTTTCCAAATATACCATGACTCACATATGACATTATCACAACACGAACTTTTAATTGGTGAGACCATCCTATGCATACTACGCCGACGTCTACCAGCTTGCTTACCGATGTCTTACAGGCAGTGGTATCTCACTATTCCTCAGACTATCGCGTAATGAGTGCGCCACGTTTTCATCAGTTGTGTGTGCTGTTTTCAGTTTCTGTCAAGGCAGTGCCACGATAAACATTTATATACATGAGATGTTTGTTGTCAGATTTCTATAAAGTTAACAACTTGAAGCAGGTGCTACTTAGTGGTTTCTGGTTTTCCAGAACGACTGGACCAGTTTATACTGACACAGAGTGAACCGAAATCCTAGCCAGCAACTCTTGGTTTACACCATTCTGCTAGCCAAAATGTGTATTTCTTGTCTGTGTTCATTTTACCTCATCTATTAATAGAGCTTTTCAACTGCCGTGACTTCCTTAAGGGCCTGTTCCTTGGAATAGTGGCACTGTTCTTGTCCAATAGCATCGGGGAAGTGTATTCTGCATTTTACCATGGTGTGTGTTGGTTTACATGTTTTCAGCGCTAACTTGAGAGTGAGTTTTCGTCTCTTAGAAAATGTTTGATTAATGTGGAATCTTGTTGTGTCGTAAGTTGATATGGAGTGCTGGTTCTCATCCATGTGCACAGTATATAACTGCTCCTCCACCTTGCACATAAATCTTAAGCTTTACAAGGAGCCAAGTATAATTATTTCGTTGAGCCATTGTATTATATGGCTTCATACTCTGGATTCCCCTGCCCGCTTATTGTTTAGTACATTTTAGCAACTGGGGTCTATCTCAGCTATAAATGTGCTAAATTTCATTTAGATAAACCTCATGGAAATCACAAAAGCCTTTACTCATTTGTTAGTGTAAAAAGGAGAGAGGTCATGAGCAGGAAAAGAAAACAGCATTGCATCTTTTCTCTTTTACATATTTATGCTGAGGCCTTTGCTTATCAACTGTTTTAAATCTGTGATTATTAAATTAAATGTGATCACCTGAGCTGTCTTGGTGAGTCTTCTTAGCCACCAGCAACCATGAAACTGCCCCGTGTCTCCGAGAGAGACAGCAGAATTGATCACTTGAGGGCTGGCTGAAGCTCCCTGTTTCCCTCCATCAAGTGATTCCATAGGTGACCTCTGAGGTGGGGTGGGAGTGTATTTTATGTAGTTTTGATCAGGACTAGACTAACTCAGAGGTCAGCTAGAATTGCTGCAGGAAACCCATGCCCAAAGGGCTCTGACACTCTTTGCGGCTACTCTCCTGGCAGTGCCCACCAGGTGAGTGGCAGAAAGGCTAGTCTCCATGTGTATGTCCTATGCGTGCTGCCAAGGGGCCAGGATGGCTCCCTGCCTCCTGAACCTAGTTACTCTGATGCCTATCTGCTTCTTAAACCCCCAATTTGAAATAAATGGCTTCAATCTGAGCTGTTCCCCCACCCCCAGCAGCCTTCTGGTTTTGAGCATTTGGTCTCCCATTGGTTGTTTTGAATTGGGAAGTTATGGAACCTTTGAGTTTCAGGGCCTAGATAACAGATGTTAGCTGATAGGATCAGGCCTTAAGGGTTATATCCATCTTCCAGTCTGCCCACCATGTAAAGAATACCACATGCTCCTGCCACTGCCACCTTGGGTCCCTCTGCCGTGCCTTCCCCTGTGAAACTGTGACCCAAAATAAACCTTTGCTCCCAGGAGCTGCCTCCTTGGAGCATATTGTCACAGTGGTGAGAAAATTACTAACACAGAAAGTTTGTGAGTCAGAACCAGAGGTGTGGGAGGTGAGGCTAGTCAAGGCATGACAGTTGTGTGGCCTACCAGAGTGTCATCGTGGGCTGTTTAGTTCCCTAGCTCTCTCCTTCCTTGCTCATTTTCCAAACCTGATTTTTAGAGCCACTTCTACATCACCTGATGGGTCTGATTTGGTTCAGAATCTGTGGCTCCTCCCGGGCTTCCTGGGGAAATCCTGATTGGCCTCTGAGCTAGGGTTTCTCTACCGCTTCAGGTCTTAGAAATCACAGAAGATGGTAGCCTTTTTACAACACGGGTACGTGGGTGGAACTACTCAGAGCTGGAGTGACCATTGTAGGTATTGCGGCTACACTCAAGGCTCAGAAGATCCGTAGCTCAGGAAGCACAGAGCAGGTGATGCTGTGCTTGAAGCTGATCACGGTGCCCTTACTCCTCTGCCAGTGATGGGATCAGAGTAAACCTATGGCCTAAGGCAGGCAAGGAAAAGCTCTCTGTTCTTCAAAAGGGTTAGTGTGGAGATCTTCGTGCCTGGAAGGGTGGCAGCCATATTGCAATTATGACTATCAACCTTCAGGAAACATGCTGAAATGGAAAAAATAGGAGGAACTTGGGGCCTTCAGTATATTGGTGATGGTAGAACTCACCAACTTCGAAACTGCCTTAATCCTGGATACTGAGATCAAAGGCCTCTAGTAATCAAGCATTGTATTAGTTACCATTCTCCTGACTGTGACCAAATCCTGGCAAGGAGAAGCAGGGAACATAGTCCATCATGGTGGGAAGTCACAGAGTCAGGAGTATGAAGGGGCTGGTCACATAGCAATGAATGATCGCTATTGTTCAGCTCACATGCTCCTTTTCCTGCAGTCTGGGACCTACCCACGTTTAGGGTAAATCTTCCCACCTCAGTTATTCACTCTAGCTAACCCTCACAGGAATATCAGAAGTGTGTCTTCTTGGGGTCAAATTCATAACCAATATAAACTATCACAGAGATTTTCCACTCGGTTTCATCCTTGCTTCTGCAGAAAAACTTTATGATAGAATAGCCACTCAAGGCTAAGACTTAGCAGAGAGGCATGCAACCACAGCAAGAATAAAAGAGGCTCAAAATAGGAACCTCCCGAGAAAAGACATCAAGAACTGGGAATGTGCCGATCAAAGGGAAAGGCTTTAAGCTCAAAGGTAGATGGGCTGAAGCAGGAGGGAAATGCTGACCACGTGAAGACCACCTTCATATGAAAGAGTCCAGGGCACTCTGCATGCTTTGTCCATTGCTGCTTCTTGGTTAATATGAGAGGGAGAGTGGAGATGTTTTGGGACAGTTCTGAGGGGCAGAAGAGCATGGTCCCCGGGAACCCGGAGCCCTGTGGAGGCTCAGATGCTACAGCCCTTTCCTAGCTGTGTGGCTTTTGTAAACAAAAACATCAGCCAGGTAGAGTGGTGCCTCAAATTCTAGCACTTGGGGGGGCAGAGGCAGGCCGATCCCTGAGCTTGAGGCCAGCCTGGTCTACAGAGTTCCAAGACAGCCAGGGCTACGCAGAGAAACCCTGTCTCGAGACACTAAAACAAGCAAACAAAAAGCATCTCTTTGCCTCAGGTTTCTCATTTGTAAAATGGAGACAGTAATAAGAATCCCGACCTCAAAGATGTTACGCGGTTTATGCTAGGTAATCCCTCGAGGTGGAGACTAGACGGAGCCTGGTGTGCATTAAAGGACTATGTAAGTGTTTGTTCTTCCTAATCTTTAGTTGTCATTTAAACCCATAATCTGAAAACAGTCACTCGGTAGTGTAGTCTCTGCTACTACACAGCCTGACATGACCGTATTAAGAAAACCTGGGGCTGATGAGATGATGATGGAAGGGGAGAACTGACCCCTGAAGGTTGTCCTCTGAAGTCTACACACACACACACACACACACACACACACACAGAGAGAGAGAGAGAGAGAGAGAGAGAGAGAGAGAGAGAGAGAGAGAGAGAGAGAGAGATCTAGCCGAGAGTGGAGTGCAGGCATGTAAGCTCAGCACTGAGAGGAAGACTGAGACAGGAGGATCACAAGTTTGAGAGCAGCCTGGGCTATGTAGTGAGTTCCGGGACACCAGGACACTGTGAGTTACAGAGTAAGACTCTTCTCAGAAAACTGCCGAAAAAAGGAGGAGGAAGAAAAAGAGAAGGAGGAAGAGGAGACCCATAATACCATGTACTGGTGAAAACAAAGGACAGCTAGACCTCACCGATTGCTGGTAGGCATGTAAAATGATAGAGAAGACAGTTGGGGCGGGGGGGGGACTATTGGGCAGTTTCATAAAAAAATTAAAGGCATGTCCACCATTGGCTCTGTTTTCTCATCTCTTGCTTATTTATTAAAGAAAAGTAAATG
>NW_004949099.1:11633865-11651044 GCF_000317375.1 Microtus ochrogaster | reverse complement strand
TCTTTATAATTCAATTTATATAAAATTCTAGAATAGAAGAAAATTATCTATATTGCTGTAAATCTGAAGAGTGTCTATAAAATTGTCAGTGGTACTTTCTAGAAGTGTTCTCTATCTTGGTGGCTGTTTATACCCTGAATAAATAGGGTATGTATGTCTTGGGTGTAAATTCTAATTCAATTTTTTTTTATTTTAGTGTATGTTTGTATGTGTGTGTGTGTTGTCTGTGTATCGTGGGCTGCCTGCACATGTATGTACAGATGCATGCTTATGTTCAGATCCAGAGGAGGATGTTGGGTGTCCTACTGCATCCGTTTCTGCCTTATTTTCTTGAAACAGGGTCTCTTACCAGACTCAGAGCCAGGCTGGCATTCAGAAAGTCCCAGCGATCCTCCTGTCCTCAGCTGCAGAGCACTGAAAGTGGTGGTGCATGTCTGTGCTCACAGCAGTCAACGCCAGCTGGCTGCTGCACAGTGACCTCCTGGGCGAGAAACAAAGGGGGGATGGTAGAACTCAGTATCTTAAGAACTGGTAAGGAAGGAAAAGCACAAAGCTTTTCTTTCCTGGGCGGGTGACGCTCCTGGGTGACGAGTCATTCAGCGGTACTGAACAGAGTGGCACCCACTGGCAGATGGAGAAGAAGATCTGGCCTCAGTGAGATACTCCAGGGAGCAGGACCGGCAGGATTAGAAAGTTGAAACAAATTATTTGGGTCTTGAGTTTTCTACCATAACAGGTAGACTGTCCTTCCAGTGCAAGAACACACAGGCTGCAGGACCTAGGGGAGAGTCCTCGTCAAAAGATCAACCAGAAGGGGAAAGCTTTGGGAAGCACAGTAGAGAGATGTGTCTAGAATGGTACCTTGAAAGCCCAGTCGGCAAGCCTGGGCGGTAGGAGGCGGAGGGGTAAACAGCTCCACCTTCTTCATCAAATAAATAACAAACAGCGAGAGGTATCTCTACATCAGCCAAGACCTGAGAGGAATGTGAACCACTGTCAAAATGTGGCACCTGGCTTTGGATCTTGTTTCTGGCAAAGTTGAGGAGAAAATGAGGCCAGGCAAAGTAGTATATATCTTTAATCCCAGCACACTCAATAGGCAAAGGCAGACGGACAGATCTCTGTGAGTTCAAAGGCAGAATGTTCTATATAGACAGTTCCAGAACAGCCAGGGATAACATAGTGAGACCCTTACTTGGGGGCTGGGGGAGAAGAGGAAAAGAAAGGGGGAAGGGAAAGAATTGAATGCGGTCCTACATGTGTATAATCCCAGAACTCTGGAGGCTGAGGCAGGATGATTGTGAGTTTGAGGCCAAGCTGTACCACATAATGAGATCTTGACTCAAAAATAAACAAATAAGAAAATTACTAATCATTTAGAAACCTGAACTCTAACACATTTGAGGATATTGAGAATTTTTTCCTTTTCACTGTCTGGGGTTATGTTCCAAAAGACTGTCGTGGTCTTTCATGTTGAAATATTTACAGATTTCTGAAGCTTAGGTTTGATTCAGAATGACCCAGAGGACAGAGAGGAGGTGAGGTGATAGATGAAGCAAAAGTGGCCGATTAAAGGGTGTGTGCAGAAACAGGGAGGGCACAGCATGATGCCAGCCTGCCACTGTGTGTGCCCCTGACGTCTTCCCTCATTAAAGATTTTATTTTATTCAGGAGTAACTCTAACTGAAGGCCAGCCTGGGCTACATAGAGAAGACCTCTGTGTCAGAAGAAATGGAGGTGGAGGAGGATGAAGGAGAGGAGGGGGAAGAGGGGGATGAAGGAGAGGAGGGGGAAGGGGAGGAAATGGTTTTGTTTTCTTTTCAAAGGGCTGCAAATGGGCAGAGAAAGGGGAAAACGAAACAGAACAAAAAATCAAAGTCCACAGAAAGCCAGGAAGGAAGTGAGATGGAAGGCTGTGTGGTCAGCCCACTTTCTTTGCATGTTGTCTGCAGCGGCCTCTCGGAAAAGTGTGGCTTGGGACTCTGGGCTCTGGGTGTAGATTCTGTTTTCTTACCCCTGATGGGGAGAGGCTCCTTGCACTGACTCCTCTGAGTCTCAATTTCCTGTGTGTAAAATGGACTTCAAACATGTTCTTCAAAGGCATTTTTGTCTTTATTTTTCCAAACACGAGGAAGTTACTAGGTTTTTACAGAGTTTGTGTCCATAGTCTGGAAAGCTGCAGACACCTCCGGCCTCTCTGTGAGACAGACCTGAGGACTCCTCAATGCCTGCATCTCTGTGAGACAGACCTGAGAACCCCTCAGTGCCTGCCCCCCCCCTCTCTCTCTGTGAGACAGACCTGAGGACCCTTCAATGCCTGCCTCTCTCTCTCTCTCTGAGACAGACTTGAGGACCCCTCAATGCCGGCCTCTCTGCCTCAAGCTTTTCACCTCTGCTTTTTCATTTGTGGTTAAAAAAGCAAGAGAATCCGCCCCACACAAGAGACTTCCCTCTTTTTCTGCCTGGAGGAGAACATGAGTAACAGATTTTTCCATCGGGTCTGTTTTTCCTGGACACAGCATACCCAACGGCCACAGCATGTGATCTCAAAGAGACCTTAAATACACTTTCAGTGTTGCTTATCAGCCCCGGTTTTGGTAACTTTTGAATTCACTTTCTGTAGTTGGTGATTTTCCTTTTCTGTCCTGGACTTCTCCCCTGCTCACTCACTGGTCTCTACAACCCAGCACAATGCCAGGCAGAGGGACGTGACTCTGTGCAGAAGGAAAATACTCAACTTCTTATTCAACAAGAGTCAGGCATCAGGGCCTGTAATGCCTACCCTTGGGAGGCAGGGGGAGGGCCATGAGTTCAGGACAAGCCTTTTGATACTCTGTCTCAAAAACAAAAACAAAAACACAAGGGGCTGGAGATGTAGTTCACGGGTAGAACATTTGTCCAGCATACACCCAGCTCTTAGTTTAACCTCAAGTGACACAAAGTAATGAAAAAGTAGCATTAGACACTGTAATAAAGAAGCCAAGCATTAAACCAAGCATGAGGTCCTTCTGAGCCTGGGATCCTGTGGGACCTCAATGCCACCCTGAGCACCCATGATACCAGCTCTGGTGCCTACCACCTTATGAACTCCCAAAGTAATAGTCCTTGTAATGAGTGCAAACTTAGGAAGTACCACGAGGCACCCAAGTGCCTTGGTTACAGGCTGATGACAACAAAGAGCAGAAGACAGGGTGTGTGGAAGAGATGCTGCGCCCAGACAGTGAAGTTGCATAGCCAGCGGCCACTGCTCTCCTCCAGGGCCACAAAGTCCAATTGGTTGAGGAACACGCTGTTTTCCAAGCTGGTGTCTCTGTAGCACCCCTATCTGTATTTGGTGTCCCAACATATTTGAACCAAATGGAATTGGGTCTGGAGGCTGAATTGCTTTCTTTATTGTAAATCTACACTTAGGAGTACAGCTCGTCTCATATTTATGGCTGATGGCTTGGTGCTAGGTTAATATGTTGGTTTTGGAAGATGGCAGCCCATTGCCTGGGTTGGGGTTTATAGTGTGTCTGACATCTACCTGGCACGTGAAGTGTTCAGTGAAGGACGGAAATGATAGTTTAGTGATAATACAAAGATATTCTATACTTTTTTATAAAGAAGAGGGAACCCTGCGGACCAGAAACATGGCTCCGCAGTTCAGAGCACTTGCTGCTCTTGCAGAGGACTCAGATTAGGTTCCCAGCACCCACATGGTGGCTCACACCTGTCTGTAACTTTAGTTCTGGGGAATTTGATACCCTTGTCTGGCCTCTGAAAGCACGGCACCCATGTGGTTGGTCATACGTAATGCACGCAGATGACTCACATGTGTAAAATAAAAAAAAATTTTCAGGAAAATAAATGGGACCCTCTCTACACATATTTTCCCCTAAACTGTTATGTGTATTTTCCCTTATCTTACTCCCAGGAGCATTGAAAGTGCGCCTGCCCAAGTTTGCCCAGTAGCTGAGCCTATGACTGCAGCACAATGAGTGACTGGTAGTCTTGGCTTGCAGATGCTCTTCTTCGTTTAGAGCCTCTTCTGGATGTCAGTTCACTCTCACGGGGACTCTGCTGTGGGTGGGACATTGGCCCCCTCAGTCTTCAAGTGTTGGAAGCTTACTTCCCAAAACCCTGTGGTAATGGTACTCGGAGTGGGGTTTTTGAGTTAGGATTAGGTGAAGTCATAAGGGTGGAGTGCCCATGATAGCAATGAGGACATTATACAAAAAGGAAGAGAAACCCAAGTCAGCAAGCTTGCTCTGTCTTCCCACATGTGATACCCCCATTATGAAGTGGCGAGGAGGCTTTTCACAGATGCCGTGACCATGCCCCAGGACAGCCCAGCCTCCAGGACCATGAGATAAATCTTTATTTTTGTAAATTATCCATCTCTAGTATTTTATTATAACAACAGAAAATGAACTAAGACAGAGTCCTTCGTCAGGAACCCAGGTTAAGTCTGCCCCAGAGGCGGGCACTTGTCAGGAAGCATTGAGAAGAAGAATCAAGTCAGATAGAGTGGGCTTCACCCATCCCTGCTCCTGGTCTCTGGGTGCCAGTTGTCTTGGAATGCTTCCTAACTGGTCCCAGCATTCCTGTCTGATAACAAAGTGCTGCTGGGATGGAGCACTTCACTCTGAGCCTAGCCGGATCCCTAGGCTTCCCCAATCTTTACATTTAGTGTAGTAACAAGAGCAGCGGGCTACGTTCCTGGCTAGCTTTACACCCGGAAATAATTACACTGAAACTGTATTTTTTTAAACACTGCCTGGCCCATTAGTTCTAGCCTCTTATTGGCTAGCTCTTACATATTGTTCTAACCCATTTCTAATATTCTGTGTAGCACCACGACCTGGCTTACTAGGAAAGATCTTAACCTGCGTCTTTCTGGAGTGGGGGAATCATGGCGACTCCTGACTCGGCTTCTTTCTCCCAGCATTCTGTTCTGTCTATTCTGCCTACCTGCCTACCTAATTTTCTGTCCTATCAGAGGCCAAGCAGTTTCTTTATTACTTAACCAATGAAACAACAGATAGAAAGATGACCCTCCTCCATCAGTTTAGGATCTATCCAACCTTGTATTGATAGCAACAGGATCCAGGGTCACACAGTGCAGTTGGCACAGAGAATCTGCCCACCCACAGGCAGAAGCAGAAATTATAGGCTGAATGACTGAAAAGTTCAGGGAGTACCTTTGGATGCAGTCACATCCAGTCATCCTGTCATCCAGAGCGTGTCTGTCTCCTGATGCCCACCAGGATGTGTCCTGGTGGCTCTAGGCTGCCATCCCAGCTCCTCTGTCACTCTCAACAGTTATAGAACGCTTCTGGAACACTAAAGCCGGAGATGAGATATTAATCTAATACTTAAGATCATTCATAATCTTATTAATAATCTGAGGACTAGTCATAGCTACTGCTGTTTTTACAAATACGGTGCTCAGAGTAGACCCAGGCCTTGGTGCACAGCCAGCAAAGCTCTGCCACCTAGCCGCACCCCATGTTTTCACCCTCTTCCCCACTTCTGCATACAGGTACTGGCGCTGAGAGAAAGTCCCTCTCTGAGTTATCTTTATGGTCCTCCTAATGATGCCATCTTCACTAGGGCCCAGACTGTTGGAGGCTCGCAACTTTCTGAGGGTCCCTCGGAGACATCATTACAGAGCATTCTGTACACTCTCTCATTCATCCTACTGATGGGTGTAGTGGGCTGCACAGCAGAACCACTGACTGTGCGGCCCCTTGGAGTGCCTAAGCAGCTTGTTTCTTCTAATGTCCAGCTCTTCCGGTTGTCAGGATACATGCGTACCAATAATAATTGCTCAGTCCGAAGTCAACTGGCACATTTTCCACCGGTCAGGATGTGTCACCTCTCTCTGCACGCAGACTTGTTGCTGATTAAGTTGGCCACTGCTTGAGATTTTTCCCACAGTCCGTTGTCTGTCGTTCAGAGTAAGTGAAACCTTTGAAAGGACGTCACGTGACTTGAAACCATTCCTGCTCCTTGACAGGTACCTTTGCAGTGGCATTGGGGAGGCGGCTCACCCTCCAGCTCCAGCTTTGGGGTATCTGATCCTTTACAGCCATCAGATCCCCAGCACCCGAGCTGCCTGCGCTATCTCCTCTAACCCCTCCCACACACTTGTGAGACAGGGATTTTTGTTCCCAGTCTACAAAGGAGAAAATGGGTTCCCACAAAGATCAAGTAACTTTCTCAAAGACAAACCACTGCGAAACACCAAGGTTTGCTTCACTCGAGAACTTACATTTTCACCCATAATGCTAGAAGATCTTCTGTTTCAGACTGAAGAAGCGTGGTATCATGAGCTCTTTCTCAACTGCTGTAAGAAAAGGAATTCAAAATAATTATATTTCTGTGTATTCTTCTCATTTTAACTTGAAGTAATATGTACTTTGAATATTGCCTATCCTCTGAGTAATTCCATTAGTAAATTATTCTCCAAAATGCGAATGATGTAATCCACCCTCAGTGAGCCCACAGTTAGCCTGACAAGATCGACACCATGTGCCTGGTATTTCTGATGCTGACTGATGTTGATGGAGTGGAAATCCATGGGCATAAGATGTCTGTGAGAAGCAAAGTTTACTAAATACACTATTCCATGCATTGAATTTCCCAGGCTAACCCAGAATATGTATAGGATGGGGAGCCGGATTAGAATTTGAACGGTACCCAGCATCGATCATCTCTGAGTAATTCTCAACCCCTCTTGGACATTGTAAATGAAGTTGAGAACACAGCGCACAGTACGTCATCATATGTTTTAAGTGTATAATGAAGAGAGGCTCCGGGTGACCAAAAGAAATAGCAGTCTTTTTAGCTGGATTTTCCCCTGTTGCTTTCCTGACTCATGTTGAGAGGCTTTTGTTTCTAATCAAAGCAACAAACAGTAAGGTCACTTCCTTGCGATTATATGGCAGCGGAAGGTGTCAGGGGCACTGGGTCCTCACTTCTACTGGCTCGTAGTTGGAGGACACAAGCACACACACCCCACCGCGCTGAATACATGTGTCCTGCGTCCTGTACCTTCTCACCAGTCCCTTTAAATGAACCTCGATCATGGATTGGAGGTAAGAGTACTTTCTCTGGACAGCAGATTACAGGCAGTGTCGTGGGGGCATCGTGAGCTTTCGCTAATGTGTCTTAGCAAAATATTGGATGGACTTTTAACATTACATGGGGGAGGATTCCTGCAAGCAGAACATTTTGGAGACCAACTGTTAAGTAACAGAACAAACAATGCATGTTTATCTTTCCATTTTTTCAAGGAATTCCTTGCTAACTCCTGTCGAGTATGGGCTAGAACAATACCATAGCAGAGACAGCTCTTAATGTCTGTCTTTTGGAAGGTTTTCCTGTTTTGTGTAAAACACTGCCTTGGCTTCTTCAACAGACTCAAAAGGCAGGTTTTCTGATTTTCTTTAGCACTTCAGTGATTGTCGAAGTGTGTCATTCCAGGTCACCGCCAGCCTCACACACCTACTGCTTTTCTATTATCTCTCTTTTCTTAATTATTCCGTAATTTGAAAGATTCAAGCTTCTTCGCCTATCCTGGAAAGAACGGTGGAAAGGATCCCCGCGTGCAGCCTCCAAATTCTTTTGATTTGTAATTGTTAATCACCTCATCATCAAGATGGGGTCCTTCCAGTTTTGTCTGGTGCTTGGCAGCAAAGGTCCTAGTGTCCTAGAACTCATTAGTGTCCTGTCTGAAAGAATCCTTTGATATGCGCCCCTGCCCTGCCAAGAGCAGGAGGATCGAATTCTGTCCATTACTCCAGTTCATGGCAAAGCTTCTGTGTGAGCAGAATTCATCAGCTCACAGTAGAGACTTCAGATGTGCCGTTCTCGTGGATAGCTACCAGTTAATTAATAAAACTCCTCTGATTTGTCAGAGGAAGTCCTACATCCTTATTAAAGGGAAGCTTTTTGCTCTTTCCCCCTTGTAATGTGGTTATGGTAAACTCATTAAAGGCCAATGTCGTGTGTTCGTTTCTCTTCCCTGGCTGGTTGTTGGTGCTGGGGGAAGGGAGGGAAATCTGGGTAGACTTCAGAAAAGAAAGGAAATTAGCTCATGCAGTGGAGTGCAAAGCTCTAGGGGGAGAGGAGGAAGTCTGTGGAGGAAGTAGGTGGGATTGGGTAAGAGGAGAGAAACCTTAAAGAAATAAATATATCACAATGGAGACTGCGATGGGACCTCCCACCAAAATAGAACACAATGGCTTGGCCTTACAAGTGAGCCATCTGCCCTACCTAAAGGTGTCTGATATAGGAAAGAATGTATTATTTTCTGAGATGCGGCCCTGTGGTCTGGATTCTCAGAGTAGCATTGTAGCAGCCCCTAAGGCTCACGTGACACGATTTGCACAAGAGATGCCCCTTGCAAAGTCAAGCCATCCTGCTCTGCAGCCCCTTGAAGAGGTCAGAAACTGTCAGTCTTAAGGTTCCCACGCTTCGACCTTCCAGCCACTGTGCTGGAGTGCATTCTGTTTTTTCAGGTACTATTTTCTGGGCTTTCCATCTGGAAGTTGGGGAAGGTGTCACTGTAGAAAAGCAGGATGGCTGAGGGGTGCTGTGTCCCAGCCCACAGAGAGACGGTGACCAGCAGAATACTGGAAAGTAGGGAGAGAAACACCACTGGTTGAGGAGAACTGCGCCATGAAATGCTTCAGCTGAAGTAAGACCTATAAATGGCTTTGTCCTGTCTCCACAGTCTGTTACCAGAGATGAAGAAAACTTCCTCTCCTTCTCCCAACGGCTATCAACTGCCTGTAGCTCCTCCATTGTGTCTGTCTTCTGTCCTCTGGGCTGGGATTTTTGTCTGTCTATAGCCTGTGCAGCCCTTGTGCATTCTGCCATGGTTGCTATGGGTTCACATGTGCCGCTGCCCTGTTCTGTCTGGAAACACTGTCCCCTTGGTGTATGGAATACCTTTGGCTCTTATCTCCCCTCCTCCAGCTCTTTCCGAAAAATCCCTGAGACACTGAGCAGGCAAGATGGCTCAGCAGGTAAAAACAAACACACAAAAATGCATGCTTCCAAACCTGAAGAACTGAGTTTGATCCCCAGGACCCACATAGTAGAAAGGCAGAACTAACTCCCACAAGTTTGCTTTCCTTTCTACGCATGCATCATATCATGTCCATGTCCTTATACCTAGATACAAATACACATGCTTACATCCAAATAAGTAAATTTCAAAATAAAATAAAATAGAAAGAAGTGGAGATGTTTTCTCAAAAGTTGGTGCCCTGTCAGGTACAGAACACAGTCTGGAGACCAGATCTCTGAAAGCCAGCTCTGCCTGATGCTCACCCTGGGTTTCAGGGGCATCTGGTCACTCTGCCCAGTTCCCAGTGTCTCCAACATGCAGGAAAAGCAGATTTTCACAGCGGCATCTTGGGATAGAAATTCAAATGAGGGTTTTGCCCTAAGAGCAACTGCTGGCAGCAAACAGAAAATTCCCTAGAAACAGTCTCCAGTCACACCGAGAAGTAGCACTAGGTAAAACTTAAAGTGCCAAGAAAACGTGAGCAGGAGACATAGTTCTGTTGGTAAAGGGTTTACCTAGCATACTCTTTTTGTCTCCCCATCTGAGTCTTCCTTGCTGGGCTCAGAGTTGAGACTAATGTTGAGACTTCCTTGTAGCTCAGAAACTCTCCATCTTGCCCCAAACCATTTGATTTACTTCCCTGGCTCCCCCATAAATTGAAGCCATGTATGTCTCTCTGATTGCTTCAATTCCCCTTTCTCCTTTCCTTCCCTCCTTCCCCCTTCTCTCCCATCTCTCTCTTCTTTCTTCTTTTCCACAAGTTATGCTTTTTACCTAGAAAGGAAATCAAGAGACTAGACTGTCTCAGGTTCCTCAGAGCCAGCGGCAGTGCGTGTGGAACAAGCACAGTCGAGCAAAGTTGAGGATGAGGAGTTGCTCCAGCTGTAACTGGAAGCGGACATTGCGGTGTCATCTAGGAAGAAATCAGAGCCTGTGGGTTATGAGTGTAACTTTCCTTTTCCAACTAGGCACCATTCCTTACATCACCTGTCTTTAAAAGTCAACACAGTGCGGTGATATGGACTCGTAACCCCAGCTACTTGGGAGGCAGAAGCAGGAGGGAAGGCCCGTGAGCCCAGACGTTCACAGCCAGAGTGGATGAGATAATGAAACTCTGTCCTCCAAACGAAACTGCAAACAAATGCATCCAGCACTTGGCAAGAACTAGCTTAGCAGTAAAGAGCTCTTGCTGCTCTTTCAGAGGACCTAAGCTCGATTTCTAATACCCACGTGGAAGCTCACAATCATCTGTAACTCCAGTTCCAGGGGAATCTGACAGCCTTGGTGAGCACCAAGCAGACTAGTGATACACAGACGTACATGCAGGCAAAACACCCATGCACATAAAGTAAAATTAAATAAAAAGATATAAAACCACCCCACACCTATTTCCTCGGTACATTCTACACCAGTACTGTGTCAGGCTTGCTTTAATAAAGGTGAGTTAAGTATGACTAGAGAGTCGTGGGAGCCTCCAGCAGTCAGCAAGGACAGACAGACACTCACCCACCTCTCTCTGCCACTCACCGTCTTTACTATTAGTTCATTTACCACTCACTCGGTGAGTATCAGGTAGCTGTGCTACATAGAATTTAATTAATATGATTTTGAAGGTGAAGGGTTAAAATGACTTTTGCGCTAATCACAGTGTACAATAGGTAGAAATCAAATCAGGTCGGTTCAGGCAAGTAGTGACTCTCTGATACGTTTGTTTGATTTTGATATGCTCTGTCCCACAGAAACAGGGAGAAAGGAAGTGCTGGGTGTGTGCAATTAACATCAGTCTTTTTGTGCAAATCCTGATCTCCTAATCACAGACTGTTGAGCGGGTATAGCTGCCCACCATCTGGCAATAAAGCTGTGCCTGATAGGTAGGAGGTTTAATACTGTTGCTTAATAGTATGTTTATTTGTCTACCGCAATGATGTCATAAAAGTACCGAATATTACCAGGATTTTGGGTGTATGACAAAGGAGCAATGTGATATAATGTAATGTAATGTCTGTGTTTGCATGAATAAGAATCATGGTTCTTTGGAGCTACATGTTGGTATCTTTCCCTCATCCATCAAAGCATCTTTTAACCTTTGTCACCACTTGACCATGTGAATGTTCGTCTCAGGGGCAGAAATTCACAAATAGAGGCAGAACTATAGAATGTCTTTTGCAAACCTGGTGTTGGCTTGAGGGTAGACAGGGAGGTGTTTGTATTTTAGGGATGTATTTTTCAGCCATATTCAGCATCTGAACTCAAAACAAGTGGGATGAAAGTTCTAGAATGTTTTCCTGAAAAGTCTTTCTCCTCAATGCATTTTGCTTTTATTGGGGGAAATGGGACCTTACGCACGCACTTTACTGCATTAGAATACGGCGAGAGGTCTCAGCCTGGGATCTGCTGTCTTAGACTGAGTGTTCCTGAGAAAGGAAAGGTGCTTGGCTCCCATGTGTGATGCTGATGAGTCTGCATGCCCTGTCTAACAGAACACCTGAAAGTGGCTAAGTTTTTTTTGAGTCAAAATTTTTATTTATTTGTTTCTTATACTTGTCTTCCATGACATCCTTAGCCTGAGATTCGTTTCCATAGTTCTTAACTACTACACAGCTGAAACCAGCCACTCTCCATGGCTTCCCCTCTCAATTAGTTTTACATTTTACCCATTTCCCTAGTTTCTAGTTGTCACCAACCTTAATTAGGTTGATCTGGTGCTCAGCACAAAGTGCCTCCACCAACTGGACATATATACACCTATCACAATCTGATACAAGCACACAGAGATGGGCTTGGCCCTTGTCTAAGACTTTGGTAGCTTCATATATGCCACGTGGCAGGCCATTGTAGGTGTAGGCATCGTGGGCGAGGGTAGTGTTTGACACCTCTTTTCGAATAGTATTCATGTCTATTACATGGAGGTAGATTACAGGGGAGGCCAAATCTTGAACGCACCCAAGCCTCCACCTCTGCGTCAAGGGATAAAAGGTAATTTATTTTTAAATGCCACAAATGGGGACTGTTTCTCACCATACTGGAGGCTTGGAAGTCCAAATTCAAGGTGTCGGCATTTGACCTTGCTGTTAGCATACAGACTCCCTAGTTGCCTTTCCCCTTCTGCCAGACACCCCTGTAACTCATGGATAGAGAGTTGGTAAGAAAGCAAGCTGTGCTGTGACCTTGCAGCCCACCTCCATGTGATTACGGGACACGTTTTCGGTTCCACTCAGTATCCACCTGCGGCCTCCATGCAGAGCATAGGTGAGGCCAGGCTTGGTTGTATGGTGGGGAATACACCTTTACCCGGTGAACCTGTAAGAGTCAGAAACCCCCTTTGTTCTCCAGAAGTGCAGGGTCTGTCTCTGTCCCTTCAGGACCCCCCTCACTCATCATGGCAGTTACCTCCTCTGACATTCTCCCACTTCAAGGCCTGATCATGGCTGTCCACAGTTGTGAAGCTCTCTCTCTTGATAAAGCTCATTCTAGACGGTGACTTCCCACAGCTCTGTTAATAAACCTGTTGTTCTTGCCCTCTTTTACCATTGAGGATCTCCTTACATCCTCACATGGGAGAAGGCAGAAAACCAAAGTGTTGAGCTAGCCTGCTAACACTGCGTGCAGCCTCTTTCATAAGGGCCCCTACCCCATCCAGGGAGGAATGGCCTGAAGCCTCATTACTGTTAAGACCCCGTCTGTTACGTTCTCCCACCGAACCACACCCAGATGTTGCAGAGGGCACATCCATAGCATCCTAATGGCCTGAAATGCAGTTTTGTGGAATGCTTAGCATCTATCTGTGTTTGGATGTGCTGGAAGTGTGGTATCTTGGCATGGACCAGAGCTCTGTAAAAGATGTTTCGAGTCTGAGAGCAGGCCCTGTCACCTCCCTTCTGCAGCTATTTATACTGCTCTTCAGAGAGGAGGAATCACACCTGTAGTAACACCCAGGTCCAGAGATAACAATGCCCTGTTGGTTCGAGGCCTTGTGTTGTACTGGGAGTCAGATCACCCTAGGGGACCTGAGAACAATTGTTCTACTCACCATGAGAAGAGCCAGCAGCTTTAAAGGATCCATCTTTAAATCTACAGAGATTTTGTAATTCTCTTTGTACTGGAGTTGGGATAATAGAAGGTTGCTCCGTAACTATGCCCATGCCAGATGCCTCTTGAGATGGACACACTCGACTTCATCCTACAAATACTGAAGACAAATGTGAATGGTGTCTTGCTTCATCGTATTCATTTCCTCCTCCTAATTAATTTTAGATTAATTTATTTTATGTATGTAAATATATACCATATGTCTGTTGTACCCGCAGAGGTCAGAAGAAAGCATCGGATCCCCTGCAACTGGAATTTCAAATGGTTATGAGTCACCATGTGGGAATTGAATCTGGGTCCTCTTCAAAAGCAGCCAGTGCTCTTAAATACAAAGTCATCTCTACAGCCACCCCCCCCATTTTCTATTTAAAAGAACTAACTGATCATCTTGTGATATGTTTATTTATCTACTTACTTATTTCTGAGTTGAGTCTCACTACGTATCTTAGACTGTTGTATATCCGAGGCTGTTATCTAACTTGTCATCCTTTATCCTCCTCAAGTGCCATAATTAAAAACATGGGCCACCAAACCCAACTCTTTCAGCGTATTACATGACAAAAGTACCACGTTGCTCTCCTTGTTCTCATAAGATGAGTGGGCAAGTACATGCTCTCCTCCCATGGGTGTTTATTGAGTAGCTCCCTTTGCAAACGAGCATGTGGCATGCTGAGCGTTTGGTGGTTAAGAAAGCTGATCTTGTCCTTAGAGGCAGATAGTCCAGACTGGCTACTACTGTAAAAAGTGCAGCAAACAGTATGGAGAGAACCGAAAGAGCAACCCCACAGAGTGGGAGTTCTGGAACCCTGGCCCATCCCAGCACCTGTGTGTTTAAATCTCTTTCGGACCAGAAACCAAGAAACAAAGACATGAGGTTAGCTGTCCATGGTGGTGACATCAGCATGGTGGTTCTCATGTATGGGTTGTGACCCTTTAAGGGGATCACATGCCCCTTTCACAGGGGTTGTCTAAGACCATCGGAAAACACAGACGTTTACATGGTAATTCATAACAGTAGCAAAATTATAGTTATGAAGTGGCAGTGAAAATAACTGTATACGTAGGGGTCACCACAACATGAGGAACTGGACTCAAGGGTCTCAGCATTAGGAAGGATGAGAACCATAGGACTAGCAGAAAGGCTAAGCTGGGCTTGGAACCCCTACTGGTTTATCTTCACCCCTAAGCATTCCACAATAGCAATGGCATTGTTTGTGGTGTGTGTACATGTGCACACATGTGCAGATATACTCATGGGGGCTAGAGTTTGATGTCAGATGTCGTCTTCAACCTCTCCACCTTTTTCTTTTTATGTATATGTGTGATGTGTATGCATAAGTATATTGTGTGGGGGCGCACACATGTGTGAAGGTGCACATGGATGTCTGTGCATGTGTATGGGGGTGCACACATGTGTGAAGGTGCACATGGATGTCTGTGCATGTGCTTGTGGAGAAGAGAGGTTGACATGGTGTCTTCCTCAATCACTGTCTGCCTTGTATATTAAAGCAGCATCTCTTAGTTTCACCCAGTCAGTCTAGCTAGCCAGCTTGCCCTGGGACTCTCCTGCCTTTACCTTATGAGTTACAGGTTGACTACCATGCTCCCACAAAATTTATCTGGGTGGTCAGGGTATAAGTTCAGGTCCTCACCCTTGAATGGTGGGTGCTTTAACCTACTGATCCTCTCCTCAGCCTCCTCCATTTTTTGAGACAGGGTCTCTTACAAAAGCTGGAAACCACCAATTTGGTTAGATTGGCTGTCCAGCAAGCCCCAAAAATCTGCCTCGCTTCTTCTCCATGATACTGGGATTATAGGTACATTGCCACTGTGCCTGACTTTATGTGGGTACAGGGGGTTTAAATTTAAAGCCCTATAAACTGTAAGATCTTTATCAACTGAAGCACTTTCCAGAAAATAATTTTAATCTATATACTTAAAATATGCTAACTAGACTTATGTCTCCAGACTCAATTTCTCAGGGTAGAAAGGAGATGGATTGGAGAAAACCTAGAAGGAGATTTGTGTGAATATAGCCCAGGGAATGGGGGGAATTGAGATAAAATGAAGGGGGAAACAGATGAGATTGTGTAGGGGTGGATTCTGGCAGAGGTCAGCTCCAAAGCTAACTGTGCCCTTTTCTCAAGAAGAACCTTCTAGACTTGCATGTGATCTGAAGATGTGGAGAGGGGTTCTTCAGGGCTAGATGGGCCATTTCAGATAAACATAATGCATATATTGAGAGCAGTCAGCCTGGAGATGTTTTATTTAATGCACTGTCCTGTCCCACCCATCTCTATCCCAAGACAATTGCATTCATTTTTGGAGGCCTACAGAATGGTGTTTCCTTAACGGTTCATGAACCTACATGTTCCTGTGGCCATTTCAGTCAGTAATAATCATCTTGGCTGACAGTTAAGTCTGTGCCGGAGGCTATGTATACCTACTTTGCCTATGTCGTCATCTGTGTTTGTCAGATAAAGAAACCTACTTACAGGAATTAAATGATTTGATCTCAGAATCTGTGTGATAGACCTGGCAGGAATGAAGATATTCTAAATAGAATCATGTGTGCTTCCCTTTGCCTATCAAATTACTGAGACAATGGAGCCCAAGAAATTAGAATTTCCCCAGGAGTCTCCTACCGGGAAAAGGAAAGGTCTGGGAGTCTGGTGCCAGCCAGACAGGGAGCTTGTCTCCTGGAAAGAGATTTCATATTGTTTTGACAATGTGTCAGATCCTCTTGCAGGAGAAACTGGAGCTGAGGCAGTGAGAATGGCTGGACCACACCTTGGCCAGGACTGCTTGGCTGTGCATCCCTCTCAACCCAGTGGTTCTCAGCCTGCCTTTAATACAGTTCCTCAGGTTGTGGTGACCCCCAACCATAAAATTATTCTCATTGCTACATCACAACTGTAATTTTGCTGCTGTTATGAGCCATAATGTAAGCATCTGATATGCAGGATATTGGGTATCTGATATGAAAGGGTTGTTTGACCCTCCCAAAGGGGTCGTGATTTACAGGTTGAGAAATATTGCCTACACCCCTGTTTAAGCCTAAACTTCGTGTTCAGACCCTAAGGATGAACTTGGGGGTCATTGGCTCTTTCTCTTCCCATGTGACCACACTGGATAAGTTTCATCACTCTGTACTTCATTATTAAACTTACTTGGCCTATTGAGGACTGGTAGCCATGCCTGGCTTCTTGATTCTCAGGGATGCCAGGATCAGACTGGTTCTAACTAGTCTGGACATGAGTCTTGGACAACTGTGTGCCTGGCACTACCCCTACACTGTCTTCCCTCCCCACAGAAAACACTTCTTAGTTTACCAGCCTACTTCTCCAGAGTTAATGATGAAACCGACTGGAAAACTTAGATTCCACAGTAAGTTTCACTCTCTGGGCCCCCGACAGTTAAATTCCACAGCTGGGGTGGTCCGGGACAGGAAAATGAAAGGAAATTGAATAGAACACTAGGTACCCTCTTCTGACCTGAAGTAGCCTTGTAAGCATGTTACAGAGTTACCAGACGAGGCAGATGTTTAACTAGATAGCTGGCTCACTGAATTGGTCATGCTGACCCAAAATAAGGGGACTCTAAAGGAGAAGTGAGCGGTGCGTGTTTAAATTTAATATGTATAAGTTTGGGAGGGAGACTTGAAGACTGGAACAGAATACATTTAACATCTACCGGGTGCTTACTGTGTGCTTTGGCGTCTCTGAATATGTAAATGGAGTTAATCAAGAGTGTGCTGAGTCCCTCCCTCCCCTTCATTCTGATTTGCTTAACAGCCTTGCAAAGCTGTGACCACAGCTCCTTCTACTCCTTTTTCCCTTTGAAGCCATGCTTTGCATCTACATCCCCACAAGATGATTCACGGATATTACACGGCACCTAGTGCAGTTCCGTGGTTCTTAGCGGTTTTGCACTCTGTTCTTCCATTTTGCAGATGAGGACCATTTGAAAACCTTCCTGGATTCATATTCTCTCTCTCTCTCTCTCTCTCTCTCTCTCTCTCTCTCTCTC